>NC_139720.1:170506409-170781409 GCF_964211835.1 Anser anser
GACTCAGAACCACCAATGACCTAATCCCTATGGTTTTGTCCATTCTCTTTCTAAACTAGGTCGAATTTCTGCTTCCCATTTACCCAGTGGTTCATACTTAACCACACACTTACCTCATTAATTATGCTGTGTAAGAAGCAGACATGTAGCTGGTCAGAATGATATTTTCATACCATGTCTGTAAGAGTCATGATCTAAAACATGCCTGCAAAACTTGAGAAGTATTTGAAGGTGCAAACAAGGCCTTTGCAGATAGTGCTGAAGGACTGCTTCAGATTCTGGGAGTCAACCCTTTTACAGTTTTTGACACACTGTAGTTTTTCCTGAAACACAGTCAGTTTTGCTTTGGAAAGAACTAGTTGGTTCGTTACAAAGAGAGCCCAAAATAATGTGCATGCAATGTAAAAAATAAGGAGTTCTGTATTCTTTAATAATGAAGGAGTCTAGATTATTTGGCTACATAGATTCATCACATTCTGTGTGTCACTATGTCCTCCTCAAAGCAGGGTAGTAAGAAAATCATGAATTAGACAAGGAATATGTACCATGCATAAAACAGTAGCATGGTGGTTTTTTTCAATTTTGATGTGTATTCTTTTTTTTCTTTTTTTTTTTTTCTCGCAGTTACTGCAATTCTGTTTGCCTGACCGTCATGTTAGTGGAGTAACAGATATCTGTTCACAGCGGGTGTCAAAATCTCTTTCCTGAGTGCAGCAATACTTTATTGGTGTCCTTCAATTTGCTTGCACAGTCATGATTCCATTGTACTTACCAATGTGGCTTATTACCTGTCATTTTACTGCCAATTCACTTTTGACTTGTATATGTTTTAGCAAAGTTAGTTCTAGAAAATGTTTTTATTTTGTAGCTCTATCACCTTACTATTCACATGCTTCCTCATCTGTAACCTTTTTGAAACCAACTGCCTATTTCTACCCTCTAGTCATATATAAATCCATGATATGATAATTCCTCTCATCCCAAAACAGTTTAGTTTCTTCAAGAGTCTTTGGTGAGGAGGATTTTCAAAAACTTTTAGAAATTCAGTTGCATTGTATGGGTTGAAGGATCCTTAGACACATGATGATTCACTGGCTTGTACACTTCAGAAGTGTTATTTTATGAGATAAAGTTCATTTGCACACCCACAGAGCTGCTCAGAGAGACAATGTCAGGAGAGGGAACCCAAATAATACTCTGTTGTTCCCTGCTGGAAGAAGTTGTCCAGAGAAACTGTGGATGCCCCATCACTGGAAATGTTCAAGGCCAGGTTGGATGGGGCTTTGAGTAACCTGCTCTGGTGGGAGGTGTCCCTGCCCATGGCAGGGGGATTGGAACTTCATGATCTTTAAAGTCCCTTCCAATCCAAACCATTCTATGATTCTATAATTTTATGATTCTATGAACCTGATCTTATCCTAAAGTCGGTGGTGATCATTATGGGATGGTTAAGGTGATTTAGGGAGGTATAGAGTGCTAAGAGGTTAGAAAGGGCCAGTTGCATTTAAATATTTTTTTGGTTGGTCTGCTTGTCTGGCTGTACCCTGCACCTGATCAGCTCAGTTTTTCCTATATTCTTTTTATATTCCTTTTTAACTCAATCTTGGGTGAGGTGCCTGAGTACAGCAACTGGAGTCTGACATGGCTTGGAGGGCCCATGCATCCATGGCATCAGCTACTGTGTATGTGTATGTGTATGTGTATGTGTATAAATATATGTATATGTATATGTATATGAAGTAGTGTTCATGTGTGCTCTTTGTACATGTGACTGCTGGGAACACGCCTTCAGTCTCACTGCTGGTTGTACTTGGACATATAGAGCAGTAGTTATCTTGCCTCACTTAGTTGGATCTGGTATGAGATATTTTCCTTTAAAAAAAAATATATTTTTTTTTTGCAGCTTACTAGTGCACAGAAGGAAAAATAAAAAATAAACAAAAACTTTCTGAATACTAGATTTTGTTCTGAATCTCCACTGTTTCTTTCTACTGCAGTCCTTTGCAAAACAATCAAAATGCTACCACATTTAGCACTGTTATCTTTGAATAACCACAAATGACTACTTGAGGTGTACCACAAATAGATTTTTGAGATCATTCGCTAAATTTGTGAATGTATTGAAATTCTGTTTAGACAAACAGTGAATTTCTGTATCCATTTTTTTGGACTACAACTGAATTAATCTTTCTAGTGTGGTACAGTTTGTGTAGCGATGTTAGACAATAGCACTAACTTAAAGAACTAATATTCAGTTGGAATGATTTGATTCAAAGTTCTTTACCTGACTCATGGGACAATGCTCAGTGCCCATTGTACTCTACACACCACATATGGCAACTGATGGGTCACTGGGCATAAGCTCTTTCCTTCACTGTCTCGGGGGCTGCCTGTGATAAATTTTAAACTCACAATGCATTCCTTTAATACAGTAAGGGACTAGCTCCAGTATCCTGGCTAGTCATTATCTTTCTCATTAAAATAATTATTGCATCCAATGTTGAATGTGAACTATTGTATATCCACAAAGTCATTGTGCTCTGGGAAGCTATTGTAGCTCATATCTATAGGAAACCTTTCTTTTCTTGACTATGAAGGGGTGTGGAGAAGAAGGGAATTCTGCTTTTCCCATATTCTGCACTTATTAAACATCACATTAAAAAAAAAAAAAAAAGTGCATTTTGAATACATAAAAGCTTTTACATGCACTCTGCTTCCAAGGGAGCACATTTATTTATTTATTTATTTATTTATTTATTTATTTATTTATTTATTTATTCTGTTACTTTAGCAGTGTGTGTGTGGCAATGACATTTTAAAAATAGGTCAGGAACATCTGCAGCTTTAATGAAGCCAGAAAAATTTCAGAATATGCTGGGAAAATATTTTCCTTGCATTTTCTTGCATTTCTCAACTACAAGTTGTCTATATATTTAGAAATCTCCAAATTGCATTATTTCATGTTAGAGATGAATGGAGATGCTTGCAATTGCTTTAATATCTACTGGCTGTTATGAAATCAACACCATAAAGCCCTGTTTATCAGGTGTGCGTTGTGCTAGACTGGTTAAATTAAATGACCATGACAATCATTTGTGGCTCTTAATTGATTCTTTGTATTTTGAAACATTTTTTTTTATTATTTTTTACATTTGAATAAAAAAATTCAGGATAAATGCATGTGAACATCCCATATTTACAAACAAAAATTAGTTCTTTGCACATAATGAAGTCTCCAAATCTGATTTCCTACAAACCCCCAAAATTCTAATTTGATCTATACTGTTTATCATCAGTTGCTTATATATGTCCATAATGATTTCAGTCAACCACAGCTGCTGCTTATATTATTTAATTTTGTCTTACATCTATGTGTTTTATTTGCTACCTTTTGATAGGACTGTAAGGTCTGTGAGACTAGGCCTAACTTCTTCTTGTATATTTAACACGATGAAGCCATTACAATTAGCTGGTGTTTCGAGACGTTGCAGCAGGGTACGGTTTTTGAAAATCTAATGACATTTTCAGACACAGAGAAGTTAAAACAAAACAAAACAAAACAAAACAGCAACAACAAACGTTCCAGACTATTTCATAATGAAGGTACTTTATTCTTTTGAATTTTTACTTCTGAATAGAGCATCTATTCATAAATAAATAAATAAATAAATAAATAAATAAATAAATAAATAAAATCAATGCAAATATCCAGTTTAGGATTAAGTTGGTAGTAATATGACAGTCACAGAGGTAGCTAATGATATTTGCACAGATGTCAGAAGGTCACAGGACACCCACTGCCTAATTAGCAGAAATAGAGGTTATAATGACTTGGTCTAGGTTTCACTGCCCATCTTAAAATTATTTTCTTTTCTCTGTATTTAGGCATTGATAATTAAATACAAGTTAAGATGAAAATTAGGTAAACTTAACTGTACATCTACAAACCGTATAGGGGTGCAGGGGTTTATTAATAAATTATCAGTAGACTTTTAGGGCACAAATTTAGAAAATACTTCCCTACATGCACATTTGTGATGACTATAATATTTGGACTCATTTAAAATTATTTTATCATTTATATACTGGCATTTTCTGACAACTTAATTTTGATTACAGGAAGGCCAAACACTAGATGAAAAATGAATTACTTTTATAATTATTTCATATGCAATATACACAAGTAACATATATGTTGTACATACTACACATGTATACATACATACCTACACACAAAATTATGTAAAGTACACTGCAAAGTATTTTGTTAATCATTTCATTGGAAAGTGTGATTGAAAAAATCTTCAGGGATTGTTGGTCCAGTCTTCTGCACTGAGGCAGGCTCAAAAATGTCCGTAATGATTTTCATGTACAGTATCAAAAATATAAATATAAATCTATTTCAAATTAAACCCAAATTAAATTAGACATTATTTCAGGAATATTTTATTAGCAACTGAGCAACAAGCCATCAAAAACATTTGAATTAAGAAAAAAAATATCGTCCCTAGTTTTCTAAGATGATGAAAGATAGTAGCTAAGTACTTACAAACAGTGTAGGTGTATTTAACTAAGCTTTAAAAACAGTTCCTTTTCCTCAGTTGCAGAAAATATCTTCTTCTTTTCCACTTTCTTGAGAAACTGATCACAAGTTAAAGAGGCAGGAGTGCTTTTTCTTCTCCTAAAATATGACCAAAAATAATAATAATAAAAAAGAACAATTTTTGTAGCATGAGAGGTACTACATGGTGATTGGAGAAAACCGGTCAGCTCCTGAGCTGATAGCACTTCTTTTTGCTAGACATGTCAATTAGTTTTCAAGGCAAAATCCATCAAATGTTTTTTATTAGTTCTTGGGCACATTAAACAGTTTTCCTTAAGTAATAAAAACTTCCAAAAATGCATTTTAACTGGTTTAATTTATTTTTATTTTCATTCAGATTCAGAATCTGTATTTCTTAAGTAAAATAATTATTCCAATATTCTATAATGTTAAAAAATTATAAAAATCTGGAGACTGAATAAATCTTTCCAGGACTATGTAACTACCCAGATAAATGTGAATACATCATGGTATATTGTAGTTAGCAGATAGGAATATATTATCCCAGACTTTCAGTAGGGCAATCGTTACGACATACAAGTGGACAATTCATCATACCTAGCATAGATATTTAAAAATTAAGATTTTCCATTAAATAGAGAGCAACAGGCCCTTCTAGAGGACATTTAATCTGGTCTATATCAGATATACCTATATCTATATATCTATATCTATATATCATATAATATATCATATAACACATAATATATCATATAACCACAGGAAAAATAAATAAATAAATAAATCCTCTATTGTAAAACTGTTGTTTATGACACCTGAGCCAAAATTTGACTATCCTTTGAACCAAGCTGGCTTTAAAATACATTGTGTACAGTGTATAAAGCAGACACAAGTAAGAGTTCATTCCTGAGATCTATAGCTCCTACAATATGTTATCCTAATACATATGGCACGTTTGCACACTTGAATAGACACTTTCTGGTGGTTGACAGAATCTAACATTCTTTTTTCTTTGTCTGATTCATTATTATTAGACTGGTTAGTTTATGTGTCTGTGTGCACACATAAATCTTACTTTTTTTTTTCCTCTTCTTCTAGAAAAATTCTTACTCATTTTATATAACTTCCAGTATATGTCTTATCAGAACAACCTCTATAAAAAGATTGTCCAATGAAAGAAAGATGACTAGTTTTCAATGTTGTTTATTCACAGTTAAATGGATTGATATTAAAAAAAAAAAAGTCTTTTTAACAGCCAGATTTAGTTGTTGTTGTTGTTGTTTGTTTGTTTGTTTCAGGATAGATGTGATCATTGATCATTTTTTGTTTTATTACTATCATTACTTGATTAACTAGTCTAATTGAAACCATTACAAATATTCAAATTAAGTATGGTACAGAATCAGGAATTTAGCCATCTACTTCTATATAGATCTGTTCCATCAAGTAAGTGACTCTCTATTTGAGTAAAAAACAAAGAAAATTCTCACTATTTGGTGTCAGAACTGTGGTCAAAGGCTAAGAAGACATCCTTGATTGAAAATACATATTAGCAATACATCAGGTTGGCTAGAAATAAAATAAGCACAGACTTTTAGAAAGAAAAACATTATTCCATTATTTTTTTTTTTAACCTAGTCTCATAATTTGATAAAAAAATTGATAAATAATCCCCAATATTAACTGTGCTTTTCACCAAATATTCCAATGGAAAACTACAGCATTTCTTCTCTCTGTGAAATCATTCGATAGGGGAAAGTGTATTCATAAGTTTACCTATGTATCTGCTCTCATTTAGGTAACAGTGAAAGTAATAATGTTTTACTCATTTTTATAACAAATATTGTTTTTCATAATCATAGGTGTATTTCTAGACTTTAGATGGAAAATAAGCGAAAACACTCCCTAAAAATTCTTACACATGCTTATAATCTAAATTAGAAATCTATTATTCCAGGTTTCTGTCTTCCCATCTTTTTCCATCTTTCTTTTTTTTTTTTTTTCTTAAACAATAAAATGTACTTAAACAATAAAACGTTAACTTCATTTGGCTTTAGTCAGAAGTGAAACTTCATTAAAGCAGAAGTCCGTATAATCGCTACAGGAGCTCTCTGCAGGAAATACTTTATTCTTACTTAGCATATCTGTGATTTCTATCAACATTAGCGTCTTTCATGATGTTTGTTTCTTCAGAATATTTATGAAGGACTGTCCAGTGACCTCCTTACATCTCCAGGTTTGTTCTGCCTTAACAGTCCCTCAAGTCAAGTGCAATCAGAAGACTCATTCTCCCTCAACAGCAGCAATCAATATAGCAGAGGCCAAGGAAGTGTCTGCAGAAAAGAGATTTCTATCAATAAAATGGAAGAAACAAAACAAAGTATAGTATAGGGCTATAACTCAAAAAGAAAAAAAAAAAAAAAGCCCAAACATCTAACTATCTCTCTATCTCTCCTTTTCTTTTTTTTTTTTTTTGACACAATGACACAAAAAAATATCCACAGAAAATAAAGATAGAATTTTTAAAAATGAATTTGGAGAGCTTTTGAAATCAGAGAAACATTTTTACCATGGTTTATTGATAGTTTAATTAACATTTTTTATTATTATTTTTATTAATTTAGTTGGGATCAGAAGGTTTTATTTTTTTATAGCCTTTTTTTTGAAATATCTAATTTTACTATATTATTGTAACCATTTATGAAAGTTAATTAAATCAAGCACCCCAGTCCCTGCTAAGTAATTGGTTTTGTTATTCCCCTGAATATTATGCCTGTCATGATTTTAGCTGGGATAGAGTTAATTTTCTTTGTAGAGGCTTACAAAATGCTGTGTTTTGGATTTTTGATTAAAATAATGGTGAGAACACAGTAATGTTTTTAGTTGCTGCAGAGCAGTGCTTACTCAGGGCCAAAGACATTTCTGCTTCTAACACTGCCCTGCCAGTGGCGAGGCTGGGGGTTCACAGGGAGATGGGAGGGGACAGAGCCAGAACAGCTGACCCAGACCACCAAAGAGATGTTCCATAGCATATGACATCATGCTCAGCTATGAAAGCTGGGGTAAAGAAGGAGGAGAAGAAGGACATTAAGAGTGATGGTATCTGTCTTCCCAAGAAAGTATTACACATGATGAGCCCTGCTTTTCTGGAAGTGGCTGAACATCTGCCTGATGATGGGAAGTAGCAAATGAATTCCTTGTTTTTCTTTGTTTGCACATATGGCTTTTGTTTTACCTAGTAAAATGTCTTTATCTCAACCCATGAGTTTTTTTGTTTTGTTTTGTTTGTTTGTTTGTTTTTAATCTTTCTACCTTTATTTTTACCTTTCTGATTCTCTCCCCAGTCCCACCTGGTTAGAGAGAGTGAGCTGGTCTCTTTGCTGTCTGTTGGGGTTAAACTACAACAATGCCCCAAATTCCCAAATATATCAATACGGTAGACAGTGTTTGAGAATGTGGATATGTCGCTAAGGTAGGTCTATTATCTCATTGGTTTATAATCTCGCACTATTAAATCCCTTGTAATTTACAGCATCTTTACTAACTCTTCATGATTTTATGTTCTTTGTATGCTAACAAAAATAATGTTTCTGATTCCTCTGGGAAGGTACTACGCCCAGACAGCTGATTGCATGTTTTTTTTTTTTTTTCATTTGTTTGCTTTTACCTTTATTCATGAAGAGCCACCCCCAGCATTATGTATGGACTTCCCTTAGATATGTTCACATAAATGAATGGATTTATCAGAACATAGATGTAATGTCTTTGAAAATAATTACTGTATGTCATATATCTATCCTTGAATGCAATTCCTCATTTTACTAGCATCTGATTCTTCAGTGCAGATTGAATTTTATTTAATTGCCCAGGAATTTAATTTTAATGTTATAGACTAACTCTTAGAAAAATAGAACTAAACTCTTCCAGGAAGTCCTGTGTGTAATGGATACCAGCATAAAGGGTACAAAATTCCTCCATAGTTAAATCCTTGTCTGGATTCTATGTTTCTATTGTTTTATGACCTTGCACAGATAAATTTGGAAATGCACATGTTTTGCAAGGGCAAATGCCCTTGTTATCAGTGATAAAATAATTTTCTCGGACTTTGAAAGTCCTCCTGAATTTTAACTTTCATGTGCATATATGGGCTCCCCTCTAAAAGAGGGACATGGGGCTACTGGAATTAGTAGATTGGTGCATCACTAAGAGCAAGAAGGCAAGCAAAGAGGTCAGAAGACCTTCATGGCTGAGCAGGGAGCTCCTAGCAAAGCTCAATCAGAAGAAGGAAGTTTACAGCATGTGGAAAAAGGGACAGGTCACTTGGGAGGAATATAGGGACACTGTCAGAGTATGCAGGGATACGACAAGGAAGGCCAAGGCCCAATTGGAATTAAATCTGTCAAGGGATGTCAAGGACAACAAGAAGGGCTTCTTCAAATACATCAGTAGAAAAAGGAAGACTGGGGAAAATGTCGGCCTGCTACTGAATGGGGCAGTTGCCCTGGTGACAAACAATAGGGAGAAGGCAGAGTTGCTGAATGCTTTTTTGCTTCAGTCTTTACTGCTAAGATCAGCCCTCAGAAATCTCAGACCCTGGAGACAAGAGAGGAAGTCTGGAGAAAGGAGGACTTTCCCTTGGTCTAAGGTTGGGTCAGAGATCAGCTAAGCAAACTTGACATCTGCAAACCCATGGGCCCCGATGGAATGCACCCACAGGTGCTGGGGGAGCTGGCTGATGTTATTGCTAGGCCACTCTCCATCACCTTTGAAAGGTCGTGGAGAACAGAAAAGGTGCCTGAGGACTGGAAGAGAGCCAATATCATGCCAGTCTTCAAAAAGGGCAAGAAGGAGGAGCCAGGCAACTACAGGCCAGTCAGCCTCACCTCCATCCCTGAAAAGGTGATGGAACAGCTCATCCTGGAGGTCATCTCCAAGCATGTGGAGGGTAAGAAGTTGATCAGGAATAGTCAGCATGGATTCACCAAGGGGAAACCATGCTTAACCAATTTGATAGCCTTCTGTGATGAGATGACTAGTTGTGTAGATGAGGGGAGGGTGGTCGATGTGGTCTACCTTGACTTCAGCAAGGCTTTTGACATTGTCTCCCATAACATCCTCATAAACAAGCTCAGGAAGTGTGGCCTAGATGAGTGGATGGTGAGGTGGATTGGCAATTGGCTGGACAACAGAGCTCAGAGGTTTGTGCTAAGTGGTACAGTCTAGTTGGAGGTCTGTAGCTAGTGGTGTCCACCAGGGGTCATTATCAGGTCCAGTGTTGTTCAACTTATTCATCAGTGACATGGACAATGGAACAGAGTGCACCCTAAGCGATTTTCTGGTGACACAAAGCTTGGAGGAGTGGCTGGTACCCCAGAGGGCTGTGCTGCCATTCAGAGGGACCTCGACAGGCTGGAGGGTTAGGCCGAGAGGAACCTCATGAAGTTCAACAAGGGCAAGTGCAGGGTCCTGCACCTAGGGAAGAATAACCCCAAGAATCAGTACAGGCTGGAGGGTGTCCTGCTGGAGTGCAGCTCCACAGAGAGGGACCTAGGAGTCCTGGTGGACAGCAGGATGACCATGAGTCAGCAATGTGCCCTTGTGGCCAGGAAGACTGATGGTATCCTGGGGTGCATTCAGGAGAGTGTTGGCAGCAGGACAAGGGAGGTGTTCCTTCCTCTCTACTCAGCCCTAGTGAGGCCACACCTACAGTATTGTGTCCAGTTCTGGGCTCCCCAGTACAAGAGGGACAGAGAACTATTGGAGCAAGTTCAGAGGAGGGCTACGAAGATGATGAAAGGACCGGAGCACCTGTCGTATGAGGAGAGGCTGAGAGAACTCTGCCTGTTTAGACTGGAAAAGAGAAGACTTAGGGGAGACCTCATTAATGTATATAAATATCTGAGGGGAGGGTGTCAACAGGATGAAGCTGGTCTCTTTTCAGTTGTGCCCAGTGAGAGGACGAGAGGCAATGGGCACAAACTGAACCACAAGAGGTTCTGGCTCAATATGAGGGAGCACTTCTTTACTATGATGGTGACAGAGCACTGGAACAGGTTGCCCAGAGAGGCCGTGGAGCCTCCTTCTCTGGAGATATTCAAAACCCACCTGGATGCCATCCTGCACAATGTGCTCTAGGTGATCCTGTTCAGCAGGTGGGTTGGACTAGATGATCTTCAGAGGTTCCTTCCAACCCCACCCATTCTGTGATTCTGTGATTTTGAGTTCAGCAGAGGGCTACGAAAATGATGAGAAGGACTGGAGCATCTGCCATACGAGGAGAGGCTGAGAGATCTGGGCCTGTTTAGCCTGGAGAAGAGAAGACTGAGAGAGGATGTTATCAGTGTGTACAAATATCTGAGGGGAGGGTGTCAAGAGGATGGGGTCAGACTCTTCGGCAGTGACCAGGGACAGGACAAGAGGCAACAGGCACAAACTTAAACAGAGGAAGTTCCAGCTGAATATAAGAAAACACTTCTTTACTGTGAGGGTGACAGAGCACTGGAACAGATTGCCCAGAGAGGCTGTGGAGTCGCCTCTGGAGATATTCAAAACCTGCCTAGATGCGATCCTGTGGAATGTGTTCTAGGTCCTGCTTGGCAGAAGGGTTGGACTAGATGATCTCCAGAGATCCCTTCCAACCTCAGCCATTCTGTGATGTTGTGATATGGCCTAGATTAAACATGTTAGATGGGAATGAAAATTAAATTATCATTTTTTCCTCTAGTCTAAAACTTATTTTGTCTAGAAAGTAAAAACAAAAGTTTTTATTTATTTATTTATTTATTTATTATTTTTTATTTTATTTATTATATTTTTTATTTTATTTATTTATTTTACAGCACATGCATAATGTTATCCATGTTACTAGCAAATATTAACCAAATTTATGGTCATAAGAAGGCACTGAGCAAGAAAAATAAGGATTTAGGTAACTTTGATGAAAATGATCTGTTCTGGATTTTCTGGAAGAGAATAGTTATCAATCAACTCTCCTTAGTCAAAATAGATTTTTTTTTTTGATTCCTTAAATATAATTATTTATTATCTGTTTAAAGCTAGTTTTTTAAAGTACAAAACAAAGATGTACAGAGAGAATATTTTTATGTATTATGCAGATTGTTATGAAAGGTCTTTCACTTTGAAAGTAAATTCACAATGAAAAGCAATTGAAAAACAGTCAGAATAATTTATAAAATAAGAAGGCTAAAACAACAGCTTCTTTGACCTAGAGCTAAGGGATATTATTTGATTTCAAAACAAATACATGTAGATGTGGACAGATTTTGTACAGAAGAGAAAAAGAGAACATAGCAGAATTACCAAATGAAGGAAAAGTGAGAAGATTACTTGAGAACTTTTGATAACAGAAAGCTGAGTGTCAACTAATGAGCTTGGAGCTAAGAGAAAAGAAGTGCTCTTCTGCTATTTTACTTCTGTCTTCCTTAGAGAATGAAATTTGGTGTTCTTTATAAATAAACACTTTTGTTAGAAATAGCCTGGCTTCATCACATAATTCTCCTCATAAGGATATCAGTTTCTAAATTTTCCTCACACATTTGGGCCAATGAGAACTGAAATGTTTTCTGAAAACAGAGCCTATTCAGAGTATTATATAATGTCACAATCAATTAATTTTATTCTAATGTACCTAAATTTTTGGATTCATAGAGCAAATCATATAAACGTAAAACATTTCTGATTTATTTAGGTCAAAAAAGATCATACACTACTTTAAGAAAAATGAATAAATTTTGACTCTTCATGGCCGCAAACAGCAATCTTTTTTTCTTTTTTTTTTTTTTTAAACAACCAAGGGACTTAACATGTATTTTCAAAATTGGCTTAAGCTGCTAGCCTGTGCTACTACCAAAAAAGGTCTGTGTAATGGGGAAGCTCTGCTATTCTTTCTGCATGGCCCAGAACATACATGTCTGTTGTTTTCCATTTATCAGCTGTAGCTGTCCATTATCCATTATTATGAGTAATTTCAGCTCAATTTCTAGAATACACACAAGGAGGAAGAGGAATGTACACAAAGGTGGTTGGGGTGAAGGAAGGCAGACAGGAAGCTTTTTCATCACCTTCCTACAATTAAGAAGGGTTTAACTGTCTTGCAAAACCAACCTAAATTAGATTTGAGACAGATTTTTATGGGTAGGAATATAGATATTTTCCTATTTCTGTAAGTAGATATCTAAACAAAGGGACTGATTCTTTTCAAAAACATTACAGAAAGTCTAGTCACTCTAATCAACTGTTATAGGAGACTACCTATGGGAACCTGATAGGGCATTTTGAAAATTAACCATTTTAGTTACCCAGCTACGAAGATGAAAGTTTAAATTTAAGATCTAGTTGTTTAATTTTCCTTCAGTATTGAGAAATATGTCTAGTGCCAGCCATCCTGACATAATGTTGCAGAGCTGGTTGAGAACTGACTGACAGAGAAACTTGATACTAGTAGGACAATCAACACTACCTCCTACAGTAGTCTTTGTTTTTCTATTGGATGTCTGCCATGCAGGTATTGAACAACTTTCATGCTGTTTAGCTTGTAAAAGCTGATAAGATCACAACCCAAGGTTACATGGCTGTACATCATATAAATCCTGCAGACTTCAGGTGATGCTACAGAACAGCCAACAATCCGTTCTAACAAAAGCCCATAGTGATCTTTACACTTTTGAAAAGCAACACTCAGATTGAAAAACAATAATCAAAGTTTATGAGCAAGGATAGTATGACAGTTTAGTGAATCCAAAATATCAATAATAGGCCTTCCACATTAACAACTACATTTTTGTATGTTTAATACTTGCTCTACATTTTTTGTTTACAAGTACTGATGATAAATTCTCATTTAGAGTGACTGAAATCAACTGGTACTTTTTTGTGTGTTCACAATGATACATGGAAGTATTTATGGGTATGAAAAAATCAGCTTTATAGTGCCTAGTTACAATACCTAAATATCAGTTCTAACTAGTATCTTTATACAATTTATGAGGATAGTTACAGGTTGAAGAGAAGGGTGCTGAAAAACTGTTAGATTGAGTAACGCTTTGTTATTTGGGGGTAAAAGGAAATGATTAGGGGGAGAAAATATCTACAAATGAAATCCTGCCTTGTCTAGAGGTTAACCACTTGAAAATTTGTAAACAGGACTATTCTTCCTCAATTCTCTTGATATTGGGGGACTGGTGTTTGTTTATTTTTATTTTTATTTTATTTATTTATTTATTTTTTAAAAAGGAAGATAAACTTTTGCTTTTTATCCAAGATTTCAGTGGTTCAGCACTATCTACTGAATATATTATACATTTTGCATCTATTCTCTATCCCAATGATTACTTCTATAAAATTATGAACTTGCCAAATGGCTGAGACATACGGCAGACAACGAACAACCTAGAATCAGGTTAGGTGCATGGAGAAATCTTCAATGCCAAAATACTTAGTCATTAATAGTTTCCATAAAATTTTTGTTTCAGTTCATAAAATATTTTTTGAGGATCTGCTCCAAAATGTGTTGAAGAACTAGCAGGAAGTTCTTTACAGTTAAGTCAGCATAGGAAAAAACAAATCTTCAGTGATTGCTATTAGAAATAAAGAGGCCTATAATTTAGAATTATTGAATTTCAAAATATAAACAACCCAGAACAGGACTGTATATTTATTTTACAAGTGACTAATATGATACATAAATAACTGTTCTTCATAACACAAATCATATTTGGTGCAGCAATAGGAAAAGTTGCTGAAGTACAAAAGAATAAAAAAATAATGTGGGACACATTGCAGAAGAATGTTATATAGATTCAATTTAAAGTATTTTTTTCAAATTGTACCTTACACCTGAGCTAGAAATTTTACTTCAGACATTTAGCATCAGAAATAACCTATTTCACAATTTCTCCTTGGCTGTGCACTAAGGCATAAAGTGCTCCACTTAGTACCACAGCTTACACAAATAAACATATTTGATTTTGATGAATCCTGAGCTTGCTTTTTGATGAATACTATTGAGACAGCTCATTAAAAACTATTTTTTTCTACTTTGGTCACATTACTACCTAGAACAAAGTCAGACTGATCTGAAAAAAAAAAAAAAAAAGTTATATAATGAGTTGGATTTCACCTCTGCTTATTAAAACATCACAGCCATGTGCTGTTTTTCCTAAGAGGACTGATGTAGTCATGACAGCCAGTGCTGTCTAAAAGATACTGTCAGAAATTTCACTAGATGCTTCATTGCTGGGCGAAGAGCCTTAGACAATCAGTATATTTCTAAGACTCCATATGTATACACAACCAAAAACTGTGTTGGAGTTGCTGGTATCAACTTTGTACAATAAGATTTGAGACCAGGAGAAGCAGTATAGCCATGGAGATGATATTGTGCTTATATATATAAATCCTGCAGTTCAGCACAAGTAATGAGGCTACATGAAGCTCCACGAAGCTCTGCGCCAAGGTGGTTATACTGTTACTAGTGAGGGATTCTCTCAAAGCTTGTATGAATAATTCTGCTGCATTACATTGCTTGTTATTCCTGAATTCACACTCCTTTAAAACATGCTTTGATTCAAAAAAAAAAAAAAGTGTGTCCAGAGGAGAGACGTGAAGATGACTGAGGGGCTGGAGCAGCTCTCCTATGAAGAAAGGCTGAGGGAGTTGGGGTTGTTCAGTCTGGAGAAGAGGAAGCTCTGGGGAGACCTTATAATGGCCTTCCAGTACCTAAAGGGGGCCTACAGGACAGCTGGGGAAGGACACTTTGTCAGGGAGTGTAGTGATGGGACAAGGTGTAATGACTTTAAACTAGATTAGACATTAAAAAGAAGTTCTTTACTGTGAGGCACTGGAACAGGTTGCTAAAGGAAATTTTGGATGCCCCATTCCTTGCAGTGTTGAATGCCAGGCTGGATGGGGCTTTGAGCAACCTGGTCTAGCGGGAATTGTCCCTGCCCGTGGCAGGGGAGTTGGAACTGGATGATCTTTAATGTCCCTTCCAATCCAAAACATTCTATGACTCTGTGATTCTATAAAAAGATCACAAGATAGTAAAGCAATTTAATAGTGTCCTCAGTAGAAGAGATTATTGTAGAGAAAATCTATTTCAAACACTATTCCATCTTGCAGCAATAGCTAACTGACTATCCTGTTGATATGAGGGAGTGATGCAAAAGGTGTAGTAGATACTTGAAATGAAGGAACGTGGAATTTCACCTTTTGATTTCCCACAAACTTTTTCTAAGATTCGTGTGATAAATAATGTGAAAGTCTTGTGACAAGTTTAATTCAATAAAGAACAGCAGTTCATACCCATACATATTTAATTTAAGGGAGAAAAAATGCAAAATTTTAAATCTTTTCTTACAGTCATCTGGGGGAGTCACACGAATGTCTGGGTGCAAAATATCTAATGTAACAGAATACCATACAGAAGTATCATTGCACTGATCTCTTGCTCACAGACAAATGTCTGTGAGTCACAAATTAAGGATCATGTACTCGTCTATTTATTTAATTATGACCACATATATGTCTATTGATTCATCATTTTGAAAGTTGGCTTGTCAATTTGGCTGGTTATTAGACCAGCAAAATAATGTTATTAGTAAAGAAAGACCAGATACAATATCGTATTAAAGAATGACTACATCACTGAATATGTGTTGATTTAATCTGTTGAGTGTCTTGCACCATAACAGACACTGAAAACTTTCACCTAAGTTTTAAGATTTTCTCACATAAGTTGCAACCACGTATACAATATTATCAATATTAAAATTCATGTTGGTATTACAGGAGGTCACTATGTGCAACAGAAAACATCATCTAATTGAACTTGAATTCTCTTTTGAGCTTTTCCTGCCACTAGGTTTTCACATTTTTGTGGAAGTCTCTGTTGAAGATGAACTTTCCACAAAGAATGATGTTTCAGGTATATAAAGACTAAAGAATGTATATTTTGAGTAAATTTTGCGTTAATGTGAAAGGATGTATGTATTTACACCTATGCTACCGAAAAGGTATAAGCAGTACCAGTTCCAAGTAACTGATACATGTAGTCTTAGTGTCACCTTTTCTATCATTACATATACAACCCAATACTTCATCAAGGAGAATCATATTATATAACCATAAGTAATTCACATTTGTGTTAGGAATGATTTTTATCACTAGTGTAAGGAAGATCAAATAAGATCAGTAACTAAAGATTCATAAAAGATTTCATTTGTACTGAAGATTGATTGGAACATATAATAAGAGAGAATTAGTCAAGTGTCAAGTCAAGTGTTACTTAAGTTTTAGAGAACTTATTCAGACACAAATTTCTCTGAGGTTTGTTTGTAAATACTTTGCAGACTTATAGACATTGTTTATTTATTTATTCACATGATATCTTTAGTATTTCATTGTGGTCTTTTTTAATCTTCACCTTCTAAAGGGATAAAAATAGAAATTAGAAGATAAGGATGATGATAACAAATCTCGATAATCTTAAATAAAAAAAATGTTTTTTTTTTTTTTTTCATTAGGATTCAAAAGTTCATATTATAGTTATATCCTTTTATTAACTTTGTTCTCTGGTAGTAAGTTGTACTCACTGAAATCTACGTATTTTTTTTATTATTTTTATTCTTATCATTCTAATTCAAAATGAAAAGTAAAATAGAACACGTCACTGAGTGTTTGTTCATTCAGCCTTTGAATGGAAGCTATTGTACGTAATGTTGGTCCTTTGAGTATTCTGAAGCTGTATGGCACAGTTAGAGTAAATGACCCTGACATTATTTCTACACTATTGATGATTTGCATGGAACTGCAGGCTTTGTGAAATAACTAAGCAGTGTATAAATGTGCACAGAAGTTTCTTGTAGAACAGCTTTAAGCTAAAAAATATTATTCATAAATGATTAGAAGTCAGTCTTTCATGTAGATTAATCTCTGCAGGTGTCTTGCACCCATATTTTGCCAAGAGATTCACAAACATAAATTGCATTTGGAAACTTTGTGTTATGTTTGTTAGTTTTTGCTTGTTTGTTTGTTTTTCCACTGAAATCTGGCTTTTGGATTGGCTTTAGCTAATGAACTCTGGCCTAGCTTAGTCATTTGTATGTGAATACTGAATAAAAATGTTAATATGAAGAATAATAGCTTTGAACAACTAGAGATATTCCCAATTCCTTATTAATGGAAGAGGCAGTGACTGAATTTCACCCACAGAGAATATATTTCAGAAAAAAAAAAAATCTTTTAAAAATTAAATCTTTTTATCTCTTTTTAAAAAGAGATATACTTATGTTGCTCTTCAAAAAAAAAAAAAAAGTGTACAAGCTTTGATATTCTATTAATTTTTGATTACTGCCTTAAATATATGATATTCAATAATCTATCCTATACATAATTGTTAATGTTCATGTGGACATAACATCAATCCACAGAATCTACCTGATGTGTAGAAAGTTAATTTGGGGTTGAGAAGGAGGAAAATGGAAGTCAATATTCATTTCTTCTGATAGATTAAGCCAGCTGTGCTACTTGAATTGTATTTTGTATCTAAGGAGGCCATTCCATGGTACTCATGAAACTTCTATGGCTCAGCACTTTCAAAAGTCTCTTTAGAGCTGAAAGGAGTCCTTAAGCTTTACAATCCTGTTAAAGCCTTCATTTTCCACTCAGATTAACCTTTATACTCTGAATCATTATAGTATTCATCCTCACTTGAAAGCAGAGTTTGAAAGCTCTGGAAAGTTAGAGACAGGAGTTCATCGTTTTGAGGTTTGGCTGTTTTTTTTTTTTTCTTTTTTTTTTTTTCGCATGAGGGGGACGAATAAACTTCTCTTTTTGAGCCCTACAAATAAAAATGCCTCATTCTAAGGAAGAAACATAAACTATCAAATGTAATGAAATGTTTTTGTTAAATAATAAGCAACGGAAGCATAAAGGAATAAATATTTTCATAGTGGTAAAATATATACAACTATAAACTCATAAATATACTGGAGAATTATAATATGAATTTGTAAATTGTATGCAAATAGCTTGAAACCAGATCTACAAAGACATAAATAAAGCAACAAGACTGAAAGGTTTATATGTTGGCTTGTTTATAGAGTAGCACAAACATTTTTCTTTTTTAATTGGCAATTAATTTTCGGCAGCCATCTAGGTACTTTCATGTCAAATTACTTTCCCTGTACTAAACAAGATTAGGCATCCAAGCAGCAAAGCACTTATGTGAAAAGTGAGAAACTGACTGTCAAGTAGATATTTTCCACATATAACCAATTAAAATGTTTCTTTTGTGATGAATGGATGTTGTAATTCTACATCTCATATTTCTACTTTTGTCTGCATACCTGCATAACTTCCTCGTTCTTAATTCCAAGGAATTAAATAAAGGCAATACAGAGTTCTTTTGCTGCTTCTCTTGCTCTTTAACTGCAAGACAAATGTAGTGTACAAACATCTGTTATTGAGGTTTGAGTTATAAATAATATATCCGACATGTAATGCTGCCCATACATATTTTAGTTCAGATTAATACCCACAATACGATGGATGAATGCAAGCTTTTTAGCAGGTCATTGCTTTGATCACTTTTTTCTTTTGCACCGCTTCAATATTTTTTTCAAGCTGTCTCTACATTTAGAATTAAGGCCACTGACACATAAGGTATAAAGTAATGTATTATTGATACTCTTCAAATGAATAACATAAAAAGAAAAATATTGATTTTTAAGAAGATGTCTCATTTTTCTGATTTCACAGAAGACTGATGCAGGTTCATGTAGCTATCAATATTATTTGAATTAATGCATATTCCTTACTATTGATTGTTTTAACAATGATTGTCATAACTGATTTATGAGCACTTACGCATGTTAAATTTTTAAAAAGGCAAATATCAGATTTGTATATATAGATGGATTGACTTGAACAAACAAGATAGCTAAATGTTAATGATGGAGTGCTTGACAGAATTTACATTATAATACATTATGTTCAATACTTTGTTTTTAAAGTGATAGTGAAAACCTGAAAGATTTCTTGGACAAATTCCATTGAAGGACAGATTCTGCCACTCTTGTTCATGGTATCTTGTTCAATAGTTTATACCTTTGATTTCAGCAGAACTAATCATAAATAAATAAAATAGAGAAGAAAAGTCAGACTGTAAAAGTCAAAGCTATGCTGACTTCAGCAGGCTCTGGATCAGACCCAAGGATTGTAGAATCACAGAATCATCTAGATTGAAAAAGACCTTTAAGATCATCAACCTGACCTACCAAGACCCATCACTAAACCATGACCCTTAGTGCTGCACCCACACGTCTCTTAAATACCTCCAGGGATGGTGACTCTAACACTTCCCTGGAAAGCCCTTTCCAATGCCTGTCCACCCTCTTTGTGAATAAATTCTTCTTAATGCCCAATCTAAACCACCCCTTGTGCAACTTGTAACCATTTCTTCATGTCCCATCACTTGTCACTGGAGAAAAAACCTGACACCCTCCTCTCTACAACCTCATTTCAGGCAGTTGTACAGAGCAATGAGGTCTCCCCTCAGCTTCTGTTTTTTTTTTTTTTTTCCAGACTAAAAAATACCAGTTCCCTCAGCTGTTCTTCATAACTCTTGTTTCTACTCTCTTCAACAGCTTCATTGCTCTTCTCTGCACAATCTTGAGCTCATATTCCATTGACCTTCTTGGCCACCTTGGCACACTGCTGGCTCACATTCAGCCAGTTGTACACCAGCACCCCAGGTCCTTTTCTGCTGTGCAACTTTCCAGCCACTCTTCTGCAAGCTTGTACTACTGTATTGGGTGGTTTTGACTCAGGTGCAGGACTGAGCACTTACTTGAGTATGTCATGTCATGTGATTGGATGCAGCCCATCAATGTAGCCTATTCAGATCGCTCTGCAAAACTTTCCTAACCTCAAGCATATGGACAATCCTGCCTAACTCGGTATCATCTACACTTACTAAGGGTGCACTCAGTCCCCTCATCTAGACCATCGATAAACAAAACCGGCCACAATACTGAGCCCTCAGGAATGTCACTGGTGACTTGCCATCAACTGAATTGAACTCCATTCGCTGTGACACTTTGATCCTGGCCATCCACACAGTTCTTCATCCAGTGAAGTGTATACCTGTCCAAGCCATAAGCAGCCAATTTTTCTAGGAGAATACTGCTGGAAACAGTGCCACAAGCCAGGTAAACAACATCCAAAGCATTTCCCACATCCACTAAGTAGTTCATCTTGTCATAGATGGAGGTCGGGTTAGTAAGGCAGGACCTGCCTATCATAAATGGTGCTGGCTGCTTCTGATCACTTCATTGTTCTCTATGTGCTTTGTGATGGCACGTAAGCTGACCTTCTCTGTGACCTTTCCTGGCACCTAAGTCAGTCCTGTAATTCCACAGATCCTCCTTCCTACTCTTTTTGTAGGTGGGCTTCACATTCACCAATCTCCAGTCAACTGAGACCTCCCTGGTTAGCCAGGACTGCTGATAAATTATTGAAAGTGGCTTGGTAATTACTTCTTCCACCCCCTTCAGTATCCTTGGGTGGATCCTTTCCAGACCTATAGACTTACGGACATTCAAATGGTGTAATAGGTCACCTACAGTTTACCATTGAGTTATAGAAGCTTCACCTCTTTCTCTGTCACCATAATCCAACTTAGGCTGCTGGGCACCCTAAAAACAACTGACCTTTTTAATAAAGACTGAGGCAAAAAAGGCATTAGTATTTCAGCCTTTTCCTCATCTCTTGTCGCTATGTTTCCCCTCATGTCTAATAAAGGATACAGATTCTCCTTAATCCTCCTTCTTCTGTTGATGTATTTATAAAAACATATTTTATTGTCTTTTACTGCACTATCCAAATTGAGTTCCAGTTGGGCATTGTTCCTTCTTATTTTGTTCCTGCACAGCTTGGCAAGAGCGCTATAGTCCTCCAGAGTTGCCTGCCCCTTCCTCCAGAGTCATAAGCTCTCTTTTTCTTTCTGAGTTCCAGAAGAAGCTCTATGTACAGCCAGGATGGTCTTCTGTCCCACCAGCTTGACTTTTGGTGCACTGAGACAGGCTACTCCTGTGCCTTTAATATTTCATTCTTGATGAATGTCCAGCCTCCCTGGACTCAACTCTTTAATCACCATTGGCCAGACCCATGCAGTCAAGCCATTTCCTAAAATAGAGGGCTACTCCACTTACTCTTCTTCCCTTCCTATCTCTCTCCCAAAGCTCCTGTAACCATCTGTTGTGGTTTAACTCGGCTGGCAGCTAAACACCACACAATCTGCCAGGCCTCTCCATATTTATATTTCAGCCATTGTCCTCCATACCAAAGAGGCTTTGACTGTTTGGCTTGCTTGATTGCAGCACATGTTTCACAGTCATGAATAACCTGTGCTATAGTGTCCATGGTCAGGTCCACCCCTCGATCATGAGCCCATCTGTATGTTGCATCTCTACCTTGATGGCCTGAGGTGTCATGGGCCCATCGGGCTATAAATAATTCACCTTTATGTTGCCAGTCCAGGTCCACCTGAGCCACTTCAATCTTAGCAGCCTGATCCACCTGCTGGTTGTTTTGATGTTTTTCAGTAGGCCGATTCTTGGGCACATGAGCATCTACATGGCGTACCTTTACAACCAGGTTCCCTACCCTGGCAGCAATATCTTGCCACAATGCAGCAGCCCAGATGGGTTTGCCCCTGAGCTCCCAGTTGTTCTGCTTCCATTGCTGTAACCACCCCCACAGGACATTTGCTACCATCCATGAATCAGTATAGAGATAGAGAACTGGCCACTTTTCTCGTTCAGCAATATCGAAAGCCAGCTGAATGGCTTTCACTTTTGCAAACTGACTCGATTCACCTTCTCCCTCAGCAGCTTCTGCAACTCGTCGTGTAGGACTCCATACAGCAGCTTTCCATATCCAATGCTTTCCCACAATACGACAGGACCCATCAGTGAACAGGGCATATTTCTTCTCATTTTCTGGTAGCTTGTTGTACAGTGGGGCTTCTTCAGCATGGACTACCTCCTCCTCTGATGATATCCCAAAGTATTTGCATTCTGGCCAGTCCATAATCACTTCCAAAATTCCTGGGCGACTGGGGTTTCCTATTCGAGCCCGCTGAGTAATCAGTGCAACCCACTTGCTCCATGTAGCATCAGTTGCATGATGTGTAGAGGGGACCCTTCCTTTGAACATCCAGCCTAGTACCGGCAGTCGGGGTGCCAGGAGGAGCTGCGCTTCAGTACCGACCACTTCCGAAGCAGATCGAACTCCTTCATATGCTGCCAATATCTCCTTTTTGGTTGGAGTGTAGCGGGCCTCAGATCCTCTGTATCCCCAACTCCAAAACCCCAGGGGTCGACCTCGAGTCTCCCCAGGTTCTTTCTGCCAGAGGCTCCAGGTGGGACCATTCTCCCCGGCTGCGGTGTAGAGCACATTCTTTACATCTGGTCCTGTTTGGACTGGCCCGAGGGCTACTGCATGAACTATTTCCTGCTTAATTTGTTCAAAGTCTTGTCGTTGCTCAGGGCCCCATTCAAAAGCATTCTTCTTACGGGTTACTTGGTAGAGCGGGTTTACAATCAGACTGTAATTTGGAATATGCATTCTCCAAAACCCCACGACACCTAGGAAAGTTTGTGTTTCTTTTTTGCTAGTTGGTGGAGACATAGCTGTTATTTTGTTGATCACATCCTTTGGGATTTGATGACGTCCATCTTGCCATTTTGTTCCTAAAAACTGGATCTCTCGTGCAGGTCCTTTGACTTTGTTTTATGGCAAAACCGGCCTTCAGAAGGATTTGGACTATTTTCTTCCCTTTCTCAAAAACTTCCTCTGCAGTGTCACCCCACACAATGATGTCATCGATGTACTGCAGGTGTTCAGGAGCTTCCCCCTGCTCCAGCGCAGACTGGATCAGTCCATGGCAAATGGTAGGGCTGTGTTTCCAACCCTGGGGCAGCCGATTCCAAGTATATTGGACTCCCCTCCAAGTGAAAGCAAACTGTGGCCTGCACTGTGCTGCTAGAGGGATGGAGAAAAATGCATTAGCGATATCAGTTGTGGCATACCACTTGGCTGCCTTTGATTCCAGTTCATACTGGAGTTCTAGCATGTCCGGCACTGCCGCACTCAGTGGTGGCGTGGCTTCGTTCAGGCCACGATAGTCCACTGTTAGTCTCCTCTCACCATTAGACTTTCGCACTGGCCATATGGGACTATTAAAAGGTGAATGAGTCTTGCTGATCACTCCTTGGCTCTCCAGTTGACGAATTAGCTTATGGATGGGACTCAGGGAGTCTCGGTTGGTGCGATATTGCCGCCGGTGCACAGTTGTGGTAGCGATTGGCACTTGCTGTTCTTCAACCCTCAGCAACCCCACAACAGAAGGGTCCTCTGAGAGACCAGGCAAGGTAGACAACTGTTTAATGTCCTCTGTCTCTAAGGCAGCTATGCCAAAAGCCCACCAGAATCCTTTTGGGTCCTTGAAATATCCTCTTCTAAGATGCTCTTCTAAGTCTATGCCAAGGATGCACGGAGCATCTGGGCCAGTCACAATACGGTGCTTTTGCCACTCATTACCGGTTAGACTCACTTCAGCCTCCAATACAGTTAACTGCTGGGATCCCCCCGTCACACCATAAATACAGATGGGTTCTGGCCCTTTATAGCTTGATGGCATTAGAGTACATTGTGGACCGGTGTCTACCAAAGCCTTATACTTCTGTGCGTCTGACGTGCCAGGCCATCGAATCCACACAGTCCAATAAACTCTATTGTCCCTTTCCTCCCCCTGGCTGGAGGCAGGGCCCCTCTAGTCCTGGTCAGAATCTTCGTTTCTGTGTTTAAAGGACTGCCTGCTGGAAGTTGGAGCAGCAAACTTTTCAGAGAACCCCTTTTTCCCGATTGTTTTCTTTTGCAACTCACGTACCCGTGCCTCTAGGGTTGCGGTAGATTTTCCATCCCATTTTCTCATGTCCTCTCCATGGTCACGTAGGTAAAAACACAGGGTGGCGCGGGGTGTGTACCCACCATATTGTCTTCCTTGCACGGATGAACGCTTACCCCTAATAGCTGAGACACTGGTTTGTACAGGTGGGGAGGAAAATAAACTCTCTTTAAGTTGGTGGAACTCTTCAGAGAGTTTCTCCACAGCCGAGACACAGGCCTGTAGGGAAGAGGAGAGACTTTCTTCATACTGCCAGAGTTGTTTAGCCACTTCATCCACTGTGGGTTCCTCATCCACTTTCCAGGCCATTATTGCCAATGAGCTGGCATATGATGATGGTGCACTCCGTACAAACTTCCACCACATGGGTCGTGTACACTGGACTTCATCTGGATCTGTGGATACTTGTGTGTCATCTAGGTCCTTATAAATTACCTCCTGTATGGCTAATTCCCTCAGGTATTGAATTCTCTTCTCCATGGTGGTCCACTTGCCTGGTAGACATACAAGTTCTTCCTTGAAGGGATACCTTTCCTGCACAGCTGACAGGAGACGCCTCCAGAGGCTGTGAGATCGTGCTCCATCTCCAATTGCTTTGTCAATGCCTGCGCCTCTAGCAAGGGATCCCTGCCTGGCTTCCCTGCCCTCTAATTCCATACAATTGGCTCCGGTGTCCCAGCACCGGAGCAGCCAGGTGACAAGCTGCTTACCTATGCAGCGACCAAAATCTTTTCGCACATCTCGTAGCTCACGCTGGTATAGAGTCCGGGTAGTTACTGTTGATTTTTCGACATCCTCATCCTCATCTTCATCCTGCACATTTGATGGCCCAGCCTCGTCTTCTCTATACGTAGACCTAGCAGAAGACTGTCTGCGTTCTAAACGACCTGAGTCTCTATACCATTTTTTCACCTTGTCTACAGGGGCAACTTGCACTGCTACAGCTCGTTTCTCTGACCCAGCCACAGGGTCTGCCACACGGGTTGGAATACCCTCTGCAGGGGCAACTTGCACTGCTACAGCTCGTTTCTCTGACCCAGCCACAGGGTCTGCCACACGGGTTGGAATACCCTCTGCAGGGGCAACTTGCACTGCTACAGCTCGTTTCTCTGACTGTCCTGGTTCCAGTTAGGACAGAGTTAATTTTTCCTCATAGTAGCTGGTAGGGTGCTATGTTTTGGATTAGGATGAGAAGAGCGCTGATAACATGCTGATGTTTTAATTGTTGCAGAGCAGTGTTTACACCAGGACAAGGACTTTTCGGCTTCTCGCTCTGTCCCGCCAGCGAGCAGGCTGGGGGTGCAGCAGGAGCTGGGAGGGGACAGACCCAGGACAGCTGACCCAAACTGGCCAAAGGGGTATTCCATACCATCTGACGTCATGCTAAACAATATATAGGGGTGGCTGGCTGGGGTGGGGGGGCTGGCTGCTCGGGGATAGGCTGGGCATCGGTCAATGGGTGGTGAGCAATTGCATTGTGCATCACTTGTTTTCTTACACATTATTATTATTAATACTATTATCATTATCACTATTATTATTATTATTATTATTGTTATTATTATATTCCTGTCTTAATAAACTGTCTTTATCTCAACTCACCGGCTTCACTTTCCCGTTTCTCTCCCCCATCCCAGAGAGGGAGGGGGGAGGGTGAGCGAACGGCTGTGTGGTGTTTAGCTGCCAGCCGGGTTAAACCACAACACTGACCCAGCCACAGGAGTGGGAGCGGCTGCAGGAGCTGGAGCGGCTGCAGGAGCTGGAGCGGCTGCAGCGTCTGTCACTAGGTTGATAGTAGCATCAATTGCTGCTCAATAGGCACAAGCCAGACCCCAGCACGCTACAGTGATTTGTGTCACTTTGGAACTGCCAGAGTCATGACACCTTTTTTTCAAGCATTCTACCAGTTTTTTAGGATTTTGCAGTTGTTCAGGGGTGAACGTCCAAAACACTGGAGGTGCCCACTGCTCTAGAAACCTGCCCATATCCTCCCACACTCCCTGCCACTCGCAGCTATCCCGCCTCAAGACAGATCTCCGGATGAGATTCCTAAGTAGTTGTTTAACCTTAAACAAAACCTGAAGCGCATTCAGGAGACATAACAACAAGAACATGCTGGTCTGAGTATCCCAAGGATATTCAACATCTTGGAGAACTACCGTAACTAGCTCGGGGGATAAGAGGATGGTGAATGAGAAAGGGAGAGTGAACAGGTAGGAAAAAATATCTTCCCCTGTCCCCTCCACAGATTGGCTCCCTAACGAAAACAGGCAATAGGTGTAATTGCTAATAGTTTCTGAGATATGGTTTCCAAAGTATAGAGTCGACGACAGTGCTGAGTACAAATACCAGGTTAGAGTCATGACCAGAAATCTCATCATTTCATAAGCCATCGTTACACCGCACAGTACCATAACAATCTTAAACCAGGGCCCGGAAAGGATAAACAGCGCGACAGGGAGCACATACAGAAAGTAATATGCTATAAAACTCAATTCGGAAAACAGGCACAGCAGACTTGAGATTAAGGCAATCAACATTGTGACTAGCAACTATTAAGCAGGTCCAATACTGATACCAATTTTAGTTTAACACACTCTGGTCAAATCTGTCGTTATCTCAACCCTTCGTGCCCCACAATGGGCGCCAAAAGGACTGTTGTGGTTTAACCCGGCCGGCAGCTAAACACCACACAGCCGTTCGCTCACCCTCCCCCCTCCCTCTCTGGGATGGGGGAGAGAAACGGGAAAGTGAAGCCTGTGAGTTGAGATAAAGACAGTTTATTAAGACAGGAAAATAACAATAACAATAATAATAATAATGATAATAGTATTAATAATAATAATGTGTAAGAAACAAGTGATGCACAATGCAATTGCTCACCACCCGTTGACCGATGCCCAGCCTATCCCCGAGCAGCCAGCCCCCCCACCCCGGCTAGCCACCCCTATATATTGTTTAGCATGACGTCAGATGGTATGGAATATCACTTTGGCCAGTTTGGGTCAGCTGTCCTGGGTCTGTCCCCTCCCAGCTCCTGCTGCACCCCTAGCCTGCTCGCTGGCAGGACAGAGCGAGAAGCTGAAAAGTCCTTGGCTTGGTGCAAGCACTGCTCTGCAACAATTAAAACATCAACATGTTATCAGCGCTCTTCTCATCCTAATCCAAAACATAGCACCCTACCAGCTACTATGAGGAAAATTAACTCTGTCCTAACTGAAACCAGCACACCATCTATCACTATAGTCATCCCATGATGTCTCACAGAGGTCAAAGATATCATAGCCCTGAGATTTAAATAAAACTTTCAGTTCTCCTTATTTCACATGCTGCTTGCATTTGGGTAGAGGCATTTAAGATGGGCCCCTATTTAAGCTATTTTGGATTAAGTGGATGGAATTAATTTGCGCTGCTTTTCAGTTGACCTCTGTTCCCTTTTCTGGCTCTGGGCATCTATTGCTGAGACTGGTATTGAACTGATAGAGAGCTGACTGGACTAAGTTTCCCCACTTCTGGCAACTTTAGCTAAAGATCACTTCACCATCCTAACAAGCCTTTAACCGAAGATAGGTCCCCCCTCCTCAGACGGATGGACCCCATCTGACCCCAGTAGACCAGGTTTATCAAAGAGAGTCCAACATGCTAAAAAAACAAATCCCTTGCTATAACAGTCTCAAAACCATGCATTGATCTGCTGAACTTGACTAGTCATTTCAAAGCCCTTTTCTTTAACTGATAGGATTGAAAAGAAGACCACTTGTGTTCCAGAGCCTCTTACAGCTTGTCTAAGGGCTCTGTAGTCCTTTATGAACTGAGCCTTGAATTGCTCTTGGCAGTGTCATTGCTTCCCATGTGAAATAAAAGCAGTGTATAGTAGTCTGCAGGCTGTACAAGTCTCAGTAGTCTCTTGGCAATGTTCCTAATATGATAACCTGGTAGACAACAAAGCTCTCTTGAGAGTAGCTCATGTTGGTAAATGGGTGCTTATATTGCCCACAAAAGAGAGTCCTTTACTGCTATTACCCGTCACTGTTTCTTGGCTTGACTGGCTGTTATACAGGGAACAGGATGAGCTAGCTTAGTCAATATCTACATCTTCCCTGATGTGACAGGTCCTTCCTCTGCTGTCCCCAGAGCAGTGAAGTGGTTCTACAAGGGCACCTCATGCAATGGATTATGGTACCTCCTTGCTGTAACAAGCTTCCATTCTGTGGTTTTGGTATCACTACCTTCTGTGTGGTCTTGAGTTTCTGTACAGACAGCACATGGAACCACCTGTTTAACTCCTCCTCAGCTTTTCTGTAACTGCACTGCCTTCTCACTGCCTCCCATAGCTCCCACCTGCTGCAGGAAGTCCTCTACCTGGGCGCACCCCTTGCAAGCAGGATTGCCACCTGTACCTGCCACGAGGTAAAGGTCTACGCACTTTCTGCTGTCTGAGGTCTGCACTGCAACCTCTCCCATCAGCAGCTGTGTCTGGTTGGAAGTGTTGGACAGTTTTGGGGTCGGTGGAGGAGACACTTCAGCTGAAGCTGCAGCCTTTACTCTAAGACAAGTGCCCACCACCCTATCTAGCAACTATTAGTGGATCTTGCAGGGCCAATGAGCAGGGTGCACGGCCCTTCCCATGTACCCTTCCAGGCAAACTGCTGCACAAACTGCCACGTTCTCTTGATTGCTAGTGGTGTCTAGGGCTGCCTTTTATAGGGCTGGGGTTGGCTGCCATGTTCTCACAAGACCTGCCAACTCCTGGCAGACCTCTCTACTAACCTGGGGTTTCCCTGGCTCAGAAACACCCCATACACTGTGACCAACTGTTCAGTTGCCAGACTGACAAGCTATGGAGCAGTGTGCCTTGACTGCCTTGATGTGATGGTTATTTACAGTTTCACTATGTTTAACTACCATGTGTCTGGTCCTTTGACCTTGCAATGCAACGGTTCCTAGTCAATCTGAAAATAAACAGGAAAAAATGTGTGGGAGGGAGGGAAATCAAAAGTTTTCAAGGGAGGTGACTGTCTTTAACAGGGAAACAAGTCAGAAGAATTGACTGGAACAATGAGCTCAGCACAAGGAATCTAAGATACATAAAAAAGAAATTCTGTATTTCAAAAGAATGTATTTGGATTACAGAGGAGAATCCTGGACAGCACACTTCAGTTGTTTTGAACTAAACAAGTGCTCTGGCATAGTGAAGAAACCAGCTGCCTAAACACCTAGAAGCAAGACATCATGAATTTGTTTTGCTGTGTGTACTTCTAAAAGACCAGCACTGGCTGGAGAAGTTTGGCAGCAGCACCTCAGCTCTAGGGCAAATGTGCTAGAGAGAAAAGTTGGGATTCATTTCACATTATCAGTACCTTCAACATAGCTGCTACCTTTCTAAGTTTAATGTAGTCCCATACGTATGGGAAAAAGCATGCAAAGAACATCTCATCTTTAAATGGGTTTGCAAAGTATGTGAAGTGAAACATACTGCTGAACTGCTTATTTCTTTCCACTGTCTGGAACGGTAACCAAGATGGCTACTTTAGCCTTAGTAGACTATGCATTAGATGTTTCACATTAGGTGAAATGAATCCCACTTATTCAGAAAGTGCTTTTAAACAACCAAGTGAAACTGCCTGGATTCTGTTAGGACTCAGGGAAATTAAGGATGATTGGGGTCTAAGTTAGAAGTCAACACAGAAGCCTGCTGTGTATCGCCATAGGCATTTTCACCATGAAAGTTACCACATTTGTTTGACAGTAATTAACAAATCTCTTTCAGAAGAAATCTTGACCTAAGCAAAATAAGATTTAAAGAATGTTCTGTACCATTCAAACCCTAAGAAAACTGCTTTTGAGTTTATCTGTAAGCATGTTAGTACTCCTTCTGACTTAATTGTATCACTTTGTTGTTAAAGATAAGTATGCGTTTAGTGTTGCTATGTTTTGTTTGTTTGTTTTTAAAAAGCCATGCAGAACACTTTGATCCTGGGCAACAAGCATGTAATTTTTCAACCATGCATTATTAAAATGATAGTCCCTTATCCCTTAAAGCTTGAGGGGCAATTATTCCAAATTAACATGTGATTTAATTATTAAAAAAATAAATAAAAAAATACTATCACATAAGATGTCCAGACTCTGCTAAAAAAAAAAAAAAAAAAAACAAAAATATTTGGACTTCTTTATTGTTGCCGTCTCAATTACAATTACAATAATTTTAATATGTAATGACTTCATATTGAGAGCATATTCAATTGGCTCCAGCTCTTACTATAGTTCAGACAAAGCAGCTGATATCTGATAATCCTTGAGGTGCTTTGAGCTCTGTCATTCTTTCATGTCACAGATGTAGATTGGATAGATTGTGAACAGTTATATAATTATTTTTGGTTGACAACTTATTTATTATGTAATTGCATAGTATATACAAGTACAAATTACATGCTTGTTTATCACATTTTAAAAAAAGATATTCTGCAGCTATTGCAATTAGAATCATATGATAGTTATAGTATAAATGCTAAAATATTTATCATATATTTAAAAGAAAAGTAAGTAATGTAGGTTTGTTTAGTAGCAAAACAGACTCCCAAAGACTGTCAACTTCGCCTTGAAACTTTCACAGAACTTTATGCTATGATTAAGAAAATTATATCTTCCTTTTTATACACATACAGGTACTTCTCACACACAACAGATAAATTAGTCTGTGCAATACATTCAGAGTCGACACCTGTAAGAACATGATAGCTGCTTGCAAAAAATATGTTCAGAAGACAAGCTTGAAAGATGGTGGTGTGATTCAGACAAGTAATTCTTTTCCCTAAGCAACATAGTTTCATTGCTGTCTTTTTTTTTTTTTTTTTTTTTTTTTTTTTGTGGGGGGGGTTGGTGAGGGGGGCTACCTCTATGTTAAGGAACTTGAAAGTGTTTCTTGCATCCCATGACTACATTTAGGCTGCATCCTAAACCTAGGTGTGTTGCACTGTTTCTTTTGTTGTTGCTGTCGTTTGTCTGTTTAGTGTTTTTAACCAGGTTCCACAAAGAATAAATTGATAAGATAGTATCCATGTCCTACACACAAAAAAAAAAAAAAATATCTCCCAACAGTGAGAATGAAACACTAAGTGTAAGAATGAGTCTAGGTATAATCTGTGTGACCTCAGTAACATTATGGATTAACTTTATGTTTGTGAAATAGACAAAGTATCTTTGTCCTTTTCACACAATAAGGACTAGTTGCAAGACTGCTGTATTCCTACTAGCTGTACTTATTCACAGATTAGAAGTATACAGAGCCTGTGCTATTGATATAGCAAGGTCCAAAATGGCTACAATAAAAGAAAACAGGTGAGTCTCAGGGACGCCTTCAGTATATGAATTGAAACAATCTAGTTCTTACACATTAAATACTCTTATTGCTATCATGTATCATATAAAAATTACAAATATATTTGTATATATTTGCCAGCATTTCTCTCATGGTACAGAGTATGCTACAGATTACCAGGCTTATACTTCCTCTCCGGAGCACCTTTTGTCCCGTCAGTGATTTTGAAGAATTTCCATTACAGAAAAAGATCATAAAGTCTCATGGGGAATGTAGTTTTACCATAGAGAATGACTTATGAGGAAGGATGGATATATTAGCTCTTCAAACACAAATGTTAATCACAAAATAGGGAAATGGAATTTAAGATTGCTGTTAACTAGTGCAAACATGAAATAAAAATGACTAGGACCTTTCCCTGAGACTCTCCCACATCTCTTCTAAAATTGGCTATACCAAAATCATCACAAGCATATCAAAAATATTGGCTCCCTCTTCCTAGTGTGACTATATCAGCAAAGCCTTCATACTTTCATGTGTCAGAGTAGCTTCAAGTAGAAACAAGGAAATGAGATTTATTGAGCTATCATTAGTCACTGATAAAGTGATACTGCGTACTACATTCTTAGCTTTGATGGTGATTTAAGCTGTACTTGGCTTCACTCTGAAATAGGTTAAGAGTATCCATTGGATCAGTTCCTATACTTCAGACCAAAGGGTGATGGCTAGATTCTGAGGAATGAAAATTTCTTAGATCACATGAGTTCATTCCTGATAGAAAACTTTTGATTCTCTAATTACCCCATAAGACATCCTGAACATATTTGATATAAACCTGGAAAACTGCAACAGTTTGTCTTACAGAGTGTAAATACATAATCAAAAACTCATTAAAGACATTTTCTGATCAACAGTTCATCAATAGGTTTGACGATAGTAAGGTACGTTAAGCTTGCAGTGTCTGTCTTGAATGATGACATTCATACTGTTCTATTGCTGCTGATGCTTTGCCTCGTACACCCTAGAATCTAACCCATTTGCCTTTTCCCATAGCTACACTATGCTGATGGCTCATAGTTATGCTTACTTTGGTACCATTCTATAGAGGGTTTCATTGTATAAACAAATTCTGGTTGGGGCTGGCATCCATAATTGTTTTCAAGCCTGTAAATGCATTATGCTTTGCCAGTCCAACTGAATCTTTCTCAGCCATCCTCTACCAAATAATGCATGACCTCCTTGTTTCACAACATAAGGATTTAACATATGTTGTTTACTGTTATATGTTACCTTTGCCATTACAGCACTCAGGGGAGTGAGGATTTTCCTAGTATATGTTTTAGAAACACTGAAGTTTTCTGCAATTTCACCTTCCTTAAGTAGCCTCTGACAAGCCCGCTGTGAGATTACAGAAGTAGAGGACCCTGGATCAAGCTTCATTTTATATTATATTGCTTTCAATTACAAAGGAACTCCAATAATAACTTCTAAATTAAACAGCTGTAGAGATGTTAAGGAGATCTCTATGGACTCTGTGCTGTCATCTGCAAGCTGATGATTCTGGAATTCTCAGGTATTGCCCCCATGAGATACTTTTTGCACTGACCTTTACATCTTTTCTCTGTGTGTCCCAGTTTCTTTGCACAGTTTGCCCTTGAACCAACAATAATTGGCATTTTGAGACTTTGTTTCATAATAAAAAATATAGTCTGTAAGTGTTCCCTATGCTGTTCTTCCTGCTTTTCTCATGGTGTCTTTTACTGGTAAAAATATTTTCTGATGCTGTTGTGACTTCTTGGCATCTTCATTAACAATCCACATTAAAACAGTAATATCTAACAAATATTTTGTGGTAAAAACAACAACAGTCAATAGCTGATTTTTGTTGTCTTGATTTTGCTTGCTACACAGTACGTCTCTTTAGAATTAATAATTGTCCCTCAACTCTTCATTGAAATAATTTATTCACTGGCAATACATTTCCTTAATTTAGCCACTTACTCAGGTTAATTTTTTTGTTTTTGGTTTGGTTTGGTTTGGTTTGGTTTGGTTTGGTTTGGTTTGCTTTGCTTTGCTTTGCTTTGCTTTGCTTTGCTTTGCTTTGCTTTGCTTTGCTTTGCTTTTTTTTCTTCAACCAGTGTGTAAACACTCTAGAATCACCAATAACTTTTGAAGTAAGGTTAGTTTCTAGAATTTCTACAATGTCAGCATTTGTTTAATAATGTGGTTTTGTGGAACAGGAGAAGACATGCAGCAATTAACAGGTTTAGTCCCTACTGCACTAAGTAAAACTGACACTTTTTTCTCATTACTAATATCATTAATGACTATATACAGTTCCAGTCTCTCAATATAGGCACTTCAGTCTTCTACTGAGCTGTTAAATGAGAATGCTTTCCCCAGGCAAAGATTTTAAGTTCCCTTTCCTTCTGTATCAACATGTACAGAACCAGTACTGCAGGATGTGACTTTAGCTTTACTTTCTATCTCCAGATAATTTTTTTATTTTGGTGTATATTTGGAGTAGAGTCTTGTGTTTGTCAGTAATTACTGTGTATTGCTGCTTGATTGTAGCACAGAATCTCAAATGATCATATGTATTACCTGTGAACCAGTGTACATTGTGCTTCTCTCTCAGGGTTGCGGTTTCTACGGCAGATATGACAGGCAGATAATTCCATAGCTGGTGCTTTGAAAAGAAGATGTTATGACTATATTGATTTTACAAAACGAACTTGTATTATTGAAAGGAGAACATCAGAGAAGTGTACCAGATGGTAAATGTTAACAAATATCCAACATTCTATTCCATCTAACTTACAGAAGAAAGCATAGACTTCATTTTGTCTTTATTATAGACAACCTATTAGGTATTTCATTTGTAACAAGAGAGACTCTAGCTATTCTGAGGACAAGCTACGAGGATGAAGCTAAACAGCAAAATAAATGCCTAGGTTCTATGGATTGTATTATATAGGAAGAAATAAGAAATTACCTGGTGGTATATTCTGCATTTATTTCTTAATTCTGAGACAATATGTATGAAGCCTCATGTGTCCTGGCTTTTACGCTTTTGTTTCTGAGTGTAAAGGATGTTTGTCTTTAGATAATTGTCTTTGAATTTTCAGTAACAATCTGGTTTTATGGAATTGCTCCATTACAAAGGATGTGTTAGCATGTCAGGATTCTGAAAGAGGGGAGCCTGCAGATAATTCCTCACACATTTAAGCACTGAGTACCTGCTTAAAGAAAAATCTGTTCTTCACTTCTCACAAAGTTGGCTTCTTTAAGACCAGCACTTAGCTGGAAAACTAAGAGGTCTAAATGGACATTGCCATCACCTAACAAGGCTACTGTTCTGTGTACTACTATAAAGCATATTTGGATTTTGGCTTTAAACAAAAAAGGTTAAATGTGAAGAGATTTTTTTTCCATAGTCTCTGTAGAATATATATGAGTCTAATGAACACTAGCTGTACAGTATTTCATAAGCTTGATTCACATAAAATAAAAGAAAGAAGGGGAGAGAAGGAAATATAAAATCTTTCTCTCTCTTTAATTTTTCTAGTATGTTTTTCCAGTCCAAGCCTTCATTTCCAGTTCTCTTGTTCTGATACTGAGTCAGAAGGACATATGATTTTCTCCCTGATAGAATAATAGAACCAAATTTGAAATATTTTATGTTCAGTTAGATAGAAGGAAGACTAGAAACTTTGTATGTCTGATGCTACTTTACTCCGTAATTAACCATCCTTATCTGTAAGATCATACAGAATTTTATCCCAGGATGGGGGAGGAGTACAATATAACCTAGGCCTGGAGAAAGTGCCTATAAAGAATGGGTGAAGAACTCATAGTATGCCCATGTCTTTGTATGTGTAAATGACTTAGCTTAGTACACATGGCAAGGCTGGAATGACAAGTTAAGAAAGAACGAGATAGTCTGAGCATGCGCAAGAACTGGGTTCAAGTAGTGAACATAGTGAGAAAGGCTACTGACGACCACCAGAGACTCCCAAAAGACCACCAGTTGTGCATGCATCAGGGACATTTACATATTTTAATGAGTTATGGGAAATAGTATGAATATGTGGATTATTTCTCAGAAATCTAATGAATATGTATGTTTTGATTGTATATAACCCCTGTAGCTTGGACAATTTGGCATGCACACTAGGTGGAGGGATCCCCTGTGTGTCTGGTGCCGCAATTAAAGAATGCCTGCTTTCTAAAACTCCAAATTGAGTCTTAGTTTCTTTGACTGACTTTTACAGTAACAGTTCGTGTGTTTTTATTTATAAATACAGTTTACACATTACTTGGGCAAACAGTTTAGATATAGATAATTGAAAAGAGGTTAGTGACCTATTTATTCCTTTTTCTACTATCAAGTATATACAGTTTATAACTTAAATATAATTTTGGAGAGGGACTCTTAATCAGAGAGTGTATTGATAGGACAAGGAGTAATGGTTTTAAACTACAAAAGGGTAGATTTAGATTAGATAGGAAGAAATTCTGAACTCTGAGGGTGGTGAGGCACTGGAACAGGTTACCCAAAGAAGTTGTGGATGCCCCATCCCTGGAGGTGTTTAAGGCCAGGTTGGATGGGGCTTTGGATCTACCTGGTCTAGTGGGAATTGTCCCTGCCCATGCCATGGAAGTTGGAACTAGATGATCTTTAAGGTCCTTTCCAACCCAAACCGTTCTATGATTCTATCATTCTGTGAAAAGGGAACTTTTTCAGGCTTGTCAAATACTTTATGTTCATGTTTGAGATTTATCATGTCAATCCAAACCTTCCCCAGCTGGGCACTGAAAAACCAACTACCAAAAAAAAATGAAGAGGAAACATTTAATATTTTCAGTAGTTTCAGAGGAAGAAGCCTAATTTTTAACAATGAATGTAGCACAGAAAATAATTGTTAGATAATATTCTCATATTTTTTTCTAAGAATCTAAGGACAACCTGGGTAAAGTACTTTTTTTTTTTCTTTCTTTTTTTTTTTTTTCCTGTGGGAAGAAGCTACAAATGTCTTTAGCCATTGTGTATCTAAGAACTCATTTCCTAAGAACTCATTTCCTTCTTTAATCCCATTAGGTAGCTAGAGTGGAGTAGAGTGGAGTAGAGTGGAGTAGAGTGGAGTAGAGTGGAGTAGAGTGGAGTAGAGTGGAGTAGAGTGGAGTAGAATAGAATAGAATAGAATAGAATAGAATAGAATAGAATAGAATAGAATAGAATAGAATAGAATAGAATAGAATAGAATAGAATAGAATAGAATAGAATAGAATAGTTCAATTGGAAGATCATCCAAAGATGATCTACAAAGATCATTGAGTCCAATTGCCTAAACAAAAGTTAAAGCATATTATTAAAGGCTTTGTTTAAATGTCTCATGAACCCTGACAGGGATAGGCCATCAACCCATTGGGTTGTTGTAGGAAGCTGGTTCTAGTGTTTGACCATCTTTGTGGCATTTTTTTTTCCCTACAATATCTAGTCATGACCTAGTGTGAACCATGGCACACCTTTGTGCCATTGCCACACATCCTGTCATTGGTTACCAGGGAGAAGAGATTGGCACCTTCTGCTCCATTTCCCCTCCTCCAGAAGTTGTAGAGAGCAACGAGGTTGCCTCTTATCCTCCTTTTCTGTAAACTAGACAACCTAGACAACTAGAGGCCTCAGCCTCTCCTCATAGGCCACACCTTTCAGCCCTTTTACCAGCTTTGTTGCCCTCTGAATGTTTTCAAGAATCTTAATGTCCTTTTTATTTTGTGGAGCCCAGAACTGTACACAATATTTAAGACAACATCCAATGGCAAATGCAGTAGAAGAATCACCTCTTTTGACTGGCTGGGTATGCTGTTTGCCCTCTTGGCTGCCAGGGCACACTGCTAACTCATGTTGAGCCTGCTGTTGACCAGCACTCCCACACTCCTTTCTGCTGAGCTGCTCTCCGGCCACTTGTCTTCCAGGCTGTACCTGTCTACCATCTGAGGTGCAGAACCTGGCATTTTCTTTTGCTGAACTTTAATTACTGAACTGAATCTACGTAGGTCCCTCTGCAAGGCCTCTCATCCCTCCAGAGAGCCAACAACACCTCCCAGTTATGTATCATCAGTACATACCTAGCTATGTATGTATACAGCTTTTATTCCTCTTCTTCAATGCATGTTCCTTGTTACTACAGCACGAGCACACTCTATCCTAGTGTTGTCTCCTAAGAATGACAGATTCCTCTTTCACTTGTAATCCTTTCTACTCTAAACACATCGACCTATGACTTTCTTTACACACTTTTTTATTTTGACCATCTTCATTTTAATAAATCTTCCACTTAAAAATGTTCTCCCTGTAGTTTGATGTGTATGAGAGAATTACAGACTTGAGAGAAAATATTATTTAAATCTGTATACCATAGCACCCTAATATTAGTGATATAAGGACTAGCAGTCTGGGGATCTGGGTTTCTTTTCAGAATATTCCAGAGAAGGATATGGACATTCAGTATAATTTCTATGTTGTTCATTTCCTCTTCCTATAAATTAGTCTTAGTTAATCTTCTGGAATTACTCTATAATCATAGGGAGGAATGCGATCCTCCGCAGCACAAGTTTGCTTTTAAAATAGATAAGAAAAAAGACTCTCCATTGTCTACAGAGGAAGCCAGAAAAACTAGTTCAGGTTTTGCACTTAAATTTCAGATGACATAATTTAGGTGAGATTAATCTCTTCCTCTGAGAAAGATATTTCTTAATGACTCTTTTTATATATGAAAAAATAATTTATTTCTATGCCAGAGATACTAATGGGCCAAATTACAATTATTCAAGTTATTTTCATCTTATCTAGAAGATACTGTCAAAATGCAAACCTCACCTAAAATGTCACCAAGACAATATTATAGTTTGTTAGACAAATATATATTATCAAATAAGTTACTAATACATGCATAAGGTCAAAATTGTGTATTGTAAGGTTTATTCTCTTTCAAGAAATGGCTGGATACCTGGTAGTTAATAGTGAACTAGAAAGCTTAATAGCAACCTATATCTATGTCAACATTTTTATGACTGGATTTATTCCTCTTCTATTGCTTTGAATATATAATAGCCTATATTAATCAGAGCATTTTTTTTTCCATTAAAAATCCATATGTGGCTGGTAGATATGACACAGTACCTGCAGAGGACCCATACCCTTCCAAATGGCAGCTAAAATTCAGTTAGGACACTCTTAGGGAACTGAATCATGAGTTGTGGTTTAACCCAGCAGGCAGATAAGCACCACATAGCCACTTGCTCACTCTGCTCAGGTAGGGTGGGGGAGAAAACCAGAAAGGTAAAAGTGCAAGAAATCATGAGTTGAGATAAAGATATTTTACTAAGTAAAGCAAAAGTAAGGGTGACAGAGCATTGGAACAGGTTGACCAGAGAGGCTGTGGAGTCTCCTTCTCTGGAGATATTCAAAACCCTCCTGGATGTGATCCTCTGTAACATACTCTAGGTATAGCAGGGGAGTTGGACTAGATGATCTCCAGAGGTTCCTTCCAACTTCTACCATTCTATGATTCTGTGAAAAGCCAGGAGTGCAAGCAAACCAAAACAGGGAATTAACTCACTATTTCCCATTGCAGTCAGCTGTTATGCCATTTCCAGGACAGCAAAGCACATCACGGTTTCTTGGTAACTGTTTCTTGGGAAGACAAATTACATCATCCTGAACATCCCCATTTCCTCCTTCTTTACCACAGCTTTTATTGCTGAGCATGATGTCATATGGTATGGAATATCCCTTTGGCCAGTCTGGGTCAGCTGTCCTGGCTGTGTCTCCTCCCAGCTTCTTGTGTACCCCCAGCTTCCTTGTTGGCATGGCAGCAAGAGAAGTAGAAAAGTCCGTGGCTCTGTGTAGGCAACTGCTCTGCAACAATTAAAAATATTGGTGTGCTATCCCCACTGTTTTCCTCAAAAGTCCAAAACAGCATCATACAAGCCTCTACAAAGAAAATTAACTCTGTGTCAGCCAAAACCATAATATCAAGCTATTATATACAGCCACATGACTAATTTTTTGGAGATCATAGATTTTTTTAGGATAAATTTGTTGGTCTATGCCACACTGAGATATTTATGACCGTGGTCACATTCAGACTCAGAGCACTCAGACTCAACAAGGAAAACAAACAAGAGAATCCTATATGTCACTGCAAAGAAAACAACAATGAAATGTATCAATAGTTGCTCCCTTGCCCTCATTCTTCAGTGGAGGTGTGAGAGTGAGAGTGAGAGATCCACAGAGCTGCCAGTGTTGAGAAATATAAAGCGACTTCCTGCAAAATGGTATGGGAGAGAATGAGGCTTACCTGAAGAGACACACAAATGGTGCTGCTGGTTCCAGTCCTGATTGCTTAATGAACGGTTTTTCATTGCAAAATACAGAATAGAATATTTACAGTACATTCTCTTAGGTTTTGTCAAGTCACATTCTACCTTATTTACAATATTGTCCTGAGAAAATGATTTTATATACTGACATCTACAATGAAATATGCAGCAACATGATCTAACCATTAGACAGGAGCTACACTCAGTCTTCTTATAAACTCTTATATGTTGAAACACTGGCACAGCTGACATGTTGCTTAATTGCTGTCTAAGTCCTAATAACCTCAAAGAGAATAAGAGCAGCTACTAGCAATTTAACAGCACTAACATCATAAGATGAATCTAGGTAATGGATATAACATGCGAGGGACCAGTGGGCTAATTTACTTAAAACAAAATGTGATTAAATGATCTGAATACAAAATACCTTCTGCAGGTCAGATACATCCATACCATGTGATGAACTGCTGGATGGATGCCCAAACTAACTCTGGAAAGCTAGTATTTCTATACTGTCAGTTCCGAAATCAAATGTATTATAGCCTGTAGCAAACTTTGCATGTTCTGAGGCAAAGGTGAGTTGGGAGTACTGCATTAAAAATGCTGCTATAAAACACTTAAGGAATGTGATAAAAATAAGTTTTAAATTGAAAGAAATAGGAAATACTGAAGTACAGTTTGTTTGATATATTTAGATGTCTAAACGTGCCCTAGAGTGCCTATTTATGTCCTTGGAGCATAGGTGAGTTCATAGAAAGATTTATCTGGCCTGATTCATTTGCATGCAGGAAAGATTCTTATGCTTTTTGAGATCGTCTAGAGTATGTGAGACAGTAGCACGAAGTCTACAGATGTGACACACAACCAGGAAGAGGCATTTGCCTTCTGCCAGGCTAGACAGAAGATCTAGAAGAGCTCAGCTACTATTATTAGCCTCTGTTGTAAAAGAGAATAGAGTCCCACAGTGTAATTTGGAAAAAAATGAAACCTCAGGATTGTAGACACCCAGTGTAGACACTTCTGAGTATGAATGCCCAACTGAGAACGGTTTTTCTGAGCTCTCATTATAGTCTACTACCCTGTAAAGATGCAATTTTATTGTCTAAGCATAGGCATTTAGTGCCATTTTTATCCTGGATATTTCAGTTGCTCCTGAATTGTACTCATACTCATTTGATAGAGTCAGGAGAGATACTTAACTAGTACTGTTCTTTCCTCCAGGATGAACTCTGCAAACTGCATTGATTGCACTGACTGTATTTCCTTTGACTAGGTCTCCATTGACTGTACTAAGACTGTATTCGACACATAGTCACTACCACTCAGATAGTTATACGTTACTGTTTGCAGTTTGGAAAGAAGTCCTACTCCACAATCTAGAGTTAAATCATGTAAATGAAGTACCTTTTGTTGAGTTCCTGTTGACTCCTACATCCTGCAGACATGTAGTGCCTGGAAATTAACTTCAGCACAGTTTGAGTTTAACACAGAGAGATAGCTCAGGCTTGGAACTATGTGAAAATTAGTATACTTGTGGTACCTGGAAGGCCAAGGAAGAGAAAACTACCCTCTAACTAGCCTTAGTACATACAATTTAGGATTGATTTTATCAATTTTGTGCTAGATTTCGCCTGACATGTTGAATGTCTCTACAGTGTATTTTTGAATACTTTGATGGGATTATATGTTAGATTGGCACAATGTTAGTATTGAGTTATAAGCTTTCTCAACTAAATAAAATGCTCAGAATTTACATGTATGGGAACAGTTGTGTAAACAATGGCTCAGATCAGGTCTGGCATATGCAGAACTAATAAAACATATTAGGTAGGTGTAGAAATCTGTGTTGCCTTTTCATTGAGTTCTTATTTCTAGAAACATGGCACAGATGTTGGAAAGCAGCACAAGGAGATAAGCTGCAAAACACAACTGTATATTTTATCAGTCCTACAATACTGAAGAACTTTCTCCTTACTGAGACTAAATGATTTTCCAAATCATAGACAATCACCAGCAGAGCTAGAAAATTTTTATTTCTAAGTTCTGATTTAATTCCATATGAAAACAGCTATATGCATATATAGTGACAATAAGATGGTCAGGTGTCCTAGCCCTGTGCTAGCAAATTTGTACTTTGTGAGTTGATTTCGCTTCTGTTCTCTGTACAATTTGAACAATAGTCAATTCTCTTCTAAAGGAAAAGAAATTGGAGATGAATATTAAATCTTATTTTTGTGTGTTTGTTTGTGTTTGTTTTTGGTTTTTATTCAGCTAAAACAAACAGAAAATCTTTCTATGTTTAAAGGACTTTCAATTGAATAAAAATGTATGTGCTTTTCCAAATATTAGCAAACAACGAGGAAAACTAAAACAAAAAAAAAAAAAAAAAAAGCATGCCAGTGTTCTTTGAGTCATAGAATCATAGAATCATTTTAGGTTGGAAAAGACCTGTAAGGTAAAGTCCAACCTAGCACTGTCAGGACGTCAGGACTACCACTAAACTGTGTCCCTACACACCACATCACATCTTTTGAATACCTAAAGGGATGGTGACTCAACCACCTCCCTGGGCAACCTGTTCCAATGAATCACAACCCTTTCAGTGAACAAATTTTTACTAATATCCAGCCTAAATCTCCCCTGGCACAACTTGAGGCCATTTCCTCTTGTCCTATTGTTTGCTGCTTAGAATCATAGATTCATGGAATAGCCTGAGTTGGAAGGGACACACAAGGATCATGAAGTCCAACTCCTGGTTCTACATAAGACCACCCAAAAATCAGTCCATATTTCCGAGAGTGTTGTGCAAATGCGTCTTGAACTTCAGCAGGCTTGGTACCACGACCAGTTCCCTTGAGAGCTTGTTCCAGTGCCTGACCACCTGCTTGGTGAAAACCTTTTCCTAATATTCAATCTGAACCTCCCCTGTTGCAGCTTCATGCTGTTTCCTTGGGTGTTATCGCTAATCAACAGAGAGATTAGCACCTGCCCCTCTGCTCCCTCTTGTGAGGAAGCTGTAGGTCACCATGAGGCCTCCCCTCAGTCTCCTTTTCTCCTGACCAAACCAAGTGACTTCAGACACTCTTCATACATCTTGCCCTCTAGACCCTCCATCACCTTTGTAGTCCTCCTTTGGATGGTCTCTAAGAGTTTTATGTCCTTTTAATAGCGTGTGCTCAAAACTGCACACAGTACTCAAGGTGAGTCTGCACTAGCACACAGTAGAGCCAGACAAACCCTTGAATGGCTTGCAATGCTGTGCTTGATGCACCGCAGGATATGGTTGGCCCCCTCGTCTGCCGGGGCATTCTGTTGACCCATAATCAACTTACCATTGTCCAGAACCCCCAGATGTCTTTGTGTGGGGTTTCTCTTCAGCCTCTCATCCCCCAGTCTGTACATATAGCCAGGGATGATCCATCCAAGGTGCAGAATCTGGCACTTGCTCTTGTTGAACTTCATGAGGTTGGTGATCGCCCAGTCCTTATTTGGACACGCTCCATCATGTCAATGACTTTCTTGTAGTGAGGGACCCAAATCTGAACACTGTATTTGAGGTGTGGCCTCACCAGAGCCAAGTAAAGGGGGACAATCACTTCCTTAATCCTGCTGGCAACACGATTTCTGACACAAACCAGGATGCTGTTGGACTTCTTGGCCACCTGAACACACAGCTGGCTCATATTCACCCAGCTATCAACCAGTACCCCCAGGTCCCTTTCCACCAGGCAACTTTCCAGCCGCTCTTCCCCCAGCCTGTAGCATTGCATGGGTTTTTGTGACCCAAGGGCAGGACCTGGTAGGTTTTGTTGAACCTCTTCTATTCAACCTGTCTAGAGCCCTTTGTAGAGTCTTCCTATCTTCAAGCAGATCAATACCCACCTAACTTGGTGTCATCTGCAAACTTTCTGAACGTGTACTTGATCCCCTCGTGTAGATCACTGATAAAGATATTAAAGAGTACTGGCCTGTACTGAACCCTGGGTGACACCACTTTTGACAGGCTGACAACTGGATTTAATTCCATTCCCCACAACTCTTTGGATTTGGCCACCCAGCCAGTTTTTTACCCAACGAAGCATATACCCATCCAAGCCACGATCAGACAGTTTCTCAAAGAGAATGTTGTGGTAAACAGTGTCAAAAACGTTACTAAAGTTTAGGTAGACAACATCCACAGCCTTTCCCTCATTCACTAAGTGGGTCACCTTGTCACAGAAGGAGTTCTGGTTAGTCAAGCAGGACCTGTTTTCATAAATGCATGCTGATCACCTGGTTGTCCTGTACGTACCAGGTGATGGCACTCAAGATTATCTACTCCATAACTTTCCCTGGCACTGAGGTCAGACTAATAGGCCTGTAATTCCTCCTTTGAGCCCTTCTTATACATGGGCATCACATTTGCTAGCCTCCAGTCAACTGGGACCTCCCCTAATAGCCAGGACCTTTGATAAATAATGGAAAGTGGGTTGGTGAGCACTTCCACCAGCTCCCTCAATACCCTTGGGTGGATCTCATCTGGCCTCATAGACTTGTGTGGATCTAAGCAGTGTGGCAGGTTGCTACACATTTCCTCTTGGATTATAGGGGCTTTATTCAGCTCCCCATCCCTATCTTCCAGCTCAGGGGGCTGGGTACCCAATTCATCTTACTGCTAAAGACTGAGGCAAAGAAGGCATTAAGTACCTCAGCCTTTTCCTAATCCTTCATCACTGTTTCCCGGGCATCCAATAAAAGATGGAGATTCTCCTTAGTCCTCCTTTTTGTGTTGATGTATTTATAAGAACATTTTTTTATTGTCTTTAATGGCAGTAGCCAGAATAAGTTCCAGTCAGGCTTTGGCACTTCTAATTTTTCCCTTTCATAGCCTCATGACATCTTTGTAGTCCTCCTGCCCCTTCTTCCAAATGTCCTATAAGCACCCTTTTTCTTCCCGAGTTCTAGATAAAGCTCTCTGTTCTTGAGATAAAGATTCCATCAGCAGTCCTTCCATCTAGGAGTGAAGTGCAATCATCATTTTTTTTACAGTCAATGTTGATTGCATGTTCACAATGGAACATTTCAACTTCCTTGCATTTTAATTGTCATGTGAGAACACTGTTCAGGATTTTATTAGATGTCTTATGCTGCTTGAGATCTACTGTGTGTTGCCAACATTTTCTTAATTTACTAAGTCTTATAAAATAAGACATTGTTAGGTTGGCATGATTTCTCTGCAACTACTGTATGGTGCCTAGTTTTTATCACCTTGCTTTCCTCAAGGTGCTTACACACTGACTGCTTTAATAAATGTTCTAGCAATTTACTAGGTATTGAATTTAAACTTGCTGTTCTGTAATTTCCTAGATTGATTCCTCTGCTATTTTAGTGGAAGCTATCCAAAATTTTAGAAAACCCATTCTTCCCAAAAAGGAAAACATAATACTCTTTGAATGCTTTTCCACAACATCTTTTCTATCTTTCATGATCCTCTAGTGTCAGTTTTACAACAGGATAAATGCCCGTGCCTGGTGTGAACCTTTTCTGTAGCTCTTAGTCCTTAGTCCAGTTAGAGTTAGATTTTAACCCAGTCAAATTCCAGCAAAAATTGTTTAGTCAGCCTGAATTGCCTAAATGCCTAAGAAGAAAAAGAAGACTCAGAAATTCTGGATATTGAATTCTCAGTTCAGCTAAATGAGTGTAATCATGAAACTTTGGCATCTCACAGTATTTATTACTTTTTTTTTTTTTTTCACTACTTGCTTAATTTGCTTCCACACAGCATAGAATAGTGATTTTTCTTTTATCATGTTTCACAAAAGATTAATTTTATTCATGGATGCAGTATTTCTTTAAAAATAATATCCGAGATAAAAAGTTGTGGTTCAGGGAAATGCATTCCAGGTGACCTCCTGTTCTGAATCTCCACTCAAGGGAATACAGGATTATACCAGCTGCTGAGTAAGAGAAGGTGAGAGAAGGCGACCAATAAAATACTTGTGTAATGACATAGCCTTAAAAAAGAAACAAACAAGAAAATCTAGACCTTTTAGCTACCTAATTATTTCAATACTCCATAAGAGGTGTCAGCTACTGTTTAATACTGTTTAATAAGCCTGCTAAGCTTTCTCATGTTTTCACACACAGTAAACACCTACTGGTTCTATGGGTTAATCACAGTAGGCGGCTCAGCACCGCACAGCTATTTGCTCACTCCCCCCACAGTGGGATATGGGAGAGAGTTGCAAGGGTAAAAGTGAAAAAAAACTCATAGGTTGAGATAAAGTCAGTTTAATAAATATGTAATGCAAAGCTACACATGCCAGCAAAGCAAAACAAGGAATTTATTCGCTATTTCCCCTCAGCAGGCAGATGTTCAGACATTTCCAGAAAAGCTAGGCTTATCACACATAACAATTACTTGGGAAGACAAATGCTATCACTAGTCAGTGTGAGAAACAGAAAAAAGCCTTGACATTGTGCAAGCTTAGTACCACCTAAAACAGTGGCATATTATCGACATTGTTTTGAAGACAAATCTGAAACATTGCACCATAACAGCTACTGTGATGAACATATCCCAGCCAAAACCAGTAGAACTATGAACTTCCCTGAAATGTTTCCTTAGAAGCAACTAGTTCTTTGTACCTTAGTCTGGTTTACAGGACTAACATTTCACAGAATCACAGAGTTGTAGGGTTTGGAAGGGACCTCAAGAGATCATTGGGTCCAACCCCCCTGCCAAAGCAGGTTGCCTAGAGCAGGTTGCACAGGTAGGTGTCCAGACAGGTCTTGAATATCTCCAGAGAAGGAGACTCCACAACCTCCCTGGGCAGCCTGTTCCAGTACTCCATCAACCTTACCATGAAGAAGTTCTTTCGCATGTTGGTGCAGAACTTCCTGTGCTCCATTTTGTGGCCATTGCCCCTTTTCTTATCCCCACAAACCACTGGAAAGAGGTTGGCCAAAAAACTGAAAAGAGGTTGGCCATTTGGCTGTGCTTGGAAGGGGCTTCAAATTTCCAACAGATAACAGTAACCAAAACCACTCAGTGTAAGAAGAGCTTCCTTCAGAAAAAAAAAAAATAAAAATAAAATAATAAAATAATAATAATAATATAATAATTGTTTGCATAAAAGCCTTCTTCAAATTGTCAACAAAATTCAAAAAGTTCAATAAGGAACATGAAAGAACCTTCAAAAAATAACAAATCATTTTGATTTTGCGATATTATTCCTTATGCTGTATGTACTTTTCCAACTTTGTTCACTAATATATTGAAACATGTGCATGTGAATACAACAGAAAATCTTATTAAAATGTATTGTTTCTAGGACACATATCATTAGCCTGACCTATCTTACATGATTATTGTATTTTAGGGGTATTTTTACTGCTGTAAAAATGCACAAAGCTAAAGATACATGTGAAGTATTTAGGGACTGAAATTTGTGCAAGTATTAAGGTAATTTATTACCTGTTCGTTCTATTACAATTAGCTTCTCAGAATATGCTTTTGGCCTGCTTACATCTTCAGTGCTTTGATGCATGCTTGTAATGCTTATATCTGTTATGTAAGAAATTGGAGGAGGGAAGGAAAATAAGATTAAGTTTAGAACTGTCTCATAAGTCACTGAAAAGCTTCCTTAAGAGAAACAGATAAAATATTTTTTTCTCTGGATAGCCTCTGCATGAGAAATTTTTGCAGGTGCTCAGACTGGAAACATATGTGAGGTCTGAATAATGATGATACTTAATGATATCTAATTCGAAAATAAGAAAACCCCAGAGCTGATAGCATTAATTTGCTAAGAAATATACACATGGAGGCTTTGTTTTCCAGAGTTATATAGATATACAATTTGCATTCAGAAAAGTTATAATTACAAGAGAAAAATAAGGATGTAATGACTGAAAGATTCTGTACTTTTTTTTTTTTTTTTTAATTCACATGTTCATTTCTGCTTGGTTTTAATGAAGAGTGTTTGTGGTAAGTGAAAAAGGGTGAGATAGAAGGATGGAAGTAACAAATTGTTTTGTCAATGGAATTTGGAAGTACATATTGTATTATAGTTAAAAAAAAAAAAAGTGAAAGAGGAAATTACCTGGCTAAAACATGATCAGAAGAGTGACTAAAAATGCAAAATTCTCTAGTATATTCTTTGTTTTATTTAAAGACATGACATGGATGGACCGGTTCCGGGGCAGACATGTTCTGCAGCGGAGCGGGGGATCTAGGCGGGCAAGGCTTTTTTGCAGCATCAAGGCCACTTGAAGCAGCCAAGGGAGCCGCCAGGACCTGGCAGCCCTTGCAAGGGAGGCTGACGAGGCGTAGGCGGAGCCAGCAGCGCCCCCTCCCCTGACACTTAAAAGCAGCCCCTGGGGAGCACAAGCGACCAGGACGGGAAAACAGGGTGTGGCATAGTAGTAGGGCGAGGTGCGGCAGTTTGCATGGTAGTGTGCGCAGGCAGGACAGAGCATTCCGCCCTGCTCACAAGAACAACTCATCTACCGGCTGCCTACCTGTAGGTAAACCGCCATTGTCAACACTAGGCAGAAAGCTCTTTCTAGAAAATCTGTGGTCACCCAGACTGAGTGCCCGCTCAAACATGCTGCAGGTCAGGTCTCTGGATGCAGGGAGTGCCTGAGCCTGTTGCTGCCCTCTGAGGGCAGCAGAGATACCATGTGTGTGAGGTGTGAGCAGGTGGATGACCTGCTCAGCCTGGTGGCAGAGCTCAAGGAGGAGGTGGAGAGGTTGAGGGCCATCAGAGAGTGTGAGCGGGAGATAGACTGGTGGAGCAACTCACTGCAAGGCCTAAAGAAAAGGCACCGGGGTGACACACCCCAAACAGTGGTGGACCCCCTGTTCTGTCAAGCAGAGGTCCTCAGTATCACAGGCAACCGCCCTCCCTACCGGCTCTGCCTTCCCAGGTGACCTTATGCAACAGGTTTGAGACCCTGGAGCCTGAGAGACTGGTGGGTGAGGTTGAGGTGAAAAGACTACCCAGGAGGATGCCTAGGGCGAGGAAGTCGACTCCACACCTCAGGACTGCCTCCACTAAGAAAGAAAGAAGGGTGATCGTTGTAGGCGACTCCCTTCTCAGGGGAACAGAGGGCCCTATTTGTCAACCTGACCCTACCAGTAGGGAAGTCTGCCGCCTCCCTGGGGCCCGGGTCAGGGACACTGCCAGAAAGCTTCCTAACCTGGTTCACCCCTCTGACTACTATCCTCTTTTGATAATCCAGGCTGGCAGAGATTATATTGAAGAGAAAAGCCTGAAGGCTATCAAACAGAACTTTAGGGGACTGGGACGATTAGTAGATGGAGTGGGAGTACAGACTGTGCTTTTCCTCCATCCCTACAGTGGCAGGGAGGGGTACAGAGAGGACCCAGAAAGCCCACCTGATAAACAGGTGGCTCAGAGGCTGGTGCCAACACAGACTTTTTTTTTTTTTTTTTTTTTTTTTTTGACCACGGGGTGCTTTACTTGGCACCCATCCTGATAACAGCAGATGGGTCCCACCTGTCTCTAAGGGGAAAACAGATCCTAGACCAGGAGCTGGCAGGGCTCATTGAGAGGGCTTTAAACTAGGTAGGAAGGGGGATAAGGATGGAATAAGGCTCATTAGAGGTGTGCCAGGGGGAACAATGTCAAGGTCTAGGGAGCAGGCAATGGCCCAGCTGAAGTGCATCTACACTAATGCATGCAGCATGGGCAACAAGCAGGAGGAGCTGGAAGCCATCATGCAGCAGGCTAGCTATGACTTGGTTGCCATCACTGAAACGTGGTGGGACCACTCCCATGACTGGAGTGCTGCAATGTCTGGCTATAGGCTCTTCAGAAGGGACAGGCAGCACAAAAGGGGTGGTGGTGTGGCTCTCTATATTAGAGAGTGTTTTGATGCTGTGGAACTCGAGGCTGAGACTGGGAATGATAAGGTTGAGTCCCTGTGGGTTAGGATCAACAGGAAGACCAACAAGGCAAGCATCCTGGTGGGGGTCTGTTATAGACCGCCAAACCAGGATGAGAAGATGGATGGGGAATTCTACAAGCAGCTGGCAAAAGTTGCAAAATCGTCAGCTTTTGTCCTCCTGGGGGACATCAGCTTCCCAGACGTATCCTGGAAATGCAATACAGCTCAGAGAAATCAGTCTAGGAGGTTTCTGGAGAGCGTGGAAGATAGCTTCCTGACGCAGCTGGTTAGTGAGCCTATTAGGGAAGGTGCCCTGCTTGACCTTCTGCTCACAAACAGAGAAGGAGTGGTGGGAGATGTGGTAGTTAGGAGCTGTCTTGGGCAGAGTGACCATGAAATGGTAGAATTCTCTCCTCTTGGTGAAGTCAGGAAGGGGATCAGTAAAATTGCTATATTGGACTTACAGAAGGCAGACTTTGAGCTGTTCAGGACATTGGTTGGCAGAGTCCCTTGGGAGGCAGCTCTGAAGGGCAGAGGAGTCCAGGAAGGCTGGACTTCAAGAAGGATTTCCTTCTTGAATGCTTCAGGAAGGAAATCTTAAAGGCTTAGGGGCAGTCTGTCCCCACGTGCCCAAAGACAAGCCAGCGTGGAAGAAGACCAGCCTGGCTGAACAGAGAGCTGTGGTTAGAGCTTAGGGAAAAAAAAAATAAAAAATAAAAAAAAATGGAGGGTTTATGATCTTTGGAAAAGAGGGTGGGCCACTCAGAAGGATTATAAGGATGTTGTAAGGCTGTGCAGGGACAAAATTAGAAAGTCCAAAGCTCATCTGGAGCTCAATCTGGCTACTGCTGTTAAAGATAAGAGAAAATGTTTTTATAAATACATTAACATGAAAAGGAGGACTAAGGAGAATCTCCATCCTTTACTGGATGCAGGGGGAAGCCTAGTGACAAGAGATGAGGAAAAGGCTGAGGTGCTTAATGCCTTCTTTGCCTCACCCTTTAGCGGCAAGACCAGTTTTTCTCTAGACACCCAGTACCCTGAGCTGGTGGAAGGGGATGGGGAGCAGAATTTGGCCCTCGTAATCCACGAGGAAATGGTTGGCAACCTGCTACACCACTTGGATGTACGCAAGTCGATGGGGCCACATGGGATCCACCCGAGGGTACTGAGAGAACTGGCGGAAGAGCTGGCCAAGCCGCTTTCCATCATTTATCAGCAGTCCTGGCTATCGGGGGAGGTCCCAGTTGACTGGCGGCTAGCAAATGTGATGCCCATCTACAAGAAGGGCCGGAGGGTGAAGCCAGGAAACTATAGGCCTGTTAGTTTGACTTCAGTGCCAGGGAAGCTTGTGGAGGAGATTATCTTGAGTGTCATCACGCGGCACTTGCAGGGCAACCAGGCAATCAGGCCCAGTCAGCATGGGTTTGTGAAAGGCAGGTCCTGCTTGACGAACCTGATCTTCTATGACAAAGTGACGGGCTTGGTGGATGAGGGAAAGGCTGTGGATGTGGTCTACCTTGACTTCAGTAAGGCTTTTGACACCGTTTCCCACAGCATTCTCCTCAAGAAACTGGCTGCTCTTGGCTTGGACTGACATACGCTTCGTTGGGTTAGAAACTGGCTGGGTAGCCAGGCCCAAAGAGTCATGGTGAATGGAGTTAAATCCAGTTGGAGGCCGGTCACTAGTGGAGTCCCCCAGGGCTCAGTACCAGGGCCAGTTCTCTTTAATATCTTTATCAATGGTCTGGATGAGAGGATCGAGTGCACCCTCAGTAAGTCTGCAGATGACACCAAGTTAGGTGCGTGTGTCGATCTGCTCGAGGGTAGGAAGGCTCTGCAGGAGGATTTGCATAGGCTGGACCGATGGGCTGAGGCCAACTGTATGAAGTTCAACAGGGCCAAGTGCTGCATCCTGCACCTGGGGCACAACAACCCCAAGCAGAGCTACAGGCTGGGAGATGAGTGGTTAGAAAGATGCCTGGTAGAGAAGGACCTGGGAGTATTGGTTGACAGTCAGCTGAATATGAGCCAGCAGTGTGCTCAGGTGGCCCAGAAGGGCAACAGCATCCTAGTTTGTATAAGAAGCAGTGTGGCCAGCAGGGCTAGGGAAGTGATTGTCCCCCTGTACTCGGCTCTGGTGAGGCCGCACCTTGAGTACTGCGTTCAGTTTTGGGCCCCTCACTACAAGAAGGACATCGAGGTGCTCGAGAGTGTCCAGAGAAGGGCAACGAAGCTGGTGAGGGGTCTAGAGAACAAGTCTTATGAGGAGCGGCTGAGGGAGATGGGATTGTTCAGCCTGGAGAAGAGGAGGCTCAGGAGCAACCTTATCGCTCTCTACAGTTACCTTAAAGAAGGCTGTAGAAAGGTGGGGCTTGGTCTGTTCTCATGTGCCTGGTGAGAGAATGAGGAGGAATGGGCTAAAGATGCACCAGGGGAGGTTTATGTCATATATTAGGAAAAACTTCTTTACTGAAAGGGTTGTTAGGCATTGGAATAGGCTGCCCAGGGAAGTGGTTGAGTCACCAGCCCTGGAGATCTTCAAGAGACATTTAGCTGTAGAGCTTAGTGATATGGTTTAGTGGAGGACTTGTTAGTGTTAGGTCAGAGGTTGGACTAGGTGATCATGGAGGTCTCTTCCAACCTAGATGATTCTGTGATTCTCCTGAAACCAGGCACAAGAGCAGAATGGGCTCTGTTCCTTTTCGGACCATCTTTTTAGGAAGGGATTGAAATATTTTGAGCAGCTCTTCCTTCCTGCCTTGGTCTGCAGCAAACTCAAGCATACTGTTCAAGTGAGAGGGATAAATGACACATTTAGGCTGGGACTGTGGAACTGAAACATTTTCTTTTGCATTTGTAATAACAGGACAAACAGAAAAAACACACACACAAGAAAAAAAAAAGAAAGAAAAAAAAAGGGGGAGGGGAGGGGAGAGGAGAGAGAGATCAAGGAATCAGGGGTTTGTAACTCTTAGCTGTGTGCCATTTCCAAAAGATACAGCAGCATCTCTCTGAACTTGTCTGTTTTTGCTATGCTTGCCAAGTTCACTGGGGTAATGTCCATTATAATAATTGCAAAGAACAGCAGTGCAGGGTTGCTGCTGACTGCCAAAACAAGACAGCAAATCTTTAGAACAGTATGACATGCGTCCAGGTTCTTCCACAACCAACCAGCTGACATTCCTTCTCACACACACACACACAACTACTATCCAGAAAAATAAAGGTGTCCAAACCTTTTTTTGTTTTGTTCTGGTTTGTTGGTTTGCTTGTTTTTTCCTTTCCTTTCCTTTCCTTTCCTTTCCTTTCCTTTCCTTTCCTTTCCTTTCCTTTCCTTTCCTTTCCTCTCCTCTCCTCTCCTCTCCTCTCCTCTCCTCTCCTCTCCTCTCCTCTCCTCTCCTCTCCTCTCCTCTCCTCTCCTCTCCTCTCCTCTCCTCTCCTCTCCTCTCCTCTCCTCTCCTCTCCTCTCCTCTCCTCTCCTCTCCTCTCCTCTCCTCTCCTCTCCTCTCCTCTCCTCTCCTCTCCTCTCCTCTCCTCTCCTCTCCTCTCCTCTCCTCTCCTCTCCTCTCCTCTCCTCTCCTCTCCTCTCCTCTCCTCTCCTCTCCTCTCCTCTCCTCTCCTCTCCTCTCCTCTCCTCTCCTCTCCTCTCCTCTCCTCTCCTCTCCTCTCCTCTCCTTTCCTTTCCTTTCCTTTCCTTTCCTTTCCTCTCCTTTCCTCTCCTTTCCTTTCCTCTCCTTTCCTTTCCTCTCCTTTCCTTTCCTCTCCTTTCCTCTCCTTTCCTTTCCTCTCCTTTCCTCTCCTTTCCTTTCCTTTCCTTTCCTTTCTTCTTTTATAATGTAACAAATGATGGGTACTTTTGGAGTTCCCAACTATATGTGGGCTGAGATTATAAACTAAAGTAGGATTTGTATTTTGTTTTTCATGAAGTGTGCTTCCTTGTTCAGAAGGCATGTTAATGGCAGTTCTTAGGTAATATCATATGTCAAACACAAAACTAAATCTTAGAGCTCAATGATACTTCCACTTCTATTCTGGCATTTGCAAGAACTTTCAAAATTGCTTATGCACTAGAGAAGATTTCAATATATGCTTGTAACATGCAATTCCTAGCATTTGTGCCTATATAAAAGTTTCATTGTTTTGTCTGGGATAGAATTAATTTCCTTTGTAGAGGCCGGTATGATGCTGTGGGATTTTATTATACTTTTTTGATGAAAATAATGGGGAAAACACACCAATGTTTTTAGTTGTTAGAGAGTAATGCTTACACTAAGACAAGGACTTTTCAGCTGCTCACACCGCCCTGCCAGTGAGGAAGCTGTAGGGTACACAAAAAGCTGGGAGGGGACAGAACCAGGACAACTGTCCAAATGGATTTTCCATACCATACTGTGTCATGCTCAACAATAAAACTGGGGTAAAGAACAAGAGGGGAATATTGGGAGTGATGGTGTCTGTCATTCTAAGAAACCATTCCACATGATGAACCATGCTTTCCTGGAAATGGCTGAACACCTGCCTGCTAATGGGATGCTGTTGAGAAGTAGTGAATGAATTGTTTGTTTAGCTTTGCTTCTGTGCACAGCTTTTGCTTTACCTAGTAAAATGTTTTTATCTCAACCCATGAGTTCTTGCACTTTCTGATTCTCCTCCTTCCCACTTGAGGAGAGTGAGCGAGCAGCTGTGTGGTGCTTAGCTGCCTGCCAGGTTAAACCAGAACTGAAATATTTAACAAAAAGTATAACTCATGTAATGCAAATACAGGAGATAAACATACAGGTCATTTTACTCAAAAAAAAAAAAAAAAGTCAGCATTTTAACATACTCCTAGTGGAATTTAATACAATGTAGATTTAAAAGCTGCACTTAATTTGCTAATTACACCCAGTAATTAAATAAAAAAATTAACTGGCCATCACTGATACCAAAGGACCCTTCACCCTATAGTGAGTTCATGCTTATTCTAAGAAAATGGCATATACCACATATCACAAGCAATATGATTCCATGTAATGTTTTGGACCATGAGACAATAAAGGCCTGGGCTACTAATACATTTCTTCAAATTGCTTTTGGCATACTTCAAAAACAGAAGATCTGAAAGTGGAATTAAGCCTCTAATGAGCAGAAGACATGAGTACAGTGTGATAATGAGGTGGGATTCAGATATAAATTGTAAAGTATAGGGAAGGATTCAGTCACCTGAACAAACATATCTAGTGCCACACACTGCATATTCTACCAAATTCTAATATATCCCATTTCGACTCCACCTAATAGCCTAAAAGGTCTCAGATTTCATTCAGATTCTCTTTTATTTGTGTACTCCATATGTATATCTCAGGTAACACAAATGGAAGTGGATACCTAAATGTAATTCCTAAATAAAAGCAACTTTTTTTTCTGTCACTGCTCTTTTTGAAGTGGAGGAAAGCAAACAAACAAAGTAAAAACCTACTGGTGGTTTTTAAAAGGATTTGTTAAAGAGATGAGCTATAGTTAACGCGATTATATTTCCATCTTCTTCATTATTAAGTCCTACCATACTGAATGCTAGAAGAGTCAAATGATAGTAGATAATGCTCCGTTCACAGCTCCAAATGTCTTTAAATCATCTTTTTACCAAAACCTTCCTGATACTCATTCTTCTAGGGTCATACTGTCCATTCTGCCATGTTAATCATTTCATCCTATATTTTTGTCAGACTCCTGGAGTCTTTCCATGGTTTCATAGTCTGAGAATAAGACAAAGAGTCAGTCAGTCACTAACCTGTAAGGAGGCATGCTTTCATCTTTATCTTTTTTTTTTTTTTCTCCCCCCTCATGATACATTTTGCATTAAATGGTAATTCAATAAAAACTAGAACTAGTGAGTTCTGGATCTCAGATCAGTTATCTTCAGGCTGAATCCAGGACTGACACTCCTGAGTTCACAGAGATGCAGTGTTGGATAAAGCATTTAATTTCAGGGGTATTGTAAATAGTAAGTCATAGATGGTTACCTAGGGATAATAGATCTCATAATGACTTAGAGCCTGGGAAATGTTTTAGATTTAAGTCTTTGCTGTCTAAGCTCTCAGAATACTATATTTTATTAAATCTACTGTAGGTTTCATTTTTAAATCTATTTGTCATATTGTGCTTAGAATTTTATTAGGAAATCTTGGATCTTTGATATGCAACTAAATAAATGAATGGGTTTTATGAATGGTTTTGAGACTACAGACTCCAGATTATATTATATTACATAGGTTCAGCTGCTGGTTAAGACATTGTTCATTATTTAATGGAACTTGAAGAAAACGTGTTTGTTGATAACTAGAATTCAACTATCATTCCAGTTAAAGGTAAAGCCAAAGAAGTCATCACTTCTAATATGGTCAACATTTAGACTTCCTATTATTAAATAGATTTATTTCTCTTAATCATGTGATGTTTTTTGCATTTACAGATATAATTTAAATCCGCATGTGAAAATCAAACATAGATGCAAGGTTAAAAACATGTAACAAATTACCTTGTTGTTCAAACCAAAAAACGTAATTTTTCCTTTTCCTCAGCATGAGTTTCTCACTGTTGTGGATTTAGGTTTATAAAAGTGTAATGTAACAGCAATTCAGGATTTATTATTTTACTCTATATCAAATAACAAAGATATGATTTTAACAGCACTTGATCACTCTCAACATATTAGTCAATTGACATAGCAATCTAAAGAACTTGTTAGAAACTGCAACTTAGTTAAATATTTGAGAATGGCAAGGTTCACTGGAAATTTATTGTAGTGTCTTAGAGGTTTCTAAATCCAGTAGGGTGCTTCAAAAATGCCCCTAGAGTGAATTACTCACTGTACTTCCTTGTCAGCATTTGTCTGTGAACAAACTTGCTCCTAAAGGAGTACAGCCCTGAGATGAGTCTCAATAGGCCCTCACTCAGGGAGAAATCAAGGGTGTAGCCCACTACAATCCCTGGAGAGCTCAAAGAGTTCTTGCTTAGGATTGCTATTTATAGGGTTGCAAAGCCATTGTCTTTTGGTCAGTAACCTTCCAAGATTCAGGTCTTTTGCCAATTCACAATCCACATTGAGCAATCACAATTCCCTTCGCACCCCACCCCACCCCCAGCACATAATTGTGTCCTTGTGCGGCTTGATATAATCAGAGGGAAGGCCTGATCATCTGGGAGCTTGCATCACATAAACAACAGGTGTCAAGGGGAGCAAAGCAGCATCAGGATTCACTGCACTCTGTAGATAACAGAGGAATAGTGTCAAGATGGCTTTTCATTTGATTATTAAGAAGAAAGAGATGAGGCACCATTTTTATTCGGTAGATTGATTTGTAGTCAAGCTCAGATTCCTTTTCAGATTGTTTTCTTTGGACCCTGATGTGCTTTGTTATTTCCCATGAGAGATTTCACAGTAACGAGCTCTGCCTGGGGCCCCATTGTTAACAAGCTGTCCAGTTCAAGGAGCAATCACATTGAGGCCTACTGTGGCTCAGAAGCCTGAGCAAGACTTACGCCAAGTACAGGAGCAGGGTGTACCTGCCACGCTCACATCTGTTAAAAACAAGTAAAAGAAGTTATCAAATCACATAGGTATTATCTGAAGTCATCTTGTCTTTACTTCGCATACATGAAAATATACATCATCAGGTGAAAAAACAAATGAACAAACAAACAAAACCCAACAACTATAAATTAAAAAAGAGCATGCACACATAAAATAAGCACCCTGCTGTAACTGTTGATGGGTATTTTTTTATTTCCATCTTTAATTTGAAAGCATCTTAAAATACAGCTTACAAAGCTAGAATTCCTACATATTATAGATATAATAATATCTTTATAATTACTGAATTCATTGTTATACTGCATAATCAGCTTGTTGAAGACAGGCATTATTGTAAAAAAAAAAAAAGAAAGACTACTCAAGAGTAACATAGCTCTCCCATTAAAGTCTTGATTAACTTTATAACAATAATGCAATATCACTATGTTTCCATAAATTAGAAGACAAATTGGATATATATCAAGTAATACCCTTGTATTTTTACAAAAGAAATGCATGTTTAATTTAAAGAAAAATAATTCCAACTACATAAATTTCTTAAGGACAGGGGTGATCTATAAACTCAATTCAAAAATGTAAAACAAATATTTAATCATCTCAACAGTATTATCTTAAAGGTTTTAGAGACAGCTGTGCAGCTCCTAGCCACTAAATGAAGTACAGTAACATCAAATGCAACTGATGTGTGCAGTGACGATTGAGATTATCTATTACAGATGGGCTGACCCATTTAGGTTCAGTCCCACTGCTCCTGTTTGGTCAGCAGGCACCTTTTACCATCTGCTTCATTTGCATTTGCTCTATCTTTTCTGTTATTATATAATAGAGACATAGCTAGATGGCAAGTTAGATCAGAAGCACAGTCTGAGAACTACAGAATTTTCAATTTGCTGGTTTTTTTTTTTTTTTCAGCTTTTGAAAAAAGCTTCATTCGTAAAAACAAAAGGTAAACGTAAGTCTATCATAGTCTAAAAGAATACAGTACGGATGTCTAAACCTGTATTTTGTGTGCATATTTATAAACAAGAAAGCAAGAAATGATTTCCATAAGCCAGGATTTTGTATATAATGTCAAAATAACTGAATGAAATATTCAAGGAGTAAATGGGACCTAGGGGAAAGGTTCCTAAAGATTTTTGCTATTTCAAGATATATCAGAGATGTACATGGAGATTTTGGGGGTATTCTGTGTTCCTAGCTGTTTCCATGATATGCTTAGATAACTGGGTTAATAATGACAATGGGATTCTAGCGAATAAGATATCACATCAATATCCTGATCATTTCACAGTCAAAAGACAACAGTGAAGCCAAGAAGACAGCAAATAGACACTGCCAATGACCCAAATGCTACAGTCAGAAAATAAATTTCTATGGCTTAACGTCTGGGCACCGAGAATATTTTTCAGAAATGAAGGCAAGAACTGTGCCATACTTAGTTACAGAGAGCACTTATTAAGATACATATTGCTAACAGATACATGTTACTTTTCTTTTTAAAATGCTATTAGAAGATATTTACATGTAGCCGAATGTGTTTAAAATGAGGAAAAATATATTCTAGATGATACTTTTTATTTTCTAAAACCGTTCTTATGATGATTTAGCATTATCAGGAAATCTTGGAGTCTTAAAATCAACATAGCAGTTAACATGTGGAGATCACTTTGAGTCTATGTGATTTAAAAAAAAAGGTTTTTTTTGCAAGGATGGTTATATTTGCGATGTTACGCAGTTTCTACAGCTCATCTGGTGTTCATTGTTTCCTAGCAGTCCTGTTGGATATAAGCTTTATCTGTGCAAAGGTGTTGAATAAAACAGTGTTCAAATGGATGCTGCATATGCTAATTTTGATTTCAGCTTTCTCCAAGGGCTATAACTTAAAGGTTTTCCCCTGTGAAGGTGTGGGAAGAGGAAAAAATGAGATTGTATGAATAAAGGTGGATGGTCCATTGCATTACTTATCTTCTTCAGCACAAAGAACAAGATGAAATAAATGTGAATAAACTAGGATGATACTAAATATGGCTTAATGTCTTATGTTGTCATTTCAGAATCATAATTTTCATATTGAATAGGGAAGAAGTAGCAGGAGTGGTCATAGTTTGTGCAAATAATGATGGGGAAGGCCTGTGCAATAATATATCACCTAATTTCTGAAATGTGCCCATTAATAGAATAGAAAAGATATCTGTCCAGGAATACTATCAGTAAAATATCCTGTCAAGTCTAGACAAGTGAGAATTTGGTGTAGGGTGTAGATTAGCTCTGCTATGCTCAAAAACTAACCATTAAGTTTGACTGGAACAATGTAAGTCAGAAAAATGGAGGCATTAAGATTATAGACAATTTAGTCAAGGGAAATAGTTAAGCATACCTTTTTTTATCAATCCTTTTTATATTTTATTTTATTATTTCTTTGCTGTAGGAAAATATTTTTTGAAAATATAAACTTTTCAATGTGACTCTTCATGAGAAGGAAATTTGCTGAATTCATATTAAAACCCCTTTTCTTGGAAAATTTCCAATTCTACTTTTATGAGCAAGTATTCTATTTTTTCTTCCACTGAAGTTATCATTGTGTGCAATGTTACCTATCCACCCTCAAGTAGGATGAGAAACATTATCTAAAGTATTGATAATGTTAATGATGAAAAATAATAAAATGTTAATGACAAAAAATGATAATCATATTGTGTATACTCGTTACAGTTCCTCTTACTAAAATAGTAAAATATAGTGACACAGAAAAAACAAAAAACAACAACAAAAACAAACAAGAAAGCCAATTCATTAGGTAAAAAATCTTAAGAAGATGGTTTTTTGTTTGTTTGTTTTGGAGTTTTCTTTGTTAGTTTTTCCCTCCAGTGGGATGCCTGAATACTTGATATTTCTTTTTTATTATTACTATTTATTTATTTATTTATTTATCTATTTATTTTTGCTAAGCATTTTCAAAAGACAGCTCAGGTGAATTGAGATGGGTTTTCCGTTACCATAACATATACTTTGAATGAAACTTCCACTAAAAAAAAATAAAAGAAAAAAAAAAGCTACAATAAAACAAAAACGTAAAATCAAAATGAACCACAAATTTGCCCTGATAAAGACAGAGTTCTAACATAAATTCCATAAGCTAAAGTTCATAGGTAAGTGTCATACTCTCATTGTTTTATGACGTCAACAACATTACCACGATGTCTTAGGATTCACACACTTTGAATCATATTGTTTTATCTCTAGATGATTAGTACTCATGTTCTATATCATTATTTAAAAAAACATTGTCCTTAAAATTATGTTTGTATGTTTTCACATAAAGAGGGTGCCTGATAAAGCAGACACTGTAGCTCTTTTCAAATGAATAGAAATGTATCAAGAGTAAATAATATCTAGTTTCCAAGTAAGAGTTTCATAAAATATTGCTCAGGGAAAAGAAATTTTACCACAGTTCAGGAATAATCCCCCTAGCCTTTATTTTCACATCATAATCACAGTTTCAGATCTCAGTTTCTATTTCTAGTTTTTCTCCTTTGGGTAATGTTTTACAGCTATTGACCTTAAAACCAGTCACTATTTATTTTTCTGCTTTTTTTTTTTTTTTTCCTAGTGTAACACACAATTTCATGTTTCTTGTAGGGTACCTGATAAGCCTAAAAAGAAGTAGAAGAATAAGAAAGTGGTTTCTAAAAGCTGAAAGCTGGATAAGTTTTAAAGCCTGAAACCTTACATTGGATGCAGCAGCTGATGTTCTCAGGAATTTCTCTTTTAGGTCACAGAGTCAAGTAAAACTCTTGTAAGACTATCACTAGATACTCAATAATGGAGAAAAAATGTTGAATAGATTGCAATGCAATGCTACAAAATGATCTTTATTATAAAAATACTTTAGGTCATATGGCCCTGTGAGCTCATTGAATTGTGCTTGGTTGTTGAGATGACAGAATTCAGTCCCATATTTTCTGGTCATGTGAATTTCACTAGGTGAGGAATATAACCCTCTGATATGAGGCAATTGTCTACCAGTCAAATTTTTGATTTAGGCTATGCTTTTAATTCTTTTAATTCAATTACAGATCTTCATTAAAGCCTCTGAGAAGTACTCCATGCTACTTGTGTATATGTGAAAGAAAATGCAATTACTAAGATTTTATAATTTCTATAAGATGTGTTATTGCATGAAACGATTTAATGTACACTGCTTATTACATTTTATTTTCATAATTGATTGCATTCATTTTTAATTGAATTAAATTTTTGTTCATTTACTTCTAAATGCTGCTTCCATTTTCTAGGCTCTGTCATTTGCAACGGCAAAGTAAATATACTTATATGACTTTGAAACTACCCCATTTCTGACTGCAGTTTTGTTACTACTGTGAATGACTTTCACAACAGGAACGCAGGCCAATTTAAAGTCCAGGCACCAAGCAATTTGAGATCCACCAGCTTTATGCAGTAATATAATTATTCCCTCCGAGGCTCTTAATTGTATTCATCACACCATGATTTCTGCACAAATTAAGCATGCATTTACTGCTATATATAACTTGCTTTGCAGTTAACATCCTGGAAACAAATTTCAAGGAGATAGAATCTTGAACTTAGTCATCCCATGAAATCACTATTTCCACTGCTCAGAAAAGTCACTTAGACTGTAAGGTCATTATATTTTTACATCATCAATTCCTATGCAGAGCAGCAGTAAAAAGAGTGGTGAAAAGATCAGCAAACTTTTACACAAACTTTTTTTTTTTTTTCCAGACTGTAATTATTAAATCCCCTAGTAAAGAAAACTTTAGATTTTTGCTTGAAGGACAAAGGAAAATGAATTTTATCAAAAATAAATAGATAAAATAAAATGCAGTTTACAGAAGACAAAATGTCTGAAATTCAAAGATACATTTTTCAGCTATATATAATCACATATATATCATATATACACATAAAAAAAGTCTGATGCTATGCATTATGACAATAACCCCTGGGGCCTAGGCATTCATTTTGTATTTCACCAGAAACTATTTTCTTTCTGTAGAAATTTTTGTATACACTCAGTTGTGGAAAAGTCACATTAGAAAAAGACAAAGAAGAAAGAAGGATATGGAGACTGTGATCCATCTTCACATTTCTGTAGTCATTCTTCTGAGATTTTAAAGTAGAGTGCCATTTGACATGCCTGTAACTTGGTGCATAAATTGTCCAGTATCCCACAGAGTTAAGAATCAATATTTTAGTAAGTTTCAGAGGTGATATGGACAGTACAATCCAGACTTAACAGCTAGAAACAATAAGCAAAAACTGGAAACAAAACAACAACAACAAAAACAAACAAAACAACAACAAAAAACACCTCCATGATTTGAAATGGCATCTACATATTGAAGGTATAACCAGAAAACATCTCAGAAATGTCAGAGACTTGTGAGGGTCAGTGAATGGATACTGGTCTATTCTGATCAAGATGGCAACATTTATATGCATGCAATATTATTTCCTACTCTTTCCATCCTTTACTTTTTTTTTTTCCTTTTTTTTTCCTCTAATTTTCCTTTATCATGTGAAATGTTTACTGAGTCCATAAGCTTTTCCGGTCCATAAGAGTCCATGTTTGCCTCCTATCAGAATTGTTTGTGGTGCTAGTTAAATAATTAAAATATCAGGTGTATTCATAATCAACATACATTTCAGCAAACATTTGGCTTGAGTTATGTGTGTGATTAGATTCAATATAAAAGGTCATAAGAACAATTTCTACTTTGAAGAATAAACCCAAATCTCTGGATGTGAATGAAAAATATCTATTGACTAATAAAATTAGGCTGGATATTACCACATCTATTGTAAGCAGAATTGCACACATATACTGAGATGAGATACTGAGATCTCATCTCACAATGCACATATTGTAATATAAAAATATGTCAGCATTTATTGCATATATGAGGCAGAACCTTTGTAAGAAAACTACTTGGGATAAATCCCTTGGAGATCTATAGGACATTTGCCTTACTAAGGTCCTAAATTTGAAGTTTCAATAGTCCACAGGGAGTACCTCCCTCACAATTAATTTACCTAAGAATTATAACATGAGAACAGCATGGAAGTGACTAAGAATGTTATATCAGATCCAAGGGAGCCTTTAATTTAATGAGCTCTTTTAGTCGCACTTCACATGTGTGAATCCTCTACCCTTCAGTCTGATACAAGCACTTGCTTAGAGCATTGCATAGTGTGAATAAGGAGGCATTATTTACATATAGAAATAATGCCTGCTGGTCTTTCAAAATCCACATAAGATACCTGACATTCTGCCACCAACTAATAAAAAAAATATAATCCCTAATATTAGAGCAAAAATAGCTCTAAATTTTAGTCAGAATATAACAACCAAACATATATTCTTAATTCTCCAAACATCTATTGCCAATGAAAACTGCCAGTCCTTCCAAGTCCCTAAAAGAAGTCTGTTCCTCAACAAGCCTCAACTCTGCATACAACTGTTCAATATGACTAGCATTGCAAAATTCAGAAGGGCAAGACATTTGGATTATTGTTGACCAAGAAAGGAAGGAACTACAGAAACATTATGGAAAATAAAGTTTTAGCCTTCTCTTTTTTCCCTGCTGTGACTACCTAAGCTATTTGTAGCCTTAGATTTCAGGAGCAGTACCCATGAGTTATCCTGGAAAGTGGAGAGAGCCACTTGTAAAAACTAAACCAGTTTCCTTATACTCCCTTAAAAATAATAAATTATTTTTGAACTCTCTCTCTTTCTCTCTCTTCTTCTTTCTTCTTAGAACAATATATTCAAGATTGATTTGGAGCTGATAGTAAAGTACACTACATTAATCCAGTGTAGAAAATCAGAACATGGGCTATCAGATTCTTCAGTGAAGAACAACATTCCCAATTATGACTTTTGTTAGTTTCAAAGAGCTGGGACTATTCCCTGACTCCACAGCAGTAAGATTTGGCAAATGATCATATGTCAAGGGTGTTGCAGGAGTCTGTCTTTTTATGCAGTAAAGGTAAAAAGGTAGTCACACTCAGGTTTTATTCTTAACATGCTGACTTACAACAGTAACACATAGATGCTTCCTATATTACAGACAGAAATAGTAGATTTTCCAATACAAGTATGCCTTACTGACTTGCACCATAAGAGTTTTTAACTGTTCATTTTAATCCAGTTTTTCCAGTTCCAAATGCCATCTTTAATTTCTACATTCCCTGCTGAAAGAGATATTGTCCACAGGTTATTATTAACACAGAAAAAAATGACATTCTAGCACTCATACATATATAAACCTTGGTTTATGACATATATAATTGTTACTTGATTAGTTGGATTCTGAGCTCAGACTCTTCATGGACCATTATTGGTTTGCTTAGGATGCTGCCATAACTCTGGCAAGATCCCCTGATTTGGATAAAGCCTTATGTTTCATTTAGAATAGTTCAAACCTTATTAGAGTCTTTTCACATCACCATGTAATGTATGTCATGTAGGAAAATGAAGACAGGGTTGTAACATGGTCAGTAAATCTGTTTTCTCATTCTAATAACATTTCAGGCATTCTGCCCTAGTCTCAGAATCTACTACTGGCCAAAATACAGGCTCCCTCTTCTATGTATGCTATTATTCAACTTGTTACTATGTGCTAAACCTGTCTGCTAATGCCTCTCTGCATTTCTTTTGTTGCCCTTTTTAATTAGGCAATGCCAGAACACCTTTGTTTTGCTATTTTGACAACTTAACTATATGAGGAAAATCAGAATTCTCTTAGTTTTACACACACTAAGACCCAAAAGCACTCCCAGACTGAAAGGACACTTTGTATTGGATAAAAATACAGTTTAGTTTTAGAATTAGTTTTAGAAGATATATTAAAATCACTTTGGATGACATCTGACAAGCCCAATCTACCAATCACTGAAGCTAGCAGATTTCAGTAGCCACTGAATTATAAAACTGTTGGCTTTTTCATATGTGTTTGTAAGGATAGCTGCACATTTGTTACCTAATTAGCATAGATATTATCTCTGTACACATTTAACACATCTAAAGCCAGTTACCTTTTTACAGAAAGTATGTATTTAAGGTAAAAGTTCTGAGCAATCAGACAAAGCAACACAATTAATGTAATAAAAGTCTTCAACAGGAAGTCTGTTGTGTCTGTTTCCCTCTTAATCAACTGTAAAATTATAAAGGAATTAGAGGCACTACAAAGTCACACTAGAAATAAGTCATAGACATTCTCTTTTTTATTGAATGAAATTATCTATGTATACAGGAAAAATAACCTGAGAAGCTAAGTAATTTTTGCAGGTGCTTCTGAATTTTTCCCTTTCAATTATTTGGGAAGGAAAATCTAACTTTCATTCTGCTGCTTTTCTCATACATGCATTTTGACATTAAAATAATAAAGCCAATGAAGTGCACATAGTTCTAGATTTATGTCACACATATCACTCTGTCAGTTAGTAATTGACATAATGACAAAGTAGCCAGGGAAAATGTAGGTGGAGAAAGGGGATTTGAACAGAAAAAAGATGTGCATAGGAAGCAGTCTGGAGAGTTTGAATATACCTAGCAACATGACTAGATGCATTCCCATTCTATTGCTTAAAAAAAAAAAAATCAAAAAAAAAATAATCTAGGTCTTGTGGGTATGAGGTAAGTCTGATAAACACAAACCTTCTAATTTTCTGCTTCCAAAGAACGGTCTGTCAAGGTTAAAGCTGAAGGTTCCTGAATAATTTTGATTGGCACTGAGCAATAGTTTGAGAAGTATAACTGAAGAAAATGAAACAATAGGCTACTGAAATATCAAGGGAACTGAGATTGTTAGCAGTGTTCATACAGCACAGTACTACCATGGCATCCTGGACATGAATATTCATGTAGCTACAGTTACAGATGCACAAAAGCTTCAAAAAGTTCCCTGAGATATTATCACTCTGTAACTATTAATCCCAGTTCATATGTCCTGAAAAGAATAAGGTCTGGGACAACACAAAAGGAAACTTTTGCTAGCAATACTTGGTTTATATAGGAATCTTCTTTATTTGTACATACTGAGTTTTGAACCTGGCATAAGGACATGAAAGGTATTTGGGCTTATGTCTTAGAGTAGCTAAGGTACAGAAACAGATAGACATATCAAGGATGTAAGCCAGACTTTGACACTCAACCTGTAGGCCAGTGATTGACTACTGCCCCCTTCTATCTCACAGTATAGGTACAGATAGCAAAGGCTGGAGGGTTATACACATGTATGTCATGGTTTTGACTGGGAGAGAGTTAATTTTCTTTGTAGTGTCTCACCCTATACTGCATTTTGGATTTTTGATGAAAATAGTGGGGATAGCACACCGATGTTTTTAGTTACTGCACTGCAGTGCTTACACAGAGACAAGGACTTTTCTACTTCTTGTGCTGCCCTGACAGTGAGGAGTCTGGGGGTGCCTGAGGAGATGGGAGGGGAGAGAACCAGGACAGCTGACCCACACTGTCCAAATGGATTTTCCATACCATACTGTGTCATGTTCAACAATAAAACTGGGGTAAAGAACAAGAAGGGAATATTGGGAGTGATGGTGTCTGTCATTCTAAGAAACCATTCCACATGATGAACCATGCTTTCCTGGAAATGGCTGAACACCTGCCTGCTAATGGGATGCTGATGAGAAGTAGTGAATGAATTGTTTGTTTAGCTTTGCTTGTGTGCACAGCTTTTGCTTTACCTAGTAAAATATTTTTATCTCAACCCATGAGTTCTTGCACTTTTAGCTTTCTGATTCACTCCTATGCATCCCACCTGGGGAGAGTGAGCGAGCAGCTCTGTGGTGCTTAGCTGTCTGACAGGGCTAAACTACAACAGTTCTTCCTGACACCAAATTTGGGGCCTAAAGAGTTTGAAAAGATGACAGTTTTGATTTCAATGTAGAGTGTGCTAGATGAAATTTATAGAAGTTATAGCTGTTTAGCTGCTAATTGGCATGGTCTTGTGCTTGCCATGGGACTTACTTTGCCTTACTGTATGCTAGAATCTGTTGCTTATTAGTGGCTGCTTTTGTTTCTGCTACTTACTCTACTCTTTTTCATCTTGCTTTTCTCTGCCTGGGAACATTTTTGTAGCAACTATGGCCACAAGCCTGGGCTGGCAGACAGCTAGGGCATCACTGCTGTTCCTGTGCTGCTGGACTGGACTGGCTGGAACTTCAAACTTAAATTGAGTCAGAGGGACTTTGAGCGGTGGATGAGTCCATGTGGGAGCATGTACACACCGAAATCTCTCTGGTCACAGATAGATCCACTTTGGAGCAAAGTACACCTCAAATCATCTGTGGTCACAGAGAAGTCCATGCTGCAGCAGATACACCTTGCAGTGTCTGTGTCCATGGATAAGGCCATGCCTTCAAGAATACCTTGAAACATCTGTGTCTGTGGATAAGAACATGACAAAACAGGTGTCTGAAGGGATCTCTGCAGGGACTGTGGCCAAAGAAGAAGGTCCACACCAGAACAGGTAGACCTCGAAGCATCTGTGGTCATGGATTGGTCCATGACACAGTAGGCAGAACTCTGCAGGGACTGTGGCTCATAGATAAGGCCATGTCAGAGCAGGTATAGCTCTAAGAGATTGTGGCCAGAGGACTGGACTGAGTCCAGCCTGGAGCAGGGGTGAGGAGAGTTCATTGCATTGTTAAACTCTATGGCCTGGTCCAAAAGGACAAGGGGTGGAGATAATAATGTATATGACTTTAAAATGTTTTAGGCCATTATTCAAGTTGTGTGTTATAGCAAATACTATAGCAGGAATTCCATGCCACTAGCCAGGCCAGGGGCAAGGGGAGGAGTGCATTGCAATGTTAAAACCTGTAGTCTGGTCTGAAGGTACCAGGGGTGGAAACTGTGATGGATATACCTTTAAATTGTTGTAACCTATGATCTGAGTTACATGTTATAGGAATTCCTATAGCAGGAACCACTCAAACTAATGGAGGACGAACCTGACAAGACACAGTGCAAGTACAGCAGTGACCTGACCTGAGCTGGCTTTGGCATCAAATAACTCCATGCAACACTCTGGCTTTCTTATCCTGGGTGATCACCATAATAGACAAAGACTAAGTAATGGAGAAAAAGAACTTAGTGGATATTTTCTGAACATTTTATGGATATTTCATAGAGATGGTCCTTAGACTGAGGGAAAGATATCTGTGTATTGAAGGGTGGTGATTATTGAGGGACCTGGGCATGATGTAAGTGCAATGAGCTAAGGGGTGAAAATTGTCATGGTTTTGACTGAGAGAGAGTTAATTTTCTTTGTAGACGCTCATGCAATACTGCATTTTGGATTTTTGATGAAAATAGTGGGGATAGCACACCAATATTTTTAGTTACTGCAGAGAAGTGCTTACACAGAGCCAAGGACTTTTCAGCTTCTAGCACTGCCCCACCAGCCAGGAGGCTGAGGGTGCACAGGGAGCTGGGAGGTGACAGAACCCGGGCAGACCAGACTGACCAGAGATATTCCATACCATATGACGTCATAGTTAGCAATAAATCTGGGGTAGAGAAGGAGGAAGGGGCGGACATCCAGAGTGATGGTATTTGTCTTCCCAAGAAATCATTCCACGCGATGAGCTCTGCTTTTCTTTCTCTCCCCACCCCACCTGCGGAGTGTGTGTGTCATGCCTGACAAGCAGATATGTGTCACTTAGTGCTGGGGATAAACCACAGACACGTTTAAGGAAAACATGGTCTCCAGTGGGAAAAGTAGTACAATCTCCAGAAAGTGGAGAACGCTCAGAAACATCCCTGCATTTAGATATGTTATTGGCTATTATTTAGGTGACAACCCACTCAATAATGTGCTTTCTGTTTTTTTTTTTTTTTAAAGACATCTTAATCTCATTGTTGACTATATGAAGTACTTCATTGCTTAATTAATATAATCTAATACTTTTGTTCACAAATGTGTGCCAAAATCACAGTTTGTAATTTATAATTATAAAATATATTACATATATAATTCACTTTACACGTGACAGCCCCATTACAGATCGTTTCCAAATGCCTTGTAAAGATACATGGTATGAAATATAAATCCATATGAACCTATTTTAGCCAGTGCTAAAATAGATCTCATGTAGGTATTTAGGACACTGAAATAAGTCATAAGCAATTACTTAGAAGACAGAAAAGTCTCTAGTTTCATTTTATTTTCTATAGAATACATGGACAAAGAAAAAAAAAAAACAACAAAAAAAAACACCCAAACCCACAAAAAAATGGTGACCCATCTGAATTGATATTCATACAGCATATGTAGCAACCTCAAAAGCTGTGTGTGTGTGGAAATTGACATAATTTATATTTATTTATAGTTAAAGAAACTCAGCAATTATTCATTATGAAATAATGTTCATAATTTTGTTTGCAATAGAATATTGACACAATTTAAAAGACTTTTCTGTAGAAAATAAGATTTAGTTCCAAAGAATAATCCAAGCCCAACAATAAACAGATGCAAAACCCATTATAGTTTTTTCCTACTTGCCTCATTAGGCTCAATGCTTAAAAGAGATCAATGACTCTGAGGTGAATTGAAAAAATATGTATTTTATTCTTACTTGTGCCCTGACTTAGACAGAGAAAAGTTTATATTTATTTTCTGAAGCATTTCTACTTTCATTTCTGTAAGTATTACCACATTCATCTGCTTTCACACTTTTTCTGTTTCACTAGCAATCTGTTAGTGATCTCTTCCTTTCATCTCTCTACATATATATCCTAATGAAATCATTATGGCTGAACGGTAGGTTTTCATCCTCCTCTATTCCTACACTATATAGTGGTAATGATCTCATTTTATTTTGATACACTGACATTACAGCTGTCCTTTTCATCTTCCCAAATCTATTTTATGTTCATTTAAATAAATATATTTAATTATTCAAATCACACAGCTGTATAATCTTACTTGATGTGAAAACATTTGATTATCTGATATGGGATACTGACATGGCTGCTAACATTTGTTTTGTTGTGTAAATTGCAAGTTGTTAAACAATAATACCCTGAACTGCTGTATGATAATAAAGAAAAAAAAAAAAAAAGGTTTGCTGGTGGTTTGAAAAGTTTTTCCACTATTAAACATGAAATGCAGTAATATATATCTCATTTTGTTTGTTAGATTTTAATCCATTGTCATGTCCCACTATCTTTTTTTTTTTTTAAATTAGAGAACAGTAATAATTCTTCCACTATGATTTATTATTATTTTTTTTTAATCTTTAGTCTTAGGACCTAAGTGTAATATGGAAGTCTTACCAGAGTAACGATTGTAAGAACGGGAAAATATTATTTAATACATCACTGTATAAATAGTAGAGCTTCGCTAATTTGTACCTGTTTCTGAGGAGTAGCTTGTGCAATTTCTGGAGCTTGGAAACATGTGGAAACTTTAATCATCTTTTTGACTTTCTGCTGTTCATGAAAATGTCTCCTTATCCGCACAAGTTCTATGTCTGACAGTGTTCATAATGTTGGCCAGCTTTTTCATACTGAACAAGATATTATCAAGACCAAGGAAGAGTTTATTTATTTATTTATTTATTTATTACTGTATTTCCAATATTCTATAAGAGAGCCTACTCTGTAATGGGAAAATGGTGTGGGTTGAAAAGAACTAACCCTTCATTTGTCATTAGCTGGAGACTATTGCTAAGTGATGTGAAGTAGAGTAGCTTAGAGTTTTGATATGAAATGTCTCAGCTCTGAGTCAAATAAAAATCCAGCCAAACAATGTCTCTCTCCAAGAACAGCAATAAAGAAAAGAAATAGGATAAACACTCTTGCTTCTTAATTTATCTTTTCTTACTGTTCTTAGCCATTAAATAGAGAAGAGCTTGCCTCTACTAGGTGCTTCTGTGGCTCAGGGAAAGTTAATGTAACTTCCTGTATTTCCTCTACTAGGTGCTTCTGTGGCTCAGGGAAAGTTAATGTAACTTCCTGTATTTCCTTCCTCCCATCAAAGAGAAAGCAGGGAGTCAGTGATACCTTTCAGCAGACAAGCAATGCTAAACGTCTGCAACACGGAAAGGCCAGGAGCTGCTCACATCATTTCTGGTCATTACCAGAAATGATAGAGCCGTAATGGAGTCTGCTTAGCTGTCCCCAGCAAATCTCCACTCTTAATGTCTCCTGTGAGCAATAAGCATGATTCAAATACTTTAGTCTAAAAGCTCCAGTATGATTGTTGAACAATGGTACTACAAACGCCAAAGCAGTTCCCTTGGAAACTGACATATTAAAACAAACAAATAAACAAATAACAACAACAACAAAGCAATTGGAAATACTTTTCTAAAACATTTTGAAATAGACTATGTTTTCAGGCTTAAGAGGAAAAAAAAAAGAAACTAAATATTAATAAATTTGTCATAAAATAGTAACATTTAGTTGAACTTAGGAAGCCAAAAAATCAGATACATAATGCGAAGTTTATGTTTATGTCCCTGTGTTTGCTAAATAACTCCATTAAGGTCTACCATCTGCATTTGGATACAACTTAAATAGTAAGTTTAAAAAGCTGAATATGGATTTTCATTTTTTATTTAGATGTGAACACAATTCCCATGGAAATGTCTTTTAACAATAATGGATATGCACAGGATCTTCATAGGCGCCATGCTAGAGGCTCACATCCTGTGCATAAGTAAGTAGAGGAATGATAACTGCAAAACAGATATTAAAAAAGATGTTTCAGAGTTCAGGAGGTTTCATGAATTACTATGCCATAAAGCCAAGGTACAGGTTAAGATAAAGAAGTATGTGAGCAGGGACAGGTTCCTAGGGCAGCTGCTCTCATTTCAAACTCAGGTTCCTCCAGATGTTGAGTACTATGGTACATAGCAGAAAGAATTAAATCAGTGTTTGTGGTTCAAAAGTCTGCTTTCTCAGATTCACACTTATGTGGGAAATATCCATTTCAGATCAGGAAAAGGTTCTTGTAAGAATTGTGTCTATGTCTTATTCCGAAAGTGAGAGATTTCATCCATACCTGTGTCTATGCAAGACTTTTACAAAGGAATAAAACTTGTTCACTGACTAGTACACTGTTATCAATGAGATTACTGCCTGAAGAGATTACTATTCCATATAAATAACTGGAATATATCCAGGACTGTTCTTTTACTATCAATCAGAGAAAGAACCCATAAGCTTTGTAGCTTTGAAGTATTGTCATATTTTAATATGAGAAATCTGGAGAAAAGATTACAAAAGAATGAGTTAAAAAAGAAATACAATATGCACTGGAAGGAAGATATGTTTCTGGGTTTGATCTTTACAAACTATTTTATGTGTATGTCAAAAACAAACAAACAAACAAACAAAAACACGCACAGCAACACACCATCCAAAGCATTATTTTTCTCATTTATGCTGTAGGATATACTGGTATATCCAGTACCTAAATTGAGTTCTTTTCCTTTGAGATCAGAGATTTAAACCCAATAAACATATGAATTATCCATCTACATTATAAATATTATTCAAATATATATATAGGCTAACATAGATATATAGATGATAGTTGTAGTGCAGCATATACTATTATTTTACTTCTGGTTTAGCTATTGTTCTGTGCCAACACCAAAACAGGAAGTACTGTATTATCTGAGCTCTGGGAATGACATGATAAGAGCAGTGTTGGTCAGCACAAAACAATCTGTATTCTCACTAAAGTGTGTGAATCTCTCAGCAGTTTAATTTATACAGAGTTTCCTTCAGATATGTTCCTCCTAGATAAATATTCCCTCTCAATATTTCTTGGTTTTATGCTTTCCAATTCAATTTTTAATTTGTCATTTTACTGATATCTATAGAACCTGTGGAGTAGATCCCTTTTCCACAGCAAAAATTAACTAAATCACAGAATCACAGAATCATCTAGGTTGGAAGAGACCTCCATGATCACCTAGTCCAACCTCTGACCTAACACTAACAAGTCCTTCACTAAACCATATCACTAAGCTCTACATCTAAACGTCTCTTAAAGACCTCCAGGGGTGGTGACTCAACCGCTACCCTTGGCATCCTATTCCAATGCCTAACAACCCTTTCAGTAAAGAAGTTCTTCCTAATATCCAACCTAAACCTCCCCTGGCACAACTTTAGCCCATTCCTCCTCATTCTCTCACCAGGCACATGGGAGAATAGACCAACCCCCACCCCTCTACAGCCACCTATAAGGTACCTGTAGAGTGCATGAGAAGAGGTTACTGTTTGAATAAATGCCTGCTTAAATGAGTGGATTAGAAATGATTTTTAAAAGTGACTTAAAATAAATAATTTTCTTGATCTCCTTTCTACCATTATTATTTCATATTACATATTATTTTTGATTCACATTTGCATTTTCTGCACATTTATAATGTGCAAAAATTTGGGAATTTCTTATGCTCAGTGACAATGAGTTCATACTATTAAAGTCCTCTTACTTTGAAAATTACACACCCACATATTTCATTGTTTTTCAATTCCAAAAGTAAATATTTTAAAAAAGAGATGAGTCTTTCTCAGGACTGGACCAGCTGATGGGATTTCTTGCACTTTCACAGGAATGATGAATTTAAGAATCAAGACATGCTATCTATAGCTGTGCAAACATTTTTATTTCTGGAAACTGCTAAAGATTTTAGAAGTTCTACCCGAGTCCTGCTTAATGTGCTTTGACTCTCAAAACTAATGAATAGCATTTTGTTGTTGTTGTTGTTTTTTTGTTTCCTTTATATGAAACTCTCTTCTCTCATGATCATTAATTTGTTCTTTCCTGATTCAGACATACTGTTTGCATTAAGTTCAATTTTATTTTCTGGGTGAGTCTTTTAATCTGGCAGATGTTCAAACTTCTGTTACTAACAAGGCTCATAATTCTTTAAACCAGCAAGTTCTAAATTACTTGCAATCAATAGTATAAAGTGATGAGCCCGGTGCTCTTTGCTCAATGGATTTCCTGATACTTTTGCAAGGGTACGGAACTCGTAAATGCAGTGATTATGGTACCTTCACCTTGGATTTGAAGTATGCAACCTTCAGATCTTATCTGTTTTACAACAGTGTTACTGCTGTAATTTGATTGGTTTCAGATGAGGTAATCCAAAGGAAATTCTAGAAATGCTTGGGGAAAAAAAATGCAAGCAAACAAACAACAACACAACAAAAAAAAACGCATGCTTCCACTGATGAGCAATTCTTGATGAACTCCAGCAAACTCCAGCTGCTAATGACCTGACTTAAGTCCCTCTCAACCTATTTAATCTGGAATAACTTCAAAGTACCAGCTTTCTTACATGTCAGTTTTGACATAACCTTTTTCTCTTTCTCTTTCTCCTTTTTTCTTTCCCATTCAATTGGAATTATACTAATTCATTTAGCCTGACTTAAAGTCTCTCACTGAGTCAAGAAACAGGTTTTAATTTCTTTTCATTTAACTAAGTTTTTGTATTTCCTCTTTTAATGTGTATTCCAGACATATTTTTTGTCAGACACCAAAGAAAAGTAAGCTGATTTTCATTCCTGCATCATCCTGTTGTATTTTAAAACTAGAACAACATTAATATCTCCCTAATACATGGAAATGATTTAGGATACACAAAAGTTAATCAATTAAACTAAATTAGTAATAATTTCATTTATTTAAATTGGCTTAATCCTGTTTTATATCTGATAGATTCTATTTCTAAAACAAAGTATTAAATGAAATTTATATCTTTGTTATCAGTTTGATGGCTTTATATTTCTTCAGATTTTTTTTATATTATAACCACTGCCCACAATGAATATTTCAATGTTCAAGTATAGAACGTTTTGACACGCCAATCGCTTTCTGTACTGAGCTTTTAACACCTGAAATATATTCACAGAAAGTGCATATATATGTAACATTATTGTAAAGGAAAACATACAGAGAAAAATGGTTCAGCCCTCTTCTACTCCAATTCCTGCCTTTTGCTTCAGTAATTTGCTACACAACTGGTTTCCTACAGAACTTTGACTTTCAAAGCTCTTTTATTTTTCTTTTCTTGCCCCCACAAATGTCTATTTTATATTGAAAACAAACAAAAAAACAAACAAAAACACTTGCCTATGACTGGTTGGTACAGTTTTGAAATAGACTTCATAGATTTGAATTCCTTCTCCTTTGATGTCAGGGCATTGATAAGCTTCTTCACATTTTGTAACCCTTTACTAAAGTGTACTGTATAAACTAAATCCACTTCAAAGATGACAATAGCTATATGTTACTTAATATTAAATCAAAATAGTTTTGTGTTTGTGTGTGTAAAATTCACTGTTTAGAAAATTAATTATTTACATAAGCTGCAAAATTTATCTTCTTTTAAGTCTTGTTCCATTTGGCTATTAGACCAACTACTATGCAGATATGTGATGCAAACCATACCTTTGTTTTCTGTTGAGTGTACCATAATGGTCTTCATAGAAAAAGTAGTCTAAACTTGGAAACTGATTTCCTTTTCCAGTTAATGCCACCCTCACTGGCAGAATTTTGGTAAGATCCTTAGAGGACAAGTCAAAGGGTAGGATCTGGAGTTGATTTTCATTCTGGGTCATGCTCATAGAAATTACAGAAATTGCTACTTGGTAATAATATGAAATGATTTCCTACACTTTCATTGGGAAATTTCATAAGGAATGGCAGTCTTAGAACTGTTAGCTGAACCATATGGGAAAGCAAGGAGAACAAGAGAGGTGTGGTGTTTTGTTTTGCTATACTTTTTCCTCTTATTTAATGATTGTTAAAAGTTGGTTTTGGCCTTTAATCTGAATGTCAGAAAAAGAAAAGTCTTTGCAAACTAGACTCTTATGGGAACTGAGTCTTATTAAATTTTCTCTCAAAGTATAATGGATTTGGGTCTTCTTTTTTCTATGTTAGTGACCTGAGCCAAAAGTACAATTTCCATTTTCTCTCAGTAATAAAAGTCCATGCCATAAGAAGATTATGTACATGGTCTTTCCTTAAAAGTTATTATGAAGATCAAAGCTAATAGAAAAGATCCAATGGGAAAGCTTCATGTTTGTGGCAGGACCTGTGGCTTACTCTATGTTCAGTGCATTTCTAGTCTGGTGGTCTTTTCAAGGCAAACATGCAAGAGATCAAAATCTTATGTGCAAATTTTAAATAAGTAAGTCCAGACAGAAATATTTGAAAACAACAAAAACCAAAAATAAACAATCAAACAAAAACCGTCACACTCTGTTACCCTTGATATGATATCATAGTTTTCTTTCCAATATGGCAATCACATTACAACCAAATTTTTGTGTCTCCTGTGATTTTTGCTCAGTTCTGATTCATAAAATTAATTTCTGTCCTTAATATACTCTAGGCAAAGTGTATTACCCACCTAAGCTGTAGGCCCTTTATGTTATTTGTGAAATTATTCATATGTCTTCAAAGCTTTAGTAATCAGTTATTGCTATGTAAGCTATGGTCTCTAGAGATGGGGTAAATATCTTATCTGTGAGTCTTCTCTCTACCCTTTTAATTTCTCTGTGTCCCTAGCAGAAGGTCTAGTTCTGGACTCACAACTTCCCTTGTTTTAAACCCTGATCATACAATTCTTTTAGTCGTTAAGTTCAATCCCCTCCCTCCCCACCCATCCCCCACTCTCCCCCTAAAGGAGGAAGATATAGTATTGCATTAATTATTTTTACTTGAATTAGGAAAAATTTAATTAAATGAGCTATTGATTACCTGATTACTTTGCATTGTTAAAACTACTAAGTTCTTTTTAAGGTCTTTAACTTTTGCTGAGTGCATTGCTGAGATGATAGGTCTCCTGATGTTTGCTTTAAGATATAGGCTAAAAGACCACAATAAGAATATAATACTGGTAAAAGCCAAATGCAGTTTATTGAAAACAAAATACAAAATCCTCCCCCGCCCCCCCCCCCCAAAAAAAAAAAAGCACTTCTAATATAATATATGAATACACAGCTCTTAAGGGAATAGCAAAACATAAAAACATAACAAAAGCCTTCTTTCATAGAAACATACATCATTTCTCTATAGAAGACTTTTTCATAAACAGTTTCAGAAGAGGATCATAGAACAACTAGCTTTTAAACTAATACTATTTAATGTCATTGGTACAAAGAATCTTTCATCTTATAATTAGTTTAAAGTAGGACAGATTAATTTTATTTGATTTCAATTCAGTGATTTAAATGAACAATTTTAATCATTATTTAAATCAGTGAGACGGAAAACTTGATTTAAAAATGACTTTTTTTTTCACTATTTAGCAATTTTTTTCTGAAGAAAGACTGAGTCATTGATTTCTATAATTTGCTGTTTTTAAATTGCTTTTTAGGATACGCAATATCTACATACATTTAAAAATAACTAAGGTATCAAGCAAAGAGACAGTTATCTTAGTCACACTGCTAAGAGATTGCTTCAGGTCATTGTGTCCTGGAAGAACTTAAAACTAATGTACCTTAGTTTCTCACATATTGTTTTATGTTAATACAGTGGAAAAATCTGCTGGCTTTCTCAATCTGAACACATATATTTATGTTTAAATAAACTAGTTACTGAATAAAACTTGTCAAAAAAATCAAACAAAATGTTCTGTGCTGTTATGTTGCACCAAAGATGATAGTTGTCAAAAGTTGTCTTGAGATATAATGAAACTATGCTACTGGTGATGAAGTCACATTTATATACTTACTGTCTATTCTTCATTATAAAAAAGATTTGGAAATTATATTTTTGCATGTTCATGTAGGCAAACATGTTTATTATTATGCCTGCAATTTATTTATTTACCTGTGGACTTTGAGAAATTAATTCTGTGACTGAGTAATGAGCCTTGGATTCTGCTACCTGGCACACGCCATGAGTACTAAACTAATTGAAAAGGAAAATTCTTAGAGCATCTATAGAGGCATAAAAGCTGGTGTTACAGGGTGTTGAATCAAGCAGTAGACTTTATGAATAGATACTGTAGTGTTTTACAATAATGATCAAAACCACTATAGCTTATAACACTATTACAGGACTTTTTATGCATAAGAAGAATTACTCTACTAAGATTTTTCATAGTTCTCTATCAACCAGGTTTTGTTGTAAGTGATCCTCAGAAAAAGATTTTAAGTTAATATCAGTATTTTATCTGCACTACCTTTGTTGTGAGACTAATTTCTCCATTCACTTCTGTTTATTATATTTCTGCAGATGGAACTGTAGGGCCAGATCCAAGAAAAAGGAGTTCAGTGGGCTTAAGTTATTATGCTGGAAATCATGATCTGGAAAAGCGCCTTTGAGATTTTCTTTAAAGAATTTGTTGTCCAAATTTGTTAGGTGTCATTTCAGTAAGTTCCCTTGCAGTTCACTAAAGTTTTTTAGCTATGGACTTAAACCAGTTACTTGTTAAAAAAAACAAAACGTATTTATAGATGCTTCATGAGTGATCAGTATTTGTTCTATAGATATTCCTGGCAAAAGTTGGAAGGGACCAACAAGAACCATTGAGTCCAACACCTGGCTCTACTCAAGACCACATAAAAATCAAACCATATGTCTGAAAGTGTTGTCCGAATGCTTCTTGAACTCCAGCAGGCCTGGTACCATAATCATTTCTCTGGAGAATCTGTTTCGGTGCCCGACCACCCTTTCAGTGTAGAACCTTTTCCTAATATTCAGTCTGAACCCCCCCCGTCACAGTTTCATGCCATACCCTTGGGTCTTATCGCTGGTCACCAGACAGAAGAGATTAACATCTGCCCCTCTGCTTCCCCTTGTGAGGAGGCTGTAGGCTACCATGAGGCTTCCCCTCAATGTCCTCTTCACTAGTCTGAACAAACCAAGTGTCTTCAGCCACTCTTCATACGTCTTGCCCTCTAGACCCTCCATCACCTTTGTAGTCCTCCTTTGGATGGTCTCTAAGAATTTTATGTCCTTTTAATAATGTGGTGCTCAAAACTGCACACAGTACTCAAGGTGAGTCTGCACTAGCACACAGTAGAGCCAGACAATCCCTTGACTGGCTTGCAATGTTGTGCTTGATGCACCGCAGGATATGGTTGGCCCCCTCATCTGCCAGGGCATTCTGTTGACTCATAATCAACTTACCATTGTCCAGAACCCCTAGTTGCCTTTGTGTGGGGTTTCTCTTCAGCCTCTGATCCCCTAGTCAGTACATATAGCCATGGTTGCTCCATCCAACATGCTGAATCTGAACTTGAACTTCATGTGGTTGGTGATTGCACAGCCCTCCAGCCTGTCAAAATCTCTCTGAGACACCTCTCTACCATCAAGGGAGTCAACAGCTCCTCCCAGTTTAGTGCCATCTGCAGACTAAGTGTCATCCACAGACTTACTTAGTATACTTTCAAGTCCTGCATCCAGATCAATTTTAAAAATGCTTAAGAGAACTAGCCATAAAATGGATGTCTGCAGAACCCTTGTAGTGACTGGCCACCAGCCTGATATAACACCTTTTACTATAACACCCTGAGCCCAACCCACCAGCCAGTTATTGACCCACCCTTTCATACAGCCAGTTATCTATCTCTATGCTGGATGTTCTGTCCAGAAATATACTGTGATAAACAATATTGAAATCTTTGCTGAAATATAAAAATTTACACTGGTTTCCCTTGGTCAGCTATGTTGGTAACCTTATCATAAAATTGCCTCCAGGAGGATACGTTCCATGATCTTCCCAGGCACAGAGGTGAGGCTTACCAGTCTGTAGTTCACTGCATCCTCCTTTTGACTCTTTTTAAAAATGGGAGTGATGTTTCCCTTTTTCCAGTCACCAGGGACTTCACTTGGCAACTCAATCAGCCAATTACTTCGGGACCCTGGGATGCGTGTCACCAGGCCTCATAGACTTGTTAAGTTTCATCAGGTGGTCTCCAACATGCTCATCAATTACAGTGGGTGGGACTTTGCTCCCCCAGCCTCCATCTATAGGTTCAGGGAAATGCAAGACTTGGGATGCCTGACTGGCAGTGAAGACTGAGGCAAAGAAGTTGTTAAGTACCTTGGCCTTCTCCACATCTGTCATTACCAGTTCTCCATCTTCATTTGTCAGAAGTGGTACATTCTCCTTAGTCTTTATTTTGCAGCCAATTTACCTGTAGAACCCCTTCTCATTATTCTTTGCATCCCTTACCAAGCTCAGTTCCATCTGTGCCTTGGCATTCCTGATCCTACCCCTGCACATCTGGACAGCATACTCTTGCCTAGGCACATGGACATGTTTCCACTCTCCATGCATTTTCTTCTTTTGCCTAACTTTGACCACCCAGTCCTTGTACAGCCACACTGGTTGCTTACCTTCTCTGTTTGATTTATTACATATGAGAATAGAGAGCTCTTGCTCTCTAAGAAAAATATCTTTAAAGGGTTGACTTGCCGAGGTGATCAGCTGCGGGGTGGATGTGTTCTGCATTGGAGTGGGAGATCATGGTGTGCAGGGTTTCCCTTCACTGAGGCCCCTTCAAGGCAGTCGAGGGAGCAACCAGGACCTGGCAGCCCTTGTGAGGGCAGCTGATGAGGCTCAGGCAGAGCCAGAAGCTCCCACCCCCCTCCCCCAGTCGTACAAAGGCAGCCCCTGGAGAGAGCGAGTGATGAGCACAGAGAACAGAGTGGGCAAACAGGATGTGGCACAGCAGTTTGTGCAGCAGTGTGTGCAGGCAGGGTGAGTAGGGAGGGTCATTTTGTGTTCTGGGATCAGCAGAGGAAGGGCCTTCCACTGCAGCAGAAATGGTGTCCACCCGTCAAGCCTCCCGATCTGAGGTTGAAACCCAGACAAGGCGGGCACAATCTCCCTGGGCAGATGCCTCCACCCAAACACCTCCCGAGGATCGAAAGAGCGGTCCAGACCCTCAGTTCCAGGTAACTCGAGTCTCTGGAGGTCCCCCTAGGGCCTGAAGGCAGAGGTGGGTGTCATGAATGCAAGAGTGCCCAGCTGGATAAGTTTTTCAAACAGGTGCCTCTATTGCAAGAGGAGCTCACCAGACAGCATAGTAGTATTCAGGAATCTGAGCAAGAGATTGACAAATGGTATTATACATTGACATGGTCCGAGCAGTAGCCCTGCCTTAAGTCCAGGCAAGGGGTAGGTAAAGAAGCCCACAGCCCAGAACAAGCACATTTGGAAGACTCACAGGACAAGGGAGAGTGGACCCTTGTCTCTGCTCGGAGCCAAAGGAGGAATCTCTCCCTTACCCCTGAAGTGTCCCTGTGCAAGAGATATGATGTTCTAGGGCAGGAGAGAGGAGACACCGGGAGAATAAGTAAAGATCAGAAAGGCCAGCCACAGGGAACTCACAAAGGCCAACCACATAAAGTGGTTTCAGTCTCCCACCTACATCAGAACCAGTGCCACAAAGAAGGCAGGAAGGGTGTTAGTCATTGGAGACTGCTCTGAGAGGCAGCGAGTCTCCCATTTGCCATCCAATCTCTCCAGAGAGGTTTGCTTTCTGCCTGGGGCCCATATTCATGATATTACAAAGAGCCTACTGAGTATGATGGGTTCCAAAGACTACCACCCCTTCCTACTCTTTCAAGTAGGATCAAACAGTGCTGTGACAAGGAAACTCCAAAATATCAAAAAGGATTGCATATCCCTTGGAAAGATGTTGAAGGGATCGGGAGCACAAGTAATGTTCTCCTCTGTCCTCCCAGTTGGTGACTGGGACCCAGGAAAAAGGAGAAGAACAGACCATGCGAATAATTGGCTGCAAGGCTGCTGGCAGGCCCAAGGGTTTTGGGTTCTATGACCTTGGACGCACTTTTGAGAGACTGGGCATGCTGATGCTGCATGGGGCACAGCTGACCAGGTGGTGCAAGAGTGTTCTGGGCAGTAAACTGGTTGGGCTTATCAGGAGGTCTTTAAACTTGATGCAGTGGGGGAAGGGGATGTACCTCTGAGTGAAGGAAGCGTACCTGAAAACATTATCACTCTAAGTAACAGCAGAGACATATTTCTGAACTGTCCCAATGCAAACAGGAAGGGTTCTGGAAACGTGATGTGACTAATAGCCCAGCTGTAGTCCCTCTACACCAATGCACACAGCATGGGAAACAAGCAGGAGGAGTTGGAAACCATGGCAGTTAGACAAATATGATCTGGTTGCTAACAGAGAAATGTGGTGGCATGGATCACATAACTGGAACACTGGAATAGAGGGCTACAAACTCTTCAAAAGGGGGTGTTGCCCTCTACATTAGGGAAGGGATTGATTGTGAAGAGATGCCTTTGAGAAACAGCCACGGACAGGTTGAGAACTTGTGCGTGAGAGTTAAAGACCACATCAATAAATGACAACTCGTGGTTGGAGTTTATTGCAGGGAGTTTATTAAGGGGAGCCTGTGGTGAGGCATTCTTACTCCAACTACAAGAAGCATCGTGCTCACACGCTCTCATTTTGATGGGGGACTTCAGCCACCCAGATGTCTGCTAGGAAAACTACACAGCAGGTTGTAAGCAATCCAGAAGATTCCTAGAGTACGTTGAGGATAACTTCCTGGTCCAGGTATTAGACAAACCAACCAGACAAGAGTTACTTGACCTGGTGCTCACCAACACGGAAGAGCTCATTAAAGAGGTCAGGATTGGAGGCAGTCTGGGCTGCAGTGACCATGCCCTGGATGAGTTTTTGATTTCAAGGAATACTGGCCTAGAAACGAGCAAAGTCAGGACCCTGAAATTCCTAAGAGAGAATTTCAAGTTATTTAAAGGTGTAGTAGTAGCTGAGGTCCCCTGGAACACTGTCCTTAGGTACAAAGGAGCTGAGCAGAGCTGGCAATTCTTTAAGGATGTTTTCCTTAGAGCACAAGAACTCTTCATCCCCCTGCATAAAAAAGTGGGAAGAGAGGGCACACAGCTGGGATGGCTGAGCAAGGACCTGCTGGTCAGTCTGAGGCTCAAGAAGGAAATGCACAGGCAGTGGAAGCAGGGACACATGGCCCGGGAAGAGTACAGGGATGCAGTCTGGATGTTCAGGGACGGGATCATGAAAGCCAAGACACAGATGGAATTGAGCTTGGCAAGAAGAATAACAGAAAGGGATTCTTTAGGTGCATTGCTCAAAAAGGAAAGGCCAAGGAGAGCATACCCCCTATGATGGATGAGAAGGGTGAACTGGTAACAACAGACAGTGAGAAGGCTGAGGTACTTAACAACTTCTTTGCCTCAATCAGTCAGGCATCCCAAGTCTTTCATTTCCCTGAACCTATAGATGGAGGCTGGGTGAGCAAAGTCTCACCCACTGTAATTGATGAGCGTGTTGGAGACCACCTGATGAAACTTAACAAGTCTATGAGGCCTGGTGACACGCATCCCAGGGTCCTGAAGGAATTGGCTGATTGAGTTGCCAAGCCTCTTTCCATCATATTTGAAAAGTCCTGGCACTCAGTTAAGTTCCTGGTGACTGGAAAAAGGGAAACATCACTCCCATTTTTAAAAAGAGTCAAAAGGAGGACGCAGGGAACTACAGACTGGTGAGCCTCACCTTTGTGCCTGGAAAGATCATGGAAAAGATCCCCCTGGAAGAAATATCGAGGCACATGCAAGACAAAGAGGTGATATGAGACAGCCAGCATGGCTTCACCAAGGGCAAATCATGCCTGACCAATCTGGCAGCTTTCTATAATGGAGTGACTGCATCAGATGACAAGGGAAGACCAACCAATGTCTTTCTTCAATGTTCTTTATTTTCTCTCTTAGTTTCTTCCACCACTCTAAATTGGAAGGATATTTCAATAGTCTTTTGCTGAATTCTTGTGAAAGCTGCTTAGTCACGGCATTTATGTCACCTAATAAAATTGCAACTGGTCTCACATTATTCCCCAACTCTTCTGCACAAATATCAGTCTGAATAACCTTTACATCTTGATGGAACAACTTACCCTTGGCATCGTCTTTAGTCATATCAGGGATAAGAGAGTCATTAGGGGCAGTCAACATGGCTTCACCAAGGGGAAGTCGTGCTTGACCAACCTGATAGCCTTTTATGAAGACATAACCAGGTGGATAGATGATGGAAAGGCAATGGACATGGTGTATCTTGATTTCAGTAAAGTCTTTGACACCGTCTCCAACAGCATCCTCACAGCTGAACTGAGGAAGTGTGGTCTGGACAACTGGGTGGTGAGGTGGACTGTGAACTGGCTGAGGGGAAGAAGCCAGAGGTTTGTGGTTAATGTGACTGAGTCGAGTTGGAGTCCTGTATGTAGTGGAGTCCCTCAAGGATCAGTACTGGGACCAGTGTTGTTCAATATATTCATCAGTGACTTGGATGAGGGAATGGAGTGTGCCATCAGCAAGTTTGCTGATGACACTAAACTGGGAGGAGTGGCTGACACGCTGGAAGGCTGTGCTGCCATCCAGTGGGACCTCGACAGGTTGGAGAATTGGGGGGGGAGAAATGTAATGAAATATAATGAGGGCAAGTGTAGAGTCCTGCATCTGGGCAAGAACAACCCCAGATACCAGTATAGGTTGGGGACTGCCCTGCTGGAGAGACCCACCTGGGGGTCCTGGTGGACAGTGGGATTGCCATGAGCCATCACTGTGCCCTTGTGGCCAAGAAGGCCAATGGCATCCTGGGGTGTATTAGCAGGGGTGTGGTTAGTAGGCCGAGAGAGGTTCTCCTTCCCCTCTACTCTGCCCTGGTGAGACCACATCTAGAATATTGCATACAGTTCTGGGCCTCTCAGTTCAAGAAGGACAGGGAACTGCTTGAGAGAGTCCGGCGCAGAGCCATGAGGATGATTATGGGAGTGGAGCATCTCCCTCATGAGGAAAGGCTGAGGGAGCTGGGTCTCTGTAGCCTGGAGAAGAGGAGAGTGAGGGGTGACCTTATTAATGTTTATAAATATGTAAAGGGTGAGTCTCAGGAGGATGGAGCCAGGCTCTTCTCAGTGACATCCAATGATAGGACAAGGGACAATGAGTGCAAGCTGGAACATCGGTGGTTCCGCTTAAATATGAGACAAAACTCTTTATGGTGAAGTTGACAGAACACTGGAACAGGCTGCCCAGGGGGGTTGTGGAGTCTCCTTCTCTGGAGACATTCAAAACCCTCCTGGACATGTTCCTGTGTGATGTGATCTAGGTGTTCCTGCTCCAGCAGGGGGATTGGACTAGATGAACTTTCAAGGTCCCTTCCACTCCCTAACATTCTGTGATTCTGTGATTCTGTGAAACCTTGGTGGAAGACCAAAATGCAAAATCCAGTTCAACCTTGCACCAAGCAAGATGACTACATCAGCATGCTGTAATGCTGTGGATCTTGCTGCAGCTACACAAGTTGGATGGTTATCAGGAACTACTCCTTTTGCCATTGGTGCAGGCAAAAAAGACAGTCCACAAAGGTCCACCAACTTTCTGATGTTGTTTCCATCATTTGAATAAGCAGCACCTTTGCCAATGATTAACAGAGGCTGCTTGGCATGAGCAATGATAGATGCTGCCTTGGATACAGCAAAGTGTTCAGCCATGCTGATTGGAGGTGGTGGGCAGCATTCTACATAGTTGACAGAGCTCTTGTTCACCTCAAGACACCTCATCACAAAATCCCCAGGTATGTCAATATAGTAGGAAACTGGACAACCATACATGCTGGTTCTTACAGCCTTTTCAATAACAGAAGGAATAACTTCTAGACTGTGTGGGCGGACAGAGAGTTTGTTGCACAGCCTACCAGATTCAACCTGTGGAAATTCTTGGAAAGCTCCCATGGTTTCCTTATTTCTGTCAAAAGACCTTCTAATAACAATCAAAGTCCAACAGTTCATCCCAGCAAGTGAGTGTAAAAAACCTGAACCAGACACTACCAGACATATTCCTGGCCTGCCAGTCAAATATCCAACAGCAGATGCAGCATTACAGGCAGCTCGTTAATTTCTCATTCCTATGTATTTAATTCCAACTGCTTGGGCTGCAACTGTGATTTCAGTGATTGGAATACCAACAATGCCAAATTGGAATACCAACAATGCCAAACATGTATTCAACGTTGTGAGCTCTGAGGGCCTTGGCCACTAGCTGGGTCCTGCTCAATGCCTCCCCTGCTGCCATGACAGTGCCTCCACGCAGTCATCTACCTGGACTTCTGTAAGACTTTTGACATGATCTCACATGATATCCTAATATCAAAACTGGAAAACTATAGATTTGAAGGGTGGACCATACGGTGGATAAGGAATTGGCTCGATGGCCACACCCAGAGAGTAGTGGTCAATGGTTCTACATCCAGGTGGAAGCTGGTGACGAGTGGTGTCCCTCAAGGGTCTTGGGACTGGTGCTTTTAAATAGTTTCAGCAATGACATAGACAGTGGAATTGAGTGCACCCTCAGCAAGTTTTCATATGACATCAAGCTGAGTGGTGCAGATGATACAATAGGGGGAAGGGATGCCATACAAAGGGACCTGGAAATGCTTGAGAATTGGGCCCACGTGAACCTAATGAGGTTCAACAAGTCAAAGTGCAAGGTGCTGCACCTGGGCCAGGGCAATCCCAGACATGAGTACAGACTTGGAGAAGAACCCATTGAGAGCAGCCCTGCAGAGAGAGACTTGGGGGTTCTGGTGGATGAAAGGCTCAGTATGAGCCAGCAGTGTATGCTTGCAGCCCAGAAGGCCAACTGCATCCTGGGCTGCATCAAAAGAGGAGTAGCCAGAAGGATGAGGGAGGTGATTGTTGCCCTTTACTCTGTCCCTGTGTGGTGGTTTTACCGTGCTAGGCAGCTGAACACCACAACCGCTCTCTCACTCCCCCTCCTTAGATGAGGAGGGGAAGAAGTAAAGGAAAGAACAACTCATGGGTTGAGATAAGGATGATTTAATTACAGGGAAGAAAAAAAATAATTATTAAGGAAAGATTATTATTAATTAAACAATTTAACTAAACAATTTAACTAAACAATTAACAACTTAACTAAACGGGAAAAAAGGAAAGGGGAAAAGGGAGGGGGAAAGGGAAAACTAAACAAAACAAGTAAAGGCTGTGTGGAAGTGCAGAGGAAAGAAATTACTCTCTACTTGCCACAAATGAGCGATGCTTGACCACGTCCTTGAAGCAGGGCCTCAACGCACGTAGCCGGTGTTCGGGAGGAGGACAGACGTTTTCACAACGAGAGCCCACCCCTCCCCTCTTCCTCCTTTTTCCACCTTTTATTGCTGAGTGTGACATCATATGGTATGGAATATCCCTTTGGTTGGTTGAAGTCAGCTGCCCTGGTGATGTTTCTTTTCTCACATCTTTGCCCACCCCTAGGGGGGTTAGAGAGAGTCCTGATGCTGTGCCAGCACTGCTCAGCAGCAGACACAACACTGGTGTGATACCATTGCTGTTTTAGCTACGAGTGCAGAGCACAGCACTGTATGGGCTGCTGCAGGGAAAGTTAACACCCCAGCTTGACCCAGTACACCTTGTGAGGCCCCATTTGGAGTAACTTGTCCAGGTCTGGAGCCCCCAGTCCAAGAAGGATTTTCATGTTAGAATGGGTCCAGAGGAGGGCCACAAAGCTTACTCAGAAGGCTGGAGCACCTCTTCTATGAAGACAGGCTGAGAAAGCTTGGGATGTTCTGCCTGAAGAAGAGAAGGCTCTGGGGAGACATCACTGTGGCCTTTCAGTACTTAAAGGGGGCTTATAAAGAGGATGGAGAGGGACTCTATACTCGGGTAGATAATGATAGGACAAGGGAGAGTGGTTTTAAACTAAAAAATGATAGAATTAGATTATATATTGGGAAGAAATTCTTCACTGTGAGTGTAGTGAGATGCTGGAACACGTTACCAAGAGAAGTTGTGGATGCCCCATCCCTGGAGGTGTTCAAGGCCAGGTTAGATGAGACCCTGAGCAACCTGATCTAGTGGATGGTGTCCTTGCCTATGGAACTAGATGATCTTTAAGGTCCCTTCCAACCCAAGCCATTCTATAATTCTATGATTCTTACTCCCTGCTACTGAAAAAAATAGAGGAAAATATTGCTGATCTTTTAACCAATTGCACCAAGGCACTGAATTCTCCTTTGATTACCTTTGGACTTCTTTTTGCTACTTCATCACTGCCAACATGAAAAATCAATGGATAATAATCAGAGTGCTGTACCAGGATAGAAAGTTTTCTAGTACTGTCTTTTACCCAAGCCCCTGTGAGGCAGCAGAATTCGCTAGGGGTTGGGACAAGCTGGTCTATTGTGCCCTCTGTTCCCCTCAGAAGAGAGTCACCTATGACAGCAACCCTTCTTTTTTTCTTGGTGGAGGTGGTCACAATACTTGGGATAGGCTGGCTTGCCCTAGGCAAACCCTCCAACCTGGATGGACCTTCATCCACATCATTGTTTGTCCATCAAATTCCAGAGCCTGTTGTATAATTGCACCTAGGTAGTGAGGTAGGTAGGAAGGATATTTGCCTGCTTCCCCAAGGAAAAATCTGCTTTCAATTCCCCCTGTCTCTTAGGTCCCCTGCTTTTGCCTGTTGGCAAGAAGGTAGGGAATTCTTCATTTCTTGTGTTGTGGCTGGCTGATGCACGCGTCTAAGGGAAGGTTTCAAGAAAGAAGTCTATTTATGGGTTCACATTCACGTCATAGTGCTTTCTTTAACTGATGCTTCCGTGTCGGTTGTATTACCACTAGGAAGTTCTGCTGAATCATGTACAGACTCATTTATGGTAACAGGATTAACAAAATTATATGTAATTTGGAGCCAATGAATAGATGGGTGATAATGTCTCATCTCCCTCATCATTTACCATTTTTTCAATTAACAACCTTGCTGCTTATTTATATTCTAAAAACAAACAAACAAACAAACCAAACAAAAACAAACAAAAAATAAAATATAAAGTATAACACAATAAAGACTTTGTGAGCTCACTTTATAAATTCCTTACAGTCATTGTGTTCATACTGTAATGTAATATGCATTTTCTATGCTTTCTGTGCCATGAAATATGAATGGTATACCAGCTTAAAACATTTTAACATTGTTTTGAAAACACCTTTTTTTTGGTCTTCTTAGATGTAAGTCAGTCTGTTTCATGTGTGTGGACTCTTAAAAATATTATAAAAATGTATTAAGTGAAATAGTACAAATTAATTTCACTAAATATACTGATTTTCACTGATGTTAACACACTTTTTAAATTTGTATTTTCATTTTGTTAAGAAATGCTGCAAAATTTGTCTAAAATCATGCCTTCCTAAGTGACTTCAATACTGGGGAATACTCATGATAATGCAGTTTTCTACATCCATTAAGACACTGCAGTAACTTTCAGTTGGCAAGCCCATAAGGTATAAATCACACTGTTCTCTGACATTAGAGGACTGATAGCAGACAGAATGAGATACGAAATGCCAGATCTCTTTATCCAGTTCACGCTAGTTTGAAGTGCAAAAAGCTTGGGATACTGATTTCAGTATTGCTTGTAAATCTTGATAGTTGATGTTAGTAATACAGAAAATGTATCTGGGATTTCCAGAGTAATCGACACAAAGTTTCTATCAGTTAGCTTTTTCTGTTTGTAAAATACTCCTTTTCAGATACATTAGATAGATAGATTAGATAGATAGATAGATTAGATTCATTTTGCCAAGAACCCTGAAAATAAAATGGAATGGTGACAGTGATTCTGTTGCACAAAACTGAACTTAGTAAAACTCAGTGTGTCTTAAAATTACAGCTTTATACAGATGTTTCATATTTCCATCCTGTAGAAGCATCCTAGAACCTCATGTACTGCCCACAGATGAGGCTCATTTGAACAACTGATCTGGAAAATGTTTCTCTCAACCTGTTTTTGAGTCATGAATCTTCATGAAAATGTCTGTGACAATATTTTTATCTTGGAAAGACATTACAGCAGCATCTTAGCATGATCAAACTAAGAAAGGTTCTTCACTAATTTCTTCTTATGGTCAGACCAGATGATCTTGAAGGTCTTTTCCAACCTTAATGATTCTATGATTCTTTTGCTGTAGATAAGCACTTCCACTACCTCTATTTAAACAGAATTATCTCATGATATCTTGTGGCATACATTTTATACTGTTGTGACAGAAAAGGTAGATATTAAAAAAAAGCAAACTTAGCAACAACTAAACATCAAAAAAAACCAACAACCATACTGTTATATCAAAGTTAATTTAGTCAGCTGGTGAAAATAATATACAGATATGAGACATAACTTGCTTAACAAATCCTTCTTTTTCCTTTTATTTTTAATTCAATTTCATCTCTAAAACTTCAGGAGTCATACTCACTCCATTTCTTAAATGATCAAGTTTTACAGAATCACAGAATAATCTAGGTTGGAAGAGACCGCCAAGATCACCTAGTCCAACCTCTGACCTAACACTAACAAGTCCTCCACTAAACCATATCACTAAGCTCTACATCTAAACGTCTCTTAAAGACCTCCAGGGGTGGTGACTCAACCACTACCCTTGGCATCCTATTCCAATGCCTAACAACCCTTTCAGTAAAGAAGTTCTTCCTAATATCCAACCTAAACCTCCCCTGGCGCAACTTTAGCCCATTCCCCCTCGTCCTGTCACCAGGCACGTGACAAGACAGAAATATACCACAATATAAAAACAATATAAAATTATATCTCTAAGGAAGAAACATACTGTAAAATACAGCATATTCTAAAAGTTTTCATTTTCAAGAATACTGCCTCTCTTTTGTTGATGCTTTTCAGTCTCAGACATGTCTCTTCTATAGCACCTTCTATTCACAGCAGAGGAAAAAAAAAGTTGAATGTTCGTTTTACAGTTACAAAATGAAAAAAAAAGACTAATGCCACAAAAATAAATATATTTACAAAAGACTTCTTTATAGTTGAGCCTTTCTAGTCATGTAGTCTTTTTTTTTTCTTTTTTTTTTTTTTCTTTACTACATCTAGTAAAGTGATCTACATTACTACTAAGTAAAGTGCAGCTTTTGCAAAAGACATCTTTACTCACAGTAATGCCAGTGGCAGTTATGGCAGTTAGGCAAGGAAAACTATGACATTAAAAACACAACCAACCAATAAAAACACATTTAAATATTTTCTTATGCACATAACACCGTAGGATTTGCAAAGTTGCTTTGTACACCATTTAACATTAGATTTTTAACTTTGTAGGCTATGTTATAGGACTCAATTTCCTACATGAACAATGAAACTTGAAAGGAAAATTCATAGTACTTAGACTAGGAGCTGACTTGTCCCATTGACTGGAATCTAATGCTTTAACCTGGTGCTTGTATACAGGGAGTATATAACCCCTGTATGAGGCAGCTTCCATTTTGCTTCTACAGGAAAGACCTGCAGTAAAAACATTTTCTGGAACTGTCAGAAAAGAAACAAGATCTGGCTGTAACAAATGACAAGTCATTAATGGGAATCTTTTTGCTAGACTACATGAGAACACCTAGTACAATGGTTAGTGTAAAGTAATAGAATAAAAGGTATTAGGACATTTGACTTCTGACTGGCTATGGAAGCTTGAAAAGGGATTGCACAGTACTATGATGGAAAAGAAGTATATTGGCAAGACAAATTAGAGTGTTAATATAAAATATGTTCAAAAGCAGGAAGTGTGTTGGGGTTGAAACAGAACAACAACAACTGGAGCTGCAAGAGACAAACAAGATTCTAAGCATCTATGGTGTAATATAAGCTCTTTGTCTTATATCCAAGGAGACCCAACCATACATCTGCAGAGGTTTCAGTGGTTGATTATACACAGGTGGGACAGCTTGAGAAATAAATTGTTATACCCTTCACCCTGTTCTGAAGTCCTTCACTAACTTGTTAATGTTAGCTAAGATAACAGGTCTTATATAGCAGCAACTGGAACTTCTGAATTTGCTCTTGATTTGTATTAGAGAAATAGCTGTTTCCACCATCAGCTTCTCACCCCACCTGCTATAATTTCCAAGGCAACCAGCCACAGCTGGTTGGGCCAAAGTGGGAAAATTATAATTAATTGGCCCTTAGTGGCTTAACCATGATGTGCGAAGTAAATATGCAATGACATACATACATGCAGCTTAAACTGATTGATATATTTTTTCATATCTGTCAAAATCTAGACCATATGATCACACCAAATAAACTATCTCTATGGTTTGAATAGTATTTCAACATGTTGGGAGTTGTCTGGGTACATTTTTTTTGACACTAGGGGGTGTTTGATCTGCTGAAGTATGACAAAGTATAATATTCAGAGTTTTGTAAAGTATTTATCTTGAACAATGAGAGCTGCTGATAAAGATGAAGGCCATATTCCAGGCAGAACTGGTTTCCAATTAATTCTGAAGGGAAATCAAAAGCCTGAATGCTTGCAGTGTGTGACTTGTGTATGTGTGAGAAAAAAACAATTGAAAGAACAACAACAAAAAAAAAATGAAAATAAACAAGGAAATCATAGAGATATCCATTTAAACAGAAGTTATTCTGGAACTGAATAATCTGGAATGGTAGACCAGATCCTGTATCCTTCATTCTTATTTGTTGTTTTTGTCTAGCCTTTGGAGGAACTTGCATTAAACTTGTAGGTAATATTAATAGGAGTTTGAAGAAAACTGCTTTTAAGTAGATAATGAATAAGAAGTTTAGGTGCCTAAGCATAGTGTATTTACAATCACTGAAAAATTTCTAGGGATAACTGAGCTCTTCATTTAGGGTTGGCCAATGTGCTGTCCTGGAAGAACAGTTGAGGGTGAGGAATAATATCCCAGGACATCTCAGATAAGGATATTAATCTGCAGGGGGTGTTGTTTGTATTGGTGCAGTGGGAAAAAAATAATAGGAAGATGTAAAAGCAAAAGGGCTAAATATGAAACTACAAAAATGATCATTATCATTCAGGCAAAAACAGAAAGAAAATGAACAATAAGACCTGTTCTACAACATCCACTGGTCTGACAAAACCCTCTGAAAGAGGTAAGGTAAGGTAAGGAGAAATTCCTAAGGGAATAATTCTTAAAATTTCTGACACATGTCCTTTTCAAAATCAGAGTAGGATGATGATACAAATGAGGTACTCAAGGAAATGAGTAACATGTTAGAGTACACAGCAATAACATAGTCCAGAACCAGGAAATGGTTATTAGGTGGCTGATGATTTTCCAAAGTAAATAGGGCTAACAACCTGCAGCCTAGATGTACAGCATTATGATTGAAAGTGCTAATGAATGGACACCTATGCTTATAATTATTGCACCCTGTTTCTTATTGTTGGTGCCTTGTAAATTTAATGGAAGTTATTTTGCACCATCATGTTCACATATTTAAGAATGTCATTACTTATTATTAGCTGTATTGATTATATGTAGCCACCTGCATTCAGATCTTTAACTTCTACTATGTTTTCTACTATTTACCCATTAGCAAGTGCAAGTAGGACTCCTCCCCTGCCTTCAGCAGCCTGAACTTTACTAGGTCAGAGCCCCAGGGCTTTGTGAGGAAACAGTCTGGGAGTTTTATAAGCTGAATAACTTCAAGCTGTTCAATAAAATGTTTAAAATGTAAGTACTGTACCACTGGTGTAATTAGGACCTCAAACGTGCAGCACTGTGGCTATCTTATTTCTAATACAATTTGAAATTAGAGATGTTTCTACATAATATTGATTTATGAGACATAGCAATAAAATAACATATGCAGATGGTTTCTAGAATGCACTTGAAGCACTTCAGAAGGATTTTCAGTGACACCTTTGCATAGTGGGATAAACTCTAGAGACAAGTGTGCTACATTAGTATCAGTGTCAAGCTGACATTTCAGGGTCAGTGAACAAATATCCTAAAGCCCAAGTGTTTATTTTAGAGAAATTTCATATATAATGACCTTGATTTTATATTGTTCTTTTTTTTTTTTTTTTTTTTTTTAGGTATGCATATGACCTCTATCCAAATAAGTGTTTGTTGTGATTTACTCCAGGAATATTTTATTAAAATGAATTAATCAAAGCTCGATACAGTGCATTTTCTTTCCTGTTTGTGCTTTTATTCTTTCTCATATGTTGATGAAATAAAGACTTTAAATTATTAAAACACATGCACCCAGACATACACACACACATATATATTCATGCATATATAGGATTTATTTCTGCAGTCTTTAATTTGTGACTGCATGAAACATTAAAAAAAAAAAATCAAAATAAGGAAGATCTAATTCACTATCAAGCCAGCTGGTAATTTTTCATGTGGGCTTCACAAGGTAATTGTCCTGCTTACTCTTCAGGGTGAAAGCAGCTATACAAAGAAATTATTACATAATTTTCCCTAGAAGAGTTGCCAAAAAATACAAGTTTGGGCAGAGGAGACACAGAGAGTTAGTCACTGAACCCTACAGATACACAGATTATTAACTCTTTTGCCTTTATCTTTGCAAGGAAAGCTTTCCACTAGATTACTGAAATCAGAACCCTGTTCTTCAGTGACTGGTTCATTCATTTTTCTTCAGTGACTAGTTCATTCATTGGAATGTTGTAGTATAAAAGAACTCATTAAAATAAAAGTTTTCAGTGTGAAATGTGGTAACTAAAATTTACGAGCAGCTGTTACTAAGAACAGATACATGCATGGGACATGCAACCGTAGTAGCTGTGTACCCTACTTATTATTAAAAAACATCCTTAAAAGATGTGTTTCCCTGATGATTGATGTAGAAGCTTAGTGAAAGGGCAGTAGGGAGGACTGGTAAATGATGACTATTAAATATTCACAGACATCTGGTTGTTACTTATTCCATCTATGTCTTGCGATCAAGAAAGTGGACTTCCAACACACCTAGCATTCTTTGTGTTTCTAAAAATACTGTTGTTAATACTGATGTTGACTGGTATCACAGAAAACATACTGGTGACCATGAAAAGATGACAGACCAATCTTGCTATATGATGAATATCCTCATTTCTTCATTGAACAGACTGCATTGTATAAAACAGTAGCAGTTTAAGATATTACATATTGCCTGCCCATGATAGGCATAGTCAGACCTGTTTATAAAGAACCTGTATATCATGGATGAAATCTCATTGAATCATAGACACAGATCCAGATCTATGCCCTCTGTTGCTTTTTCATCATAATTTGTGTTTTAAAGCTGCCCTGTGTAGTCTTTCCACACAGCTATCTGTATAGAAACTGTATAATCTGTAATCTGTATAGAACAGAAGGCAGACTGGATGGACTTTGCATCCGTCATCTTCTAACTCCTCTGAAAGGCTACTGCAAACAAGACAAGTGGGAGAAGCCCCAGTGAAGCTGGAAGATATCCTGGAATCATTTGGGTAAATGACTCAATGGACTGATTCCATAAGAAATATATGCAAGAGAGAATGCAGCCTCTGTGGTACACGCAGCAGCCTTGGGTCCAGTACTGATGGAAGTATAGTGGTGTTACTGCAGTGTCAGCCAAGGATAGAAAACTGTTTCTCTGTAGATTTACAGAGAATGATGGTTTCTGTACTATGTTCTGTACTGTGCCATATACAGCCATTTTTTGTGCTTCATCATAAATTAACTTGCAGATTTAACCTTTAGGATAGAACATGGTGCTTTAAAAAATCATTGGTTGCTCAGGATTTTGGCAGATCTTGGATTTCATTTTGATATCTATTTTTGATATCTACCTGTATGTTTCATGGGCAGTTCTGCTTTTCTTTTCCTAGACTCATGATGTATGGATTATTATTATTATTATTATTATTATTATTATTTGAGTTAGAATATAATACATTTTAAGGATTCTGCTATCTATATTTTTTCTTAATGCTTCCAATGGACATTTTGAAAAAGTGATTTTTCTAATTACAACCTGCATTTTAACTCATTACATGGTAGAAATTTGAGTTCTGCATGACTGATAAAGATTGAAGAATTTTAAAGAAGAGGTACACATATTATGCATACCTTCTCTTTTTCACTTCTGTCTTACATATGTACAGCGATAAAAACTCTCTAAGAATCTCTCAAAGAAGTGTATCAGTTCTCCTTAGCTGTCACTGATTAGTTTCAGCATTTCAGTCCAATATAGGATAAAGCTTTTCCAGTTTCAGTGCTGGTGAATTGGCTTGCATTCTTTTAAGCATTTGTAAATAGTTACTTCGCAAAACCTCTCTTATTTATCCATCTTTTCAGATGGGAAAACACTTTTCTCAGAATTGATGACTACTTATTTTTCAGCTAAAGTAAATACAGGTCTATATCTCTTTTCATTTGTGCAAGAAGCTGACACATTCTGTCACAACATAGCATGAGTAAATGGGAAAGTGACAGCTTCCTGGCAAAAATTTTAAGAGATAAACATCTTTTTGTTTTGTTTTGTTTTGTTTTGTTTAAACAGATACTGAAAAAAATCAAATAGAATATTGCCAAGCTGAAAGGCTGTGGAATATACGAATGTAGCAAATTGGCAAATGAATGAATAAGCAAGATCCTGATGCTTATTGCCATCCCTACTATTTTATCTGTATTTGTCCATTACTTAATATGAAAGGTTTAAATAACGTACTAGCATTATTGGTGTAAATATGCGAAATGTTATAACTAGCACTCCTTTTTATTATATTTTTGAAACAATAATCAGATTAAAATATTCTTTTAAGCAATAATGCATTTTAACATAGTTACATTCTTACAGAGATCTCATAGATTCTTACCCCAACGGATTTAAAATAATTTAGTTATTAGATTGCTTTGGCTCAAAATTAACAAGATGAGGAAATATCAGAAGTTTTCAACTCAGTTCATAATAAGTAAGGAGAAAAAAAAAAGAAATAAAAAGTCTCATAAGAAACAGATTTGTTTACAGTAGGATGTAGTAGTTTAATGCAGGAGTGAGTTTGGATAAGTCATATGGCAGCTGGAAAAAGGTCAGAGAAAGGACTGAAAATATATACAAATTCTATGAAAGGAAAGCAGGAAACATTTTGCAAGGAAAAAAAAGAAAACTGAAAATGAACGTTCACAGATAAGAGAAAATTGAAGAGAGAGTGAAAGGCTGGGAGTGGGGAAAAAGACTGTAAAATCAGAAGAGTGAAGGTGAAAGAGCTGGATAAAGGTGGAAAAATCATTGGACAGTCTAGGTAAAGATACCAGAGATAAGAAGTGTTGTGAGAAAACAGTGAGATAAAGGCAGTTGTTTGTTTGTTTGCTTTCATTTTTACCCAATAAAAATGAGATTCTTAGGCTGGTAAAGAGAGAACATTTACAAGTATTGTTGTCCAGGACCCATGTGAATTTTCCTTATTTTTGAACACCAACACTAGGTACCTCTCAGGAAGGTACACATTCCATTGCTGTTTACCTAACAGCCAACACTTCTGGCTGCGAAAGTGGTTTTATTAGCTCAGTTTTCAAGTGGGGAAAATGAGGTAAGGACTAATTTTCATTTATTTTTTTCTTTTTTTTGGGGGGGGATGGTGAGTGGGGAATGTGTGGTTCAACACATGTAGTTAGAATGATAAAGCCAGAATAACTATCTTGTGTGGAAATTTCTGGCTCAGGCTGCCATCATGCCTCATGTGATGTTGAAATATATCATATTTACACTTGTTGAGAAGAGTAGAGCTTGGATTTAAATGCAGTATATTTTCAATTTCCGTCATTTTTTTCTCACTTAACACTAACAGACAACTCTTCTGCAAACATCTGCAGTGTCAGTAATTCCATTAACAAAGAAGCCACTGTATTATCAACATACTTTAACTTCATTTTAATGTGTCATTTGCACTTCAAAGTCACATAATTTTTATTATGGTAAATCAATTAAAACTATTTCTCATGATAATTTATCTTCTACAGAGTTTATCATCTCAGAGAATGCAATATTTCCCAATTTCACTTCCAAGACAAAAGTGATGTAATTTGAATGCTTTTTACTAAGCTTATTAAGGATAAAGATCACAGAAATTTCAAACCCTGAAAGATAACTGTTTCATCTATGTGATAAAATGGAAGTCAAAATTTTGTAGCTTACTGGAGGTAGTAGGAGACGGTATGCTAATTAGTAATATAACCTCATTTACTCATTTGGTATGTCTCTTGTTTTAAATGACAGTCTGTCTAGAATAGATATCCAGTTTGATGCAAATCTGAAAAGGAAATCAAGTGAAGCTACTGTATATTCAATAAAGCTTTATGTAGCATTCACACGGTTATACTTTTCTTTCTGTTTATAATCTAAAAATTACCTTGAACAAACATTTTCAAAGATCTTGCAGTGAAGAATAGGGGTTCGTATAGAAACATTCCCTTTCGGAATGGAGAGATGGGTCAGATCCTCAATTAACACGAATTGTCACAACTCCAGGGAAATCAGGAGAAAAATGTCAATGTACAGGATTTGAAAATCTGATAATGTGCATCTGTTAATAATAATAATTATAAAAATAACCTGTGTACAGTAACAACACCCTTGAAATCTAAAAGCACTAATATGAAATGAAAAGAGCATCTATATCTTTAGTGCATATATTTGAGTGTGACTGATGGTTTCTTTAGTGGCAGAAGGCTTAATTATTAAATGTTTACTTTCAAGTATGGTTAGGGGCACCTGTCCCTAGGCTTTTACTGTGGTTTGTGCTCCTGGCTATTCAAAGTGCTTTGAAAATGATTCCAGTCTGTAGTTCCTGCCTCTTCTTCATGTAGAAGTGCTGGGTTCACACATTACGTTATAATGAGGGTGAAACTAACAAGTAAGAAGTTAATAACCCTCCACTCTTAAAACTACACCAGACAAGCATATGCAGAGAGGCAGTAAAATAGTCCCAACATCCATTCCAACCTCTGGCCCCCTTTCTTTGCAACTGCACTATCACTAAATCACGGAATCACAGAATGTTAGGGAGTGGAAGGGACCTTGAAAGTTCATCTAGTCCAATCCCCCTGCTGGAGCAGGAACACCTAGATCACGTCACACAGGAACATGTCCAGGAGGGTTTTGAATGTCTCCAGAGAAGGAGACTCTACAACCCCCCTGGGCAGCCTGTTCCAGTGTTCTGTCAACTTCACCATAAAGAGTTTTGTCTCATATTTAAGCGGAACCACCGATGTTCCAGCTTGCACTCATTGTCCCTTGTCCTATCATTGGATGTCACTGAGAAGATCCTGGCTCCATCCTCCTGAGACTCACCCTTTACATATTTATAAACATTAATAAGGTCACCCCTCACTCTCCTCTTCTCCAGGCTACAGAGACCCAGCTCCCTCAGCCTTTCCTCATGAGGGAGATGCTCCACTCCCATAATCATCCTCATGGCTCTGCGCCGGACTCTCTCAAGCAGTTCCCTGTCCTTCTTGAACTGAGGGGCCCAGAACTGTATGCAATATTCTAGATGTGGTCTCACCAGGGCAGAGTAGAGGGGAAGGAGAACCTCTCTCGGCCTACTAACCACACCCCTGCTAATACACCCCAGGATGCCATTGGCATGTTAAATGTATAGAGTTCTCACATACATTTAAAATCCTTGGCTTAGCCTCTTTTTGATTGCTGTTTCCGAGCATGTAGTATAATAAGGTGCTTCTCCTGTAGGTGGACTTTATGCTTGTATTTCACATGGTGAGGATACTTCTCTGGAATTAACACTTTGCACACTGGAAGACAAAGAGTTAAAAGCACACTTTGTCTTGCTTGCTTTACAGTACTTATGCTTGTAACCAATTTAGTTCTGTGTCTTTGCATGCAATCATGCTCATAAAAGTACAGTAGTACTTTATCACTTCACCCTTTTGGTTGTAACACTTTTCGTGCATTGTCGAAGGTTATTACCAAGTGACAGAAAAAGCATTGACAAAAAGGCTTTGTGAAGCTGTATGGAGATAAAACTACATAGAAGAGCTACTGTCTATATGTATGTATGTGTATATAAATATATATATATATACATATGAGGAAATTTAGGCTGAAAAGCGGCCTTAATGGTGTGATTTATTGGACTATATTACAGTGTCCCAAGGGATGTGGTAGAAGCCACATTAAATAATGGAAAAACTCACATCTCCTGAGGACCAGGACATATGGGAACTAAGCATAGGAAAACTGAACAGATTTTATCTAGGCAAGAATTAGCCAGTTTCTCCTGCCATTAAAATATTCCCAAAGGACCAGAACAGATATAGAGCATTTTCCCATCATTTGTATCTGTATGGCATATGCAGTAAGAAGTATGTTCCAAAATAATTTCCCTTGATGATTATTATTTGTCACTATGCAAAGTAACCAGTTTAACAGTAGGAATATTGTCCATAAATTAATCACTTCATATTTAGGACATTCATGGAAGCAGAGAATGAACCATTCTTTTGTATAATTAGCCTGGCAAATGCTCATTTAAGTATTATACGTTTAGGACATGCTTTTGGACAAGTAAGTGGGAGTTTTGCTATTACCTTCAATGGGAATAGTTAAAGAGACAGTTTCTCAGGAAAATTTGAGTCCTTTTTGAAATCAATAGTATTTGACTTTACTCAGTATGGAAAAGAAAATGCTCAGTATCTCATAAAGGAGACTCATTTGTTCTGGACCTACTCCCTGTTGAAGTCTTTAACATTTTGAACAGAATTTTTAAACCATGAAGGACCTGAATATCCCTTGTTTTGTACTTTATTTATTCCTCTGTGCTTTTCAGAATAAAATATCACTCTATAACTGCTTTAGTGTTTACCATGCAATTGGTCTTCACTCTGATAAAAGGGCAGGCTCATCACCATTCCATACTTCAGCTGATGGAGAAGTAAAGACCCACTTATGCAAGGTTACTTATATGAATTCTTTTTTCATATGCTAGAATTATGCATCAAGACATTTGGACTATAATGCAAAAAGCTGCCTACTATGTCACCACCTGAACATGTTATTAAAATGTTACTGGAGTGCTGCAATTTGACGGTTTCATGCAGTCAGAATCCAACAAACAGCATTTTAGAATCCCATCTTTGCATTACTATTTTTAAGGGTATTGATTTTTTTTTTCTAATCGCCTTTCTGAATTGTTTCTTGGGTTCAATGAGATTTCTTTATTCCCTAATTACAGAAAGCTTACTGAAGATAATACTGTTTTGAAATATTTTTTTTTTTGTATAGTTTTGGTTTGATATGCTGACATTTATGTAAATAAAGGCCTGTTTACTCAGTTTCAATATATAGTAGTCTTAAATCAGAGAAAGCTCATAATGAATATGAAAATAAAACATTCCTTTTTGTAAACACATCTGCAAGCCTGACTGCATCTCACTAAGCTTTTTATAGGTTCATTACACTACTTGGCTCACATTGAAGTCACCTCAAATTTTGTTTATATTTTTTCTAACCATCATACGAATAAATGTTGGCTTCTGTTTAGATGAGTGACTGGAAAATATCCAGTATCTTCTTATAATCTACAGATTCAGGAAAACATAATGGCTATTACCGGTAGTATGCATTTCTTTCCACTTGTATGTCACATACTAAACTTTGGGAGCGGTCAAAAGAGGTGTCACTTACTAGAACTGCATGGGCTATTTTATGCAGAGACCTGAAGCTAAAAACAATTGCCTTTCATTTGTGTAATTGTGAAACATTTGCAGCAAAGTTAGCTGACATGTATAAGCATATAACCAATGATAATGAGGGGTTTCTAAACATTCTGTTGTTACAGTTTGACCAAGAGCCCTGGTACCAATTACCTTCCTATTTAATTTTTGTTTGTTTGTTTTCTTTTCCCTCCATTTACAGCTCAGATTCTTTTGGAAATCCTCATTATAAGATGGCTAAGTATTAGCTTTAGAAGCACTTTAGACCTACCTCAGCTCTGAATTCCCCTGCCTGTGCTGATGTGATTGCACTCTGTTGCAGGCCACTGGACCAGCTTCCCATTTGGTGCTCTTGCCATTAAGATTCTTACCACTCGACAGTATATTCCTACAGTCTACTCAAAGAGTATAAGGTTAGGTCTTAGTTGAGAAGAGCTATTTCAGTATTCCCAGGAAACTCACCATTATCAATTATAAAACCCTATAAACTGTAGAAGGACAAAGTTATATACATATGCAATCATGGCTTCAGCATGTACAGTATTTACATTATATAGACTATGTTAAGGCATTTTGAGAATGCATTAGCATTCTGAGAGATATGCACTATATAGCATGGGATAACAGATTTAAATAACATACTTTTCTTTCAACAAGGTATATTGGGTTTATGTGGAAAACTTTTTGTAGTGTGTGTGTGGCGGGGGAAGCACAGGGGTGGCCTTTGTGGGAACTGGTCCATCTAGAAACCGGTCCATGTCAGGTAAGAGCCAGCTTCAGCCAACTTCAATACGGACCCACTGCTGGCCTAAGCTGAGCCAATGCTGGTTGTACTTCTGTGACAGCAGATTTCAGAAAGGGTAAAAAGTGCTCTGCAATAGCAGCTGGGAGAGAGGAGTGAGGAAAATGTAGAAAGAAACAGCCCTGCAGACACCCAGGTTAGTGAAAGAGGGGGAGGAGGTTCTCCAGGCATCAGAGCAGAAATTCCCTGCCAGACAGTGGAGAGGACCATGGTGGAGCCAGCTGTCCCCCTGCAGCCCAAGGAGGACAATGTTGGCTTATATATGCATGCTCCAGCCTGTGGATGAACCCATTGTGGAGCAAGTGGATATGAACTGAAGGAGGCTGTGGCCCCTGGAGAGCCCCCACAGGAGCAGGCCCTGCGCCGGAGCTGCAGCCTGTGGAGATGATCATGTGGTGGAGCAGGAGGTCTGTCAGGGCCTGTTGCCCATGGAGGACTCATGCTGGTGCAGGCTGTTCCAGAAAGACGGCATCCCATGGTATGCACCCATGTTAGAACAGTTCTTGAAGAACTTCAGTCTGTGTGAAGTCAATGTACGATCAGTATGGGAAAGACTGTGTGGGATAGATCCCATGCTGATAGATCCCATGCAGAGAGTGACCATGAAGGAGCAGCAGAAACAAAGCACTATGGACTGACCGCAGCCCCCATTCCCCGTTCCCCCATGCCACTCAGCAGAAGGAGGTAGAAAAATGTGGATGAGATGAAGGTGGTTTTAGTTTGCATTTAGTTCTCACCGCTCTAGTTTGCTAGTAGTTGGCAATAAATTACATTAATCTCCCTATGCTCAGTCTGTTCTGTACCTGTGAAAGTAATTGGTGAGTGATATTCCTGTCCTTACATCAACCCATAAGCTTTTTTTCTTTATTTCAATTGTATTTTCTCCCCGTCCTTCTGAGGAGGGGGAGTGTGAGAGCAGTGTGGTGATTCTTAGCTACCTATCTGTGTAAAACTATCACACAGGATGCTCTATTTATTTTGCAAACCCATTGACTTCAGTATAAGCAAGCTCACCATTTGCAACAGTGGCAATACTTGTAGCTCACAAGATTCTTTCATGCATAACAAATGATTAACTACTTATCAACATAAACAAAATGTTACTTGCGTTAATTAAATGTTGTTATTGATAGTTCTTATAAGTTTTTATCTGCAACCAGCCAACATATTAGCAATTTCTGGAGTACAGTGTTATAAGAATTGTATTTTCCAAAACTAATGTTGAAATTCAGTTACTTGGTCAGCTGGGTTGGAAAATTTTAATTCACCAGTGTGAATAGTGTTGTAAAATGTCGATATGGTTAAGATCAATCATGTCCTTCCTATTGTATGGCTGCATGTAGAATTGTCTAAATCCTTGAAAAAAGATATACAAATAATTTACTTAATCTTGGCACTGCTCATAAATCTTCAGGTAATAATTATTTATTAAATGTTTACTTGAGGTGAAAATTAGACTTCAACAATTCAAAGCAGATTCAAAGATGCTTGGATCTGTAAGGGTTTTCTTCTTTAAATTTAAACTTTAAACCAGTCTCTCGAGATCCATCTTGTTTCTGCAAGCCCTAGGGAATAGCAGGAAATTCATGCATATTTAATATTAGTCAAATCAACCTATGCAGTAACCATGCTAAAAGAACAATTATGCATACTATTTATGTAAATATGGAATAAAAATTACATGTTTTTATTTAGAACATTAGTAAGACTTGTATATTATTTAATTTAAAAAGACATGCTTTGTAGTGATTTTGAGCCATTCATTTACAATATATATCATAGCAAAATACTGTAATTTATTTGTATTTTTATATTCATCTTTACTATAACTAGGTTAAGACTAGTATAAACTTCAGAGAAGAGCACTGTTTTGTATTACATGGAAAATACATGCAAATGTTTATTTGTGCCAGAGATAATTAAACACTTTATTTAAACTTTTCTAAACTTATAAGATGTCGCAGAATTAATTAACTCTACATTTTCGTAATTATAGTAGTATTTTTCATCTGTATAATAGCTTTCAAATTCTGCAAATATGATTTATATTTTCCTGATGTGATCTAATTATGGAGAATGCTGCATACTTTAATCAGCCTGGAAACCAGTCTCCAGTTATCTTTTGTCTCCTAGGATAGAAATGCTTCTAGAGGAACAGAAGAAGGTCTTCACAGAAACCATGACTTCACCCTTTCAGAAACTACTGACTTAGTTTATATCAAACATCATCTTTATGTTTCTATTCTTTATATTTTTATATATATATATTTTTTTATTTATTTTCACTATTCTTTAACGTTTTCATAAATGACTTGGATGCAGGACTTGAATATGTACTAAGTAAGTCTGCAGATGACTGGACAAGATTAAATGCAGGGTGCTGCACCTGGGCCAGGGCAATCCCAGACATGAGTACAGACTTGGAGAACTTATTGAGAGCAGCCCTACAGAGAAGGACTTGGGGCTTCTGATGGATGAAAAGCTCAACATGAGTCAGCAGTGCATGCTTGCAGCCCAGAAGGCCAACTGCATCCTGGGCTGCATCAAAAGAGGAGTGGCCAGCAGGTCAAGGGAGGTGATCCTCCCCCTCTACTCTGCCCTGGTGAGGCCCCACTTGGAGTACTGCATCCAGGTCTGGAGCCCCCAGCACAAGAAGGATATAGAGATGTTAGAACGGGTCCAGAGGAGGGATACAAAGATGATCAAGGGGCTGTCGCACCTCTCCTATGAAGACAGGCTGAGAGAGCTGGGGCTGTTGAGCCTAAAGAAGAGAAGGCTCTGGGGTGACCCCATTGCAACGTTTCAGTACTTGAAAGGGGCTTATAAAAAAGATGGAGAGCAACTCTTTGCTCAATCAGATATTGACAGGATGAGGGGGAATGGTTTTAAACTAAAAGAGGGGAGATTTAGATTAGAGGTTAAGAGGAAGTTCTTCACTCGGAGGGTGGTGAGGCACTAGAACAGGTTGCCAAGAGAGGTCGTGGATGCCCCACCCCTGGAAACGTTGAACACCAAGTTAGATGAGGCCCTGAGCAACCTCATCTAGTAGGTAGTGTCCTTGCCTATGTCAGGGTGTTTGGAACTAGATGATCTTTAAGGTCCCTTCCAACCCAAGCCATTCTATGATTGTATGGTAAGACATTAAACTGAGAAGTCAGTGATTCCCTCGAGGGTAAAGAGGCCTTTCAGAGAGATTTGGTTTTAAACTAAAAGAGTGGAGATTTAGACTAGAGGTCAGGAGGAAAATCTTCACTCAGGGTGGTGAGACACTGGAACAGGTTGCCCAGAGTTGTTGTGGATGCCCTGTCCCTGGAAGTGTTCAAGGCCAGGTTGGATGAGGCCCTATGCCACCTGATCTAGTGGGTGGTGTTCCTACTCATGGTAGAGGCGTTGGAACTAGATGATCTTTGAGGGTCTAGAGGGCAAGACATATGAGGAGCAGCTGAAGTTACTTGGTTCGTTTGGCCTAGAGGAAGGGAGACCTCATGGTAGCATACAGCTTCCTCACAAGGGGGAGCAGAAGTGCAGGTGCTAAACTTGTCTCTCTCGTGACCAGCGATAAGACCCAAGGGTACAGCATGAAGCTCCAACAGGGGAGGTTCAGACTGAGTATTAGGAAAAGGTTCCTCACTGAGAGGGTGGTCAGGCACTGGAACAAGTTCTCCAGAGAAGTGGTTATGGTACCAGGCCTATTGGAGTTCAAGAAGCATTTGGACAACACTTTCAGACATATGGTTTGATTTTTGGGTGGTCCTATGAGTAGCTGGGAGTTGGAATTTATAATCCTTGTCACTCACTTAGAAATCACTGTCATGAGCAAAACAGACTTGACTGGGAAAAAAAAAAAATATTGCCAATTTATGAAAAATGGAGTTGGACAGTGAAAAGCAAAGACAAAAATAAAAATATATTGCCCTCCACCCCCTCTTTTCCAAACTGAACTTTATTCCTTCATTCCTGGCTCCCCCACCTCCTCTTCTCCATCCTAAGAAACACAGGGGTGGTGGGGGACAGTGGACTGTAGTAATTTCAAAATATTTCCTCCCTGCTGCTCCGTCTTCCTCATGCTTTCCCCCTGCTTGGACTCTTCCATGGGCAACGTACTCCACTGTGGTCTTCTCCACAGGCTGCAGGTGAATCTGTGCTCTACCTCCTGTAGTACTTCTCACCTCTGCTTCTCTGACCTTGATGTTCACACAGCTGTACCTCACACTTTCTTTATCTCATTCCTTTTTGTGTTGTGCAGCATTTTGTTCTTTCTTAGATATGTTTTCAGAGTGGTGCCACTAGTGTGGCTGCTAAGCTCAGATGTGCTCTGTGGTGGGTCTGTTGAAGACAGTTGAAATCAATTGTGTCTTGGGTGGGGCTGCCCCTGGCCTCTCCTCTCAGAGGTCACCCTTGCAGCCCCCTGCTACCAAGCACCTACATGCAAAACAATACACATATATAAAATATATATCCAATATATAGAACTTTCCAGAATTTTTCCATTTGTAAACCAATACCAGGCTCCACAGCAGGGTATCAGTAGAAACAAAACACAACCAAAAAAGCCAATCTCCTTCTGTCATACCTATAGTGCTAATACTGGTTCAGTCAGTGCTGAAAGACCAATGTCCAAAGTAATTAAAAACTAATGATCCAGATAACTGCATCATCTTGCTTTTACACTAGATATCTATATTGTATCCTGAATGACTAGACCACAAGCATATAATACGCAATTGTTATTGGCAGATTGAGTTCCTTTCCTTCAAGTGGAAGAAACCTCATATTGAAGGTTTCAGGTTCAATCTCTACAAGTGATCTCTGGTTAGGTATATTACATGTGAGAGTAATAGAAAGGAACAAAAGGTGATAAAAAGAATTTTATTAAAAATGCTTTTGCATTTTTATGCAATGTGAATACAGTTTTTTTTTTTTAAATGTATATACATGTTCATTGTATTGTAACAGAATAAGAAGCTAATTCTGCAAACAATAGGGCTATTGAATCATAAATGTTATGCTGATGAGCAGAATTTGTGACATCAGACTTTTAATCATGTGTCTTGTATCAGTATGGCTATATTTTTAAATTAGGTTATTTATTAGCTTTATTAGCCTGTCTATGACAAAACACAGTAATTTTTTGCTTTAAAGACAAAGTACAAAAAGATTAGCAGCCTTCACTGCATATGTAAGTTATCAGAAGACGGTTTCAAAAGTTCTTTTTAACTTTTGAAACTATATATGTTTATATATTAAGCTTTTGCAGTGGAAATAAAAAGGAAAATTAGAACTCAGCTGAAGGTTAGCAATGGCACAAGACCCCTACCTGCAGATTTTCCAAAAAGGTCTAAATGATGATTGAATCAATTTAAAGATCTAAAAGTTGCTGCTGAGCTATGGTTTAAATGACCAGAACACAGCAGAGATGGCAGTAACAGATTTATCACAGAATGGTCATCAAAACTGTGTGTAATTGATAGCCAAATTGATAGCCAATACCCCCTGACTACTGAAACTTTCTGAAATGTTTTGTTTTCTGTTGATTATCAAGTTGTTTTATATGAGCATTTATCATTGGAAAGAATATCTAGCTCTCTTTATTTTCAGTAAAATTGACTCCAGTATAGTAGTGTGGGGCAACAACTTTTAAGTTGCCAAATGGTCAAATGTTTCCATAACCAGTGTTAGTCTTGCAAATGACCTAATCTGTGTTTTACACACAAAAAAAATGAAGTATTAGATTTTGGAATACAGTATAGAATAGTTCAGCAGCGTGGGTTTTGTTTGCTTTTTTGTTTTTGTTTAAGCAAGTTTGGTTTAGACTGATAATTGTCAATGTATAGATACCTAAAGTCAAACTGAATTTCTTCTAGCCATGTGCTTTGGATGCATGAAACGAGAGAGCCATAAATTACCTAGTGCAAGAATGTGTGCCATCAAGTTTGAACGTTTTCATACATTTACATTTCTAGACTGCTTTCCTCAGATAATTCTAAAACATGTACTAGTTTATATTGCAGATATGCAGTCACATCCCAGCAAACTGTATAACGGTGACATCTCTATACAGTACAGAATACTGGTTAATGGTGAGAATGAGGACATAACAGCTAAAAGTATGTGGATGCTGCAAGTACAAAAAGTGCATGGCAAAAGGATCAGATCACAGAATTTATAATAGCCCTCATCACTTTTTCACTAAGATTTAAAAATAACAGCTATTTGAGTAATAAATAAAACCAGAGGTGTGTGTATTCATGTTTCCAAATTTTTCCAGTCTCTACAGCCAGACATCTACATAAAGAAATTAACAGAAATCCTACACGAAAGACTAAAATGAAGAACTGGCTGAGACCACCTTCCTTCTTATTTCTGTGGCTCCTCAGAGAACTTTGAATTTTTTATCATTGTGTTTTAAAGATAATGTCAGATAATGTTGATTTCTTCTCCCTTTTTGGTAAAAAAAAAAAAAAAAAAAAGTCCAGAGGCATGCAAAATTGGAAGCTTAGTGGTTTTTTGTTGTTGTTGTTGGTTTTTTTTTGTCCCTCCCATACACAAAGGTCATCAAGGGGATGATAAAATTCTTAATTAAATTTTAGATAATTACTGAAATTTGATGATTGGATAATATAAAATGAGGATTGAAGCAGTCATTATAGCATGCGAATTTTGAATGGTAAATAGGACAGACTGATTAGAATTATAGAATCATAGAATCATAAAGGCTGGAAAAGATGTCCAAGATCATTTAGTAGAATCATCCCCCTAGCACCAGTATCGCCCACTAAACTAAGTACCCTAATCTAAGTACCCCATCCAAACTTTACTTAAACACCCCCAGGGACAGTGACTTCACCACCTCCCTGGGCAATGTGTTCCAATGATTAACCACTCTTTCTGAGAATTCTATGGAAATAGAACGTAACAGAATTCCATGGGAATATTTTTTCCTATGCTTGTTTACTCAGGATCCAGTTACCCTCTTGCTGGTATAAAATGTATCTTCTTCCCTTCATTCCCTGAAATCATTCCTGAGTTAAGATCCCTTGGAAAAATACAGCCATTTTTTTTTAATATATTAGTAAATTCATATTCTGAAAAATAATTAGAAAAAAAGTCTTTAAAGTAATAATTAATTAAAAATAAAAGGATGCAAAACTTTAATTTGAAGTTAAGATTTGAGTTTATCCCTATCTCAGCGTGAAAAAAAAAAAAAAAAAAAAAAGGATAAGGTAATTTCAAGGTGCTTTATGAAGTTTCAGAAACCCAGCTGCTGAAATATCAAAGTAGCTGCTGCAATATCAAAGTGAATGGAACTAGTAAAATAGTCTTGGAAAATTTATCCACGAACAGACAATTAATCATTGATATTATGTTATAGTATGGGGAAGCAGTGATAAATTGCCTGGTAAATTACACTATATTACAGAGTATACAGTAAACACACATATTCATAAGAAGTAATTATATATTTTAAAATAGATAAAGCAAAACTTCTATTTGTAAATGGCAATTCCTATATCATATATATGATTCGAAGAGCTATTTATCAAGTTCACATATGTCTTTTAAATTAATTTTCACAGATATTAGTGGCATTATACAGATATATTTGGCCTAATATGTGGGGTTTTAAGAATAACCCTCAGTGGAAGCTTTGATTGATGGAAATTTCCACACCCAGGATTAACCTTTTTTTTTTTTTTTTTAATGTATTCCACTAAAGTGTGTTTTGTACTTTCTGTAGTTCTATCTACATATTTATCTATATGCTACTGGGTGAACACACTAAGAAACAATTTACAAGATCTGTCTATCTGTTTATAGTTTGCTCATGCTTATAACATCTCAGTGCCTGAAAATAAAAATAATTCGAAACTGTCAGGTAAGAAAAGTGTATCTGACTAGTCTCCTTTATAATCCAAGCCTAAACCAACACAAGGTATAAATGTGCTGTAAAGTAGGGCCAAAACTTCTGGCCTATTTAACAATGAGTAGTTGGAGATTTCAGTCCTCTTCTGCTAGGAAAAATGTCTGAGAATTGAATACACCACACATGGACAAAATGAGAAAATTAGAGAATATTTTTGCTTTATCTTTTTTTTTTTAATTATCTTTACATTTATTTATTTATTGTCAATGTGCCGAGCTAAGACTAAAAAGAATAGATACTTATTATATCATTATTGTAGGTAGTGCTAACTATGAAAGTAGGGTTTCTGGCTATTGTGATTTAACTGTAGTTTGAGAGTTAAATAACACTTTGACCCAGTAGAATGAATAACATTTTTATCTATCTCACAAAAGGGATGGAGCTGCTCAGTTCTAAGAGATGTATCTCCAATGATATGGAAATAATATTTAGCAGATGTAGCAAGACAAAGAACTTGTTGTTTGAAAGCATGAAGTCTTTTAGATGAGAAATCTGAAACAAATTACTTGCAAGAAACTAAAAGCTATACCTTTCAGGAAAAAAAGAAAGATAGAGGATCTTTAGAAAAGTAGGCTGCAAGTTAGCTACGAAAAATCTAGTAGAAAGAATATCAAGGTAACATTATGTAAACTTACACTTCAATAAGGCGTGAGAGTCTCAGCTTTTGTACTACCTCCTTTCTCTCCACCTGTTACATTCTATTGAAGGTAATATTCTATGTTTTGATAAGCTTTTAGTCACAGTATGTCTACGCTGGTTCACAGAAACACAGAATCACAAAACAGTTAAGGTTGGAAGGAGCCTCTGGAGATCATCTATTACAACCCCCCTGCTCAAGCAGGATCACCTAGAGTACACTGCACAGGATCGCATCCAGGCGGGTTTTGAATATCTCCAGAGAAGGAGGCTCCACGGCCTCTGTGGGCAACCTGTGCCAGTGCTCTGTCACCCTCACAGTAAAGATGTGTTTCCTCATATTCAGACGGAAATTCCGATGTCTCAGTTTGTGCCTGTTGCTTTTTGTCCTATTGCTGGGCACTACTGAAAAGAGTTTAGAACCAACATCTTGACACCCTCCCTTAAGATACTTATATACATTGATAAAAGATCCCTTCTCAGTCTTATCTTCTCCAGGCCAGCTCTCTTCATAGTCCTCCTCTGGACTTTGTTCAGGAGCTCCATATCTGTCTTGTACTGGAGAGCCCAGAACTGTACACAGTACTCTGGGTGAGGCCTCACCAGGGCTGAGTAGCGGGGGAGGATCACCTCCCTTAACCTTCTGGAAACACTCTCTGGAATGCACTCCAGGATACCATTGGCCTTCAGGGCCACAAGGGCACATTGCTGGCTCCTGATTAACCTGCTGCCCACCAGGACTCCCAGGTCCCTCTCTGCAGAACTGTTTTCCAACAGGTCAGTCCCCAGCTTTTACTGGTGTATGAGGTTATTCCTCCCTAGGTGCAGGACCCTGCACTTGCCTTTGTTGAACTTCATGAGGTTCCTCTCCACCCAGCTCTCCAGACTGTCCAGGTGTCTCTGAATAGCAGCACAGCCTTCTGGTGTATCAGCCACTCCTTGCAGTTTTGTGTCATCAGCAGACTTGCTGAGGGTGCACTCTATTCCATCATCCAGGTCATTGATGAATAATTTGAACAGGACTGGATCCAGTACTGACCCCCGGGGGTCACCACTAGCTACAGGCCTCTAAGTAGACTGCCCCACTGAGCACAACCCTCTGAGCTCTTCCATCCAGACATTCTCAATCCACCTCACCATCCACTCATCTAACCTGCACTTCCTGAGTCTACCTATAAGGATGTTGTGGGAGACAGTGTCAAAAGCCTTGCTAAAGTTAAGGTAGACAATATCCACTGCTCTCCCCTCAGCTACCCAGCCAGTCATTCCATCACAAAAGGCTATCAGATTGATTAAGTAGGATTTCCTTCTGGTGAATGCATTCTGACTACCACTGATCACTTTCTTTTCCTCCATATGCTTAGAGATGACACCCAGGTTGAATTGTTCCGTCACCTTCCAGGGATGGAGGTGAAGCTGACTGTCCTGTAGTTCCAAATTTAGCATAACAGTGTATAAGATAAATGGGAGATTTAGGCCTCCAGAATCACTATGTTGATAATTGAGGGTACCAGTTACAGTCCATTTTCCACAAATAGTCATGCAGCTGCATGTGTGTGACTTGAGCTACTACATGTATGGTTTGCTAGTATACTAAAGGGAAAAATAAATAAATAAATAAATAAAAAGGATGAATTCTGCCTGCTGTTAGGCAAATAATATAAAGAATATTAAAATAATATGGACCTACCATAGTCACAGGCATGATCTTCTCCTGCTCATACCTCAATAAGCCTGTGTCCGTACTTCCTTGCTTCATATTTCCTTGCTGTGGTGGTTTTACTAGGGTGGGTGGCCGAGTTCCACCACAACCGCTCTTTCACTCCCCCTCCTGAAAGAGGTACGGGGAGAAAATATGATGAAAATGGCTCAAAGGTAGAGATAAGGATGAGGAGATCGCACAGTAATTATTGTGACAGGCAAAACAGACTCAGCATAGGGAGATAGTAAGATTTATTGCCTATTAGTAACAAGCTAGAGAAGTGAGAAACAAAGGAAAGAAACCAAAAGCACCTTCCCCCCCATCCACCCTCTTCCACCTCCTCCCCCCGAGCAGCGCAGGGGAACAGGGGAATGTGAGTTATGGTCAGTCTATAGTGCTTCTTCTCTGCCGCTCCTTCTCGGTCACTCTCGTCCCCTGTGCTGTGGGGTCCCTCCCACGGGATGCAGTCCTTGCTGAATTGATCCTGCATGGGCTGCCCACAGGCAGCAGCTCTTCAAGAACTGTTCCAGATATGGGTCCGTACCATGGGGTCCATCCCTCAGGAGCAAACTGCTCCAACCTGGGTCCCCCACGGGCAGCAGCTCCTGCCAGGTCACCTGCTCCTGCCTGGTCTCCCCTCCACAGGCTACAAGTCCGGCCCAGAATCTGCTCCAGCGGGGGTCTTCCACAGGCCGCAGCCTCCGTCGGTGCAGGTCCACCTGCTCCACCGTGGTCTCCTCCACGGGCTGCAGCGTGGAACCCTGCTCCACCGTGGTACTCCATGGGCTGCCGGGGGACAGCCTGCTTCACGATGGTCCTCACCACAGGCTGCAGGGGACTTCTGCTCCGGCACCCGGAGCACCTCTCCCCCTCCTTCTTCACTAACCTTGGCGCCTGCAAGGCTGTTTCTCACTCCTTTCACTCTCCCAGCTGCTGTGTGGCACAGCATTTTTTTTTTCCTTGTCTTAAATATACTCTCACAGAAGTGCAAAACAACATCACTTATTGGCTCAGCTCTGGTCAGCAGTGGGACCCTTATCTAACATGGGGCAGCTTCTAGATCCTTCTCACAGAAGCCACGCCAACGGCCCCCTGCTACCAAAACCTTTCTACGTAAAACCACTACACTTGCTTTTTCCCTTCAGTTCTGTTGCAGTGGCTTTACTCCCAAGTCACTACTTATCATCTCTCCTTTACTGAAATGTGATATCTTTCTCCTTCCTATCACACTTCTGTAATGTTAGAGGGTGCCAAGTTGGTGGCTGAAAAAAATAATCATTAAATAGATGGTTTATATCATGTTTTTCTTATAATTTCAAAGGGTACCAAAGAACATATATATATATATATATATATGTATATGGCACTATAGGCACTATAATGACAAACACGACAAACATATTGTTCAGTTGAATGTGTGTCTAAATAGTTAGTTAAAACGTAGGAAGACTAGTCTTGGTTTATAAAGTGGTCAAGAAACGTTTTCAGTAATGATTTTAGGAAGCCAATTTCAAATCTAATATCACATTTGCAGTTGTTTGGCTAGCAACCTGAAAAAGCATACTTTATAGATATTTATGTTTTATACGTTTATTTTTGTATACTTTATAAATATACCAACCATAAATGCACTTTTATATTATTCTTAGGTCATTTTATCATTCTATAGAAAAATATTAGTTTGCAGGAATTTGTAAATCTTTTATTTATTATTATTATTATTGTTATTATTATTATTATTATTATTTTATTTTAATTTGGTTCTTTAGTACAAGTATACGGTGTATGGAACAGCAACATAGAATGAAGCTATTGACATCTGCTACTCTAACTTAATAACATTACAAACCACTTGATCTTTACTTTCATGCTTTCCATGATGTGTGCTGACCTCCTTGAAAAGAGTGTCTCTTGAAAGGGAAGCTGTTTTTACCTTCCAACTCCAGTTATTAATCAATGCAAAATTCTTAGTTAAAGCTGAAACTTCTTATCATGATGTAATAAATTTGCTCTTGAAATGTAGTTTTCATTTTAACATATTGATTACAGAAACTAGATAAGAAACTTTAGTTTGCCTTCCAGCATTAGAAAATGTCTTGCACTGCTAATCAATTTTCTCTTTGCTTTTTAAAACTTTTGTTTGGGAATAATAAGATTCTGTATATGAATATAGAATGTGTCTTGTGTACACACATGTATGTGTACAGATGAGTGCTTACTCTGTCTTTTTTTTTTTTTTTTTTTTTGTGGCAGAGTTTAAAATATCTTTCTGTTCTCAATGAAAAGTGATACCTTTCCTCTCTTATACAAAATAAGGTGAAATCTTTACAAATGCTGATGCCAGTATAGGTTTCACAACTGAACCAGGATTTCAGGCTGATAGTTAGCATATTTTGTTTTAATATTGATTTTACATGCTACATTAAAATTCATATATAATTAACCAATGTGAAGTCTGTTCACACATTCAAATGTCATTTTAATATGTCATGTAATATTTGGACAGTTTATTTTTTCATTATGGTAGGTAAGACAAAACAGTTGCAAATTGGTCTTTTTTTTTTGTATCAAGAATTGAAATTATGTAAACAAATGTTTCTAATAGTATCTGTTTTTCTTTTACAAATGAGACTTCTTCCTAATGAAAAAAATAAAATAAAAATAAAAATTATACCAGTTGTGGGATTATGGCCAAATTTCTCAATAGAGATTTCTCAGACATTAAATAGAAACCAAAGGCATTTAGTCTATGGTTGGTGCAGGTCTGCTCTATGTCCATTCACTCTCCCATGGCAGTTAAAAAAAAAAAAAAAAAAAAAAAAAAGAAGCCTATGAAATAATCATAATTTCCTCTTTTTCATAAGGAATGTAAATTTTTCAAAAGCAATATAACTTTTTCAAAAAATATTTACTGGAATATTTCTTCCTTAGTATGTGTATGAGTAGGGGCTACGGGAAATCAAGAAGGGGAAAAGCGCCACCTATTGATCTCAGCTTGCAATCTTATTCGCTGTTGCTTTGTACCTCTTGTAGTCGTATTCAACGACCACAGCCGGCATTTTATATGCACATCTCTTAAAAGTTTAGATATTTTCAGGGTTTATGCTCAAGTATTTAAAGTATATATTAAAATATAACTAAAATCAAATGAATATTTTACACCACAGTAATTCTGCAATGTAGGTTCCAAAAATGGAGTGCAAAAATATTTTCTTTTTCTTTCTTTCTTTCTTTTCCTTCCTTTCTTTCTTTCTTTCTTTCTTTCTTTCTTTCTTTCTTTCTTTCTTTCTTTCTTTCTTTCTTTCTTTCTTTCTTTCTTTCTTTCTTTCTTTCTTTCTTTCTTTCTCTCTCTCTCTCTTTCTTTCTTTCTTTCTTTCTTTCTTTCTTTCTTTCTTTCTTTCCTTCCTTCCTTCCTTCCTTCCTTCCTTCCTTCCTTCCTTCCTTCCTTCCTTCCTTCCTTCCCTTCCTTCCTCCCTCCCTCCCTCCTTCCTTCCTTCCTTCCTTCCTTCCTTCCTTCCTTCCTTCCCTCCTTCCTTCCCTCCTTCCTTCCCTTCCTTCCCTTCCTTCCTTCCTTTCTCCCTCTTTCTCCCTTTCTCTTTCACTCTATTTCTTTCTCTGTTTAGTTCTCTTTCAATTTATTTATTTCTTTTTCCTTCTTTCCTCTTCCTCTTTCTCTTCCTGTTTTCTCACTTTTTTTTTCCTTCTCTTTTTTCTTTTTACTTTTTTCTTTACAAGGAGCTTTCTTTTGTGAGGTACAGTACAGAGGACTTACGAAACAGTTTTAATATAAACCCCATTACATAAGGAACGTAGAACATAAGTATATACAAAATGCAATGCCTTCAGACCTAGTAGTGAATTTTGCATTCTGAATAGGCAAAGTCATATGTCTTCTAGAAGTAAAGGGGGTAAACAGTTTACTTCCCCTTTGAGGAGAGAGCGGTTTGCTGCTGATACCAAAAAGAAGGCAACAAAGCAATTCTGATTGTATGTGTCAAAAATTATTGTGTGGATATTGTAATATGTTTTTAGTATATTTCAAACCTTATCAAGTTTTCTGGAATTTGACTTTTTATTTTTATTTTTTTCTTAAATGGACATTAATGATGCACATATTGTGACTTTTAAATCACTGAATTCAATAATGAATAGTTCATTGACTGCTGGTTCATTGAATTGTGTGGAAATTCATGGACCATGCCAGCAAAGAGAAAAGGTAACTGTTATTATTTCAAATGAAGATTTTATGTCTTAGTGGCATTGTGAAAGATTGACCTTCACATGAGATATTGCTGTTCTTGCATTACCACCCTGATATCAATAGAAAACTGCTTTTAATCTACACAAAGGGTCCTGTTAGCCTCTCAATGCATGGGGGATTATCATGCTTAACTCTCCAGAACATCCAGAGTCAAAAAGACCCCACAGTCTCTATTGCTGTGAAGCAATTTCTTGAACATATTTAACATGCTTTTAAATGATGGCTTTCAAAAATTTTTTTTTTTAGTTGACTTTTTTTTTTTTGTAAACTTATACAAGAACATTATATTTGATACGTAGTAAGGATTTACCGAGTTCTCAGTATTAATAATTAGATTAAAATATTCATGATTGTCTCAGTTAATCATAGGATCTCTTCTCAATAATGCTTATTGTAGAAGATAACTAATTTCTTTTGTAATGGAATGGTAAATGTGATATTTATATAGGAACCTGGCAGAGGGCACATCTCATTTGCAAGGAAAAGCATGTAATAATGATAATATATTTCTTTATCAGTGTTTATTTTCATAATCTGCAACTGTGATGGCACTTTTTTTGTGCTAAAATTACATTGCATATCTGTTGTTTGCTTTTCCAGATCAATGTTGCCATTTTACATAGATATATAAATATACATATATATATATATATATATATGGGAGTATGTGTGTACTGTCTGTGGAGTGAAAACTTTTAAATATTAAAAAGAAGTATTGCATCCCATATTTCATCTATTCTTACAAGACAAGAATGACAGTATTAAGATGCACATTCGGGATAGCACTCTTTCTACTTTGAACGCTGTCAAGAACAAAGTGCTTTACAGGCTTAAAATAAATCTAGGTACTAATCCATTGAATTTCTGACAACAGGAGCCCAAGGTTTCCATGCACTTAGCTGAGTACTGCATAAGAGCTTGTGCATTATTTATGTCCACTAATGGTGTTGCAATGCTCTTTGTGTGAAGCAGTGACAGTGCAATCTATGAAGATAGCTGCTGCTGTGGACAAAGCCATACATTTTCCTGGGCTTGAATTTTTGACAGAATACTCTATTAATGCCAATTCTGCTTAAGTAAATGCTGAACAGGGGTCAGTTCCTCCCCCCTATTCCCCTTATTATTTAAGAAAACCGTGCCATGAAACTGAAAATGATGTTCTGGGCTTTGCTGAATTTTGCAACACAATAGTAGCTGATAAAGGTCAGTCTGCTTTTTTGTCTACTTTTATGATTTTGTGTGATGGTCCACAGACTAAATAGGAAAGCTCTTAGCATTGGAAAAGGGAGGTGCTATTAATTCCAGTTTCATTGCCATTATACTCTTCAGTGGATCAATAGAATTAAATGAGCTGAGATATTAGGAAAATATTGTGAAGGGAAATATGGTGGCATTATTTGACCAAGGTTAGGATGAATAGAAAATAAAGAACCATTTATACTGGATGTCAATAAATCATAGAAGCCATATATAAAATGGAATGGGGCATAACAATTATAAGCCAAATGACCATTATATCTTTCCTTTTTAAATGTGTGAATATTTGGCCAGCAATTTAAAGTGCCACTCTAAACAAATTTTTTTTTTTGAGTGGATGAATTTTTTAAAAAATAATAACAAATATGTTATACAACAGGCCCTGTTTAGAATAATTAATCAATTAATAAGTTTTTAATAATGATTTCAAAATATCGGTCTTCTTTGCTTACTTCTCTAACCATGTAATAACTGGAAGTTCTGATGGGGACATGGTTGAGCCCTGGGTATGTTTTCCCCTGTGCTTTCCTGTTTGCACTGCCTTCTGCCTCTGTAATTTCCATTTCAGCCTTGCAGTTGCTGCTTCTAGCAAGTGCTTTTCTGGAGAGCTTGTAAAACACTACTCACATCAAATAAATCTGCAGAAATGACTAACTCAAAGGACATGAAGTAGCTCTTTTTGGAGTTAACTTACACAGATGCATGTGGGAGATAGACAAAGGACTTTCAGGTATTTGAGGAGGAGGAAAAATGGAACAAAGGAGATTAGCACGTTTGTCTTTATTCTCTCTCACATTCCACAATATTAACAGCAACAGTTCTCACCATTTGAAGAGCAGTGACTGCAAAGAAAGCTTTTTTCATTGTTTCCCTTGTACACATAGAAAAACTAAGATTACAGGAAGGCAAAGTTCTCCTAAAGTTATAAACCTAGAGGCAGAGGTGTAACTTTATTATAAGCTTAATAGTTAATTGTAAGTAATGCATCTCACACAGAAATGAATTTTTATGTATTTACTAATTAAAACAACAACAATAACAACAACAAACCAGATTAACCAGTATAAAGAGTTTGGGATGAAACTGGCAAATTGTAAATCTAAAGTTGTTGTTTAGTACCAGAAAGATTCTATTTACGGTTCGTGAGTCTGGTCAGATAAAATCAACAACTTTTATAAGTGTTGAAATTGAAGAAAATCTCATTTTCTTCATGCCCAAACCTATTTTTAGCTCACAGTCTTCAGTTAATCTCTTACTCTTTTCTGCCTGTTCTGTCTCTTTCTCATAACATAAGCGTGCTTCATGTTTTTCCATGTTACATACATCTCTCTCTCTCTCTCTCTCTTTCTCTCTCTCTCGACCATTATTAGAATCACAAAATCTTGTACATAGGAAGGACCTCTGAAGGTCTCTTGTCCCAGTCCCACTCAAAATACATTCAGGTGGAGAAATTGCTCAGGGCTCCATCTCACTGAATGTCCCCAAGGATGGAGATCTCTGTCTGGGCAGCCTGCATCAGCATGTAACTACCCTCACAGTATATATATATATATAAATATATAAATATAGTTCTATATATATACTTCTATATATATACTTCTGTATATATATGTATCTTTTGGGGTCAGAATTTCCTGTGTTCCAACCTGCTTTGTGACTTTGTTCTGTGCAGTTTTGAATCTTTTTCTGTCTTCTTCCTATCCTTCCATTAGGTAGATGCTGATGGCAGTGGGATCCTCTACCAACTCTCTTTTGTTAAAGCTGATCAGATCCAACTATTAGCTTCTCTTTTTGGCTTATTCTCCAAATTATAGAACTTGTGCTGTAAATTGGTTTTGTTTCATTCATCAACAACCTTCTTCATTCAGATTTCAGAAAGAAATCTAAAATTTACATGTTCTGTCTTCCATTGGCTTTCTTCCTGCCTACAGTCATTACTTCAGAACTTTGTTCAGGGATACACACTTAACACTATTACATTTGTTGTTGTTGTTGTTGGATTTCTACAGAAATATGTTTCAATCCTGTTCTTCTCTTGAAGAGCACTGGAACACTGGAACAGGCTGCCTAATCCTGTTCTTTTGAAGAACACTGGAACAGGCTGCCCAGAGGAGTTTTGGAGTCTCCTTCCCTGGAGACATTCAAAACCCTCCTGGACATGTTCCTGTGTGACCTGATTTAGGTATTCCTGCTCTGGCAGGTGGATTGGACTAGATGATCTTTTAAGGTCCCTGCCAATCCCTAACATTCTGTGATTCTTTTCACTTTTAATACTTGGTGAAGTTAAATTTAGACACCTTTAAATTTAGACCACCTTTAGACATCTACAGTGTGGAGTTTTTCACCTGAGTTCATTGTCTATGCTACCTTCATTGACATAAGTGTGATTAATCTACTTTAATGTCTGGCTGCAGTATCTGGGATGAATTCCTCCCCTTCACCCACTGACTACCATAAGGAAGCACTGTGACTACATCTTAGGCTTTATGTGAGACTGACATTACCTCCAGAGAGCATTTTAGTATTTTGGCTATGCTTTCTCCCCTGTATGGACTATATGTTTGTCTCTCTCTCCCCCTCTCTCCTCTTATCTTTCTCTTTCACATCTCCAAGCTACAGTCCATATGAGAAAATATTGAAATTGAGGCAGAAAAACTGTCTTTCTAATACCTCATTTTTTTCCCTCACAGTCTTCTTCCACCTCTGCCATTATGGGCCACTTCACTGTCCTGACTGTGAGTTGGATAATATTCTTAATTAACTTCGAGTATGTATTTAAGTTTGCAGGTTCTTCTTGCATACCAGAAATTTTTAGAAGAACTTTCGGAATCTTGCCATTTTTATCAACATTTTTTATTAAGGACCCTCTCTTGATGTTCCTTTTCAAGATCATTTTTAAGCTACCTCTGATGTATATTCACTTCACATTAAACACTGCTTTAAACATTAACCTTTGGCTTCTATCATCCTTGTCCTTTTGTCATTTTTTTCAATCATAAATCTTTTCAATGTCTACCATATTACCCCACTTCTATCGGCTCCTTAGAAATGTACATAAGCTTACCTGTTGTCTTCCTTCAGTTCTCTCTCTTAAAACTCTGAAGTGATTTCTTAGGGGGGAAAAAAGAAAAAGAAAAAAAAAAAAAAAGAGGCAGAACAGAACAAACACTTTTGACAGCACTTATATGGAATATATATTTAATACCCTTCTCTACCCTACTCATCACTTCTCTGTTCTTAGCTTTTTGTATCTAACACTTACAATTGCCTTATACAGAGATTAGGCATTGTTTGGTCTTTCTGTGAAATCAGGACTATCAACAACTACTGGACTATCAATTCTGGAGGCTTATAGTTGAATTCACCTCACTTAAGACTGGCAATGGAAATATCTATACCCAAACTAATCAGTTCAAAAAACCTGTAATGAATGAACAAAATAAGAATTACTTATCTGATCTATTTTTATATCTTCATTTTGATGGAACGCATCATACTACAATTATTTATTTTTCAAGTGGTCTATGTTACAATTCCTTGTCATCTGTTTGATCCAGTGGAGAAAATGTTGAGTTAGAGTCCTGAAGCAGATAATTTCAATGGCAACAAGTAGTGGCAAAAAGTGTAGACAAGTCCCACAAAGTACTCAAATAACAGAGAAGCAGGTCATGCTTCCTGTGAAAGATTAAGTTGAAAGGTCACTCTTGAGTTACAAATATCAAATGACTTCTCTATTTAATCTCTTACATAATTTAGTTTGCCATCTATATTCTGAGCTATAGCACTGAAAATGTGAAGTAGTTGAAGAGCCTGGCAAGGAATTTAAATAGTGTTTAGTCTGTATGACTAAACTTATTCTCATGGATATATGCTTGTCAGTCCTGATGCAAAATTCTATAGCTTTTCTTGACTTCAGTGACCAATTTGCATGTGCTGAGAAGCTGATCTTCTGTCTAGAATAGAAGAAAATAAAATCAAGCTTATTCAGTGTTATTATACAACAGCTTCTCTTTGCCAATCTGACATAAATCCTGATTTTCGGTGTTTTATCTCAGACATGAAAAAAGCCCAAACACTTCAGTTTAAAGTTGGGTGCACCAGGTCTCTCCTTGAAGCAATTTCTTTTTTGTAAATTCTGAAAAGTTAGTTATTAAAGTTATAAGTGTCAAGAGAAATTGCTAGTGTTTTTAGATGTTCTCTCAGAGATAAACTACTTCAAACCTTTAAGAGCTCCATTCACAGAATCACAAAATCACAGAATAGTTAAGATTGGAAAGGACCTCTTGAGGTCATCTAGTACAATTGTCCTGCTCAATCAGGGACACCTAGAGAAGGTTGCCCAGGACCATGTCCAGCTGGCTTTTGAAGATCTCTAAGGAGGAAATCTCCACAACCTCTCTGGGTAACCTGTTCCAGTGTTCAGTCACCCACACAGTAAAGAGGTGCTTCCTGATGTTTAGAGGGTATCTCTTGTGTTCCAGTTTGTGCCCACTGCCTCTTGTCCTGGCACTGAGCACCACTGAAAAGAATATGCCTCTGTCTTCTTTGCACCTTCCCTGTGGATATTTATATATTGATAAGATGCCCCCTGAGCCTCCACTTCTCCAGGCCAAACAGGCCCAGTTCTCTCAGTGTCTTCTCATAGGAGAGGTTCTCTAATCCTGTGATCATCATGGGAGCTCTCCATTGGATTCTTTCCAGTATGCCTAAGTCTCTCTTGTACTGGTGGGCCCAGAATTGGATACAGTACTCCAGGTGCAGCTTCATTAATACTGAGTAGAGCAGAAGGATCACCTCTTAACCTGCTGGCAATACTTTGCCTAATTCAACCAAAAATATTAACCTTGTTAGTGGAAAGAGCACAATGCTGACTCCTACTCAGCTTAGTGTCCACCAGGCTTCAAAGGTCCTCCTCTGCAGAGCTGCTTTCCAGCTCAGTAGCCTCTAGCACATACTAGTTCCTGGGGCTGTTCCTGCCCAGGTGCATGACTTCATACTTTTCCTGGTTGAACTTCATGAGGTTCTTCTCAGACCACCATTCCAGTTTATCAAAGTCCATCTAAATGTCCACGCAAGACAAAGAGGTGATACGAGACAGCCAGCATGGCTTCACCAAGGGCAAATCGTGGCTGACCAGTCTGGTGTCTTTTTAGGGTGGAGTGACTGTATCAGTTGACAGGGGAAGGCCAACCAATGTCATCTACCTGGATAACATTGACATTTTGACACGGTCCCACATGACATCCTGGTCTCCGACTTGAAGACATATGGATCTGAAGGGTAGATTGTTCAGTGTATGAGTTGGCTTGAAGGTCGCACCCAGAGAGTGGTGATCAATAGATCAATTGGATGTCCAAGTGGAGGCCGGTGACAAATGGTGTACCTCAGGGTTCTGTCCTTGGACCGGTGTTATTTAATACCTTCATAAATGACATAGACAGTGGGATCAAGTGCTCCCTCAGCAAGTTTCAGGTGACAGCAAGTTGAGTGGCGAAGCTGATAAAACAGAAGGAAGGGATGCCATCCAAAAGAACCTGGAAAAGCTTGAGAAGTGGGCCCACGTGAACGTAATGAGGTTCAACCAAGTCTAAGTGCAAGGTGCTGCACCTAGGCCAGGGCAATCCCAGACATGAGTACAGACTTAGAGAAGAACTTACTGAGAGCAGCCCTGCAGAGGAGGTCTTGGGGCTTCTGGTGGATGAAAAAGTGGTGGATGAAAAGCTCAACATGAGTGGCCTGTACCCACTACCCCTCTCATAGACAATGTTCCTGTCACTTTTATTTAGTAATGTAAACGTAGTCTGAGCACCACTCCAATGAATACTGGTTCCTACCTTACATAATGCAAAAGATATAAAGACCTTTAATGATCTGGATAAAGGAACAACATTTAAGCCGCTTGGGTGAGAAGAACCATAAACAACAAGCCTATGCTTTTTAAAATCCTCTCTTTCAAAATTTAGGCAGAAAATCTCACCCCCAGAGCAATTGTTTTAAGAAGTATCTTAGAAAATATCTTTATTTGGGTTTTGAATGACAGTGCCAAAGATCACTCATTTATCTTGTTTCATAATCCAGGTGCTATTATAATTTCACAGTGATTCTAAATAGTTAAGAGCTAAATTTGTCAAGAAAATGGCCTGTGATACATTCTGAATTATTTTTTAAAATTTCAGGGGAAAATGAATGAAATTAGATAGTGCGGCATACAGCAAGTGGTCAGTGTGTTTGATTGAAAAATATTGTGTTCTGCCTATATGGCTATGTTTATAGTAGTTAAACTAGGACTATTTTCTTAGATTGAGGTCAACTAGCAAGAGAAATAACTTATGTCCTTGTCTAAAAATAAAATATGTCTTTGTCTCTAAGCAGGGTAACCATAACCAGTTGATGGGAATATCTCCCAGCCCAGGCTTATTCCTGAAATGTGTTCAGAATTGCACTAGCTGCATTTCATTTTAAAAAATTTATTTATATACATGTGAGAATATATGATCCTGAAATCACTTTCTGCAGTGATGTACATTTGGCATAGCTGAGTGGATCACAGAATCACAGAATGGTTGAGGTTGGAAGGGACCTCTGGAGATCATCTAGTCAACCCCCTCCCACCTAGAACACATTGCACAGGATCACATCCAGGCAGGTTTTGAATATCTTCAGAGAAGGAGACTCCACAGCCTCTCTGGGCAATCTGTGCCAGTGCTCTGTCACCCTCATAGTAAAAATAAATAAATAAATAAAATAAAATAAAATAAAATAAAATAAAATAAAATAAAATAAAATAAAATAAAATAAAATAAAATAAAATAAAATATTCTTATATTTTGCTGGAACTTCATGTGTTTCAGTCTGTGCCTCTTGACACTTTTCTGTCACTGGGCACCACTGAAAAGAGTTTGGCCCCATCATCTTGACACCCTCCCTTCAGATAGTTATACACGTTGATAACATCCCCTCTCAGTCTTCTCTTCTCCAGGGTAAACAGGCCCAGATCTCTCAGCCTCTCCTTGTATGGCAGATGCTCCAGTCCCCTCATCATTTTAGTAGCCCTCTGCTGGACTTGCTCTTGTAGCTCTTGCTCTAGTCGCTCTTGCTCCATGTCCCTCTTCTACTGGGGAGCCCAGAACTGTACACAGTACTCTGGGTGAGGCCTCACCAGGGCTGAGTGGAGGGGGAGGATCACCTCCCTTAACCTTCTGGAAACACTCTCTGGAATGCACTCCAGGATACCATTGGCCTTCAGGGTCACAAGGGCACATTGCCGGCTCCTGATTAACCTGCTGCCCACCAGGACTCCCAGGTCCCTCTCTGCAGAGCTGTTTTCCAACAGGTCAGTCCCCAGCTTGTACTGGTGTATGAGGTTATTCATCCCCAGGTGAAGGATCCTGAACTTGCCTTTGTCTTGCACTTGCCACTTAGGCTTACTAAAAAAGGTTGTGAACTAGGTACTCATTCATACTTAAAGATTTAATAAGAATGATTGCAAAGAATTTGAGGAGTGTAGGATGTGGTTTAGGTTTTTCTTAATTCCCAGAGATGTGCCCATATGATCAAGCTATTGGGTGCATTTTTGATTCATCCCGCTGAAGAAATAAACAACCACAAATGCAAGCATTTTGGAGCCAGAAGGAGAGAAAGGGAAAGAAAACATGACTTTGCTGACTCTGGAATGGTTAAGAAAATGAGGTGAGAGTAGGAATAGCAAGGGCAGAACACGTGATTAATTTATATATATGGTGTGACTGCCGGAGTGAAGAAACAGTTATGAAACTGTAGTTCATATTTTCTTTAGGAAATTACAGTTTAATTTCTTATATGTAAGAGTTAATAGTGCTAAAAAGAAAGATGAGATCTGGCCTTATCCAGAGCTAGTCCAGTTGTAGTCTGATCAAGAGCTAGTCCAGTTACCGATCTAGTCCAGTCTAGTCAATCTAGCAGACTACAGTGTGTCTAATTGAAGATGCTGTTTAGGGACAGTATATTAGCCTCAGCTCTTTCAGCAATCTTTCCTTACAGCAGCCACATTTTTTTATATTAAAGGTTTGAGAAGATACCTCCCTGCTTCGACCAACATACTGGATCAAATATTGCTCATTTCTAAATACCCACTGTTTTACAACATAAAATAGTCAGTACTGACTGGTTTGGATAAGTGACTCTGTTAGATCAGTAGATGGTTAGCAAGATGATAAGAAGAAGCAGTGCTGGGAACAACCATACAGAAAGTAAAAGGACTGAAGAGATGTCTGCATATAATGTGACTTTTTTTTATATTGATGTCTCTGCATGTCTTCCACACTCTTCTTTCACTATGTTACTGTTGCTGAATAATCAGTCTGCAATCAGATGTCTTGCTTCTGTTACTGAATATTAACTGCACTAGTGGACTCGTTAGTTTAAGATTCCAGACACGGAAACCCAAAACAAGAAAGCTGTTGAATATCCCTTTTGAGCTGTATAAATTCAGAATTTTACATTATTTTAAAATTTCTGGCAGAAATCAACACTGCCTGTAAATATATAACAGATGCACCAATATGCCTTGAGAATACATTATGGACAAAAAATCTTACTTTTCCATCACAATAACAGTATGTTTTGATCACCTGCTCTTTCTGGTTGCACCTGCATCTTGTTCATTTAGTTGGAACATGGAAAAAAAAGCCAAGATCAATACAAACTGTGAATTCTTGCTCCCTACTGTGAATGTTTCTTTTAGTTACTCCTCTTTTTTTTTTTCTTTCCTTGTTTTTTTTTTCTTTTTTTTTTTTTCCTACAGTCTTTAGGTGTAATAATAATAATAATAATAATAATAATAATAATAATAAAATAATGAAAGGCATTAATGTTAATCCTTGAGAAATGAGGCAGTTCAAACCCAGATAATTCCAAACTCCAGAGTAATTCCTAAACTTTACCTCACTTGTACCTTTCAAAACTGGTGATTAACTCAATTTTCTTTGAAACAAAAAGCAGTTGAACAGTATTTACAATATACTTTATAGTAGGAGAAGCATATAAATACATTGATATTGTGTAGTTGCAAAATCAGTATCTTTCAATTTCTTAAACAATCTGAATATGTCTCCCATATGGCTTCTACCTGTACATCATTTCACATTTTTTGCTACATATACATGTAACCTGTACATTATAGCCATTATTTGGAAAGAGTTGCTCTCTCCCCTGAAAAAAAGTTCTATTGACTCATTTAGTATGCTGAAGAAGAAATATATATGAATAAATATTATATTGTTTGATGGACTCCCATGATAAGGATGGGCATCTTTGTGTTTTCCCTTTCAGAGAATTATGCAAAGTTTAAGCTGTGTTCTTTGTGTTCAAGACAGATCCATCCTACCTAAAAAGCATACCAGTCGGAAGTGCTTAACATAGGAGCATCATCAGCTGATATTTAGGTAAGGATGGTATAAAATAATGGGCACTTTCTCAGGATGAAGTACCTTTGGAAGGACCTGTTTGTTCAGTATATTGGAAGCCTTCATTGGCTATATTTTAGGTTGGAATTGCTTTATAGTAAAGTTACACTTGGAAAGTGATTTCCAGATGTTTAAATATTTTAATAAAGAAATAATAAAAAAATAAATAAATAAAAGTCATGCTTGCAAAGTGATTTTCAGATGTTTAAATGGTGAAATCTAATGCTTTCAGATATTTAAAAGCTTTAAAATTATTTTAAACTTAAAGAATGTAACTTGAGTGCTTTAAGTGTTGGAAATATTCAGTGGATTGAGGAACTTATGAAAATGGTTGCTATGTAATGATGTCTGGGCTCATAACACCATTAAGCGTGAATCAAGATGTTTCTGAAAATGTTACCAGTTCAGGTGAAGTACCACGATAATGGGCATTTTATTCCATCTTTATGTCAGAGCTTTATTCCCAACTTTATGCCAGAGCTGATTCAGATTTGTGCAAGTGAGGGTTCAGCCAGATGCACAAAGTATACACCCTTCTATGAAACATACACTAAAGAGTGTTACACCAGTATTTTCAAACAGGAGACTATCAAAACACATGCCGCTCTGAGCCCATTTCTTATTTATAAGATATCATTCTTCTAAAACAGGGGAACACAATTCTTATTGATTAGAATAGACAGAATGCCTGAAATGGAAGCTGAATCACTGGACCTATTTTCATGTAGTATTCCTGAACAATAGAACATTGTCCCCTGTTCTGTAAAATGCATGGATTTGTGCACATTAAAGATATCTGCTACCAGAAAGCTCTTCAAGAGATAAGTGTACTTTCCTGTGTTGATATACTTCAATGTCTGAATAAATAGTGAAAGGGATAACGGTCCTTGTGATTTCCTTTTGGCATGCTACCAAACTTTATTGTTAACAGAAAGAGTTATAAGACTGCACTGATGACATACAATTCATTAATTAGGATTGCTATTATGATAGTGTAAACTCATAAAAAGTGTTCGAGTTTCATAAAAACTATTTACACTAGTGATGTGATATACTCTGATTATGGACATACAGTATATTCTCCTGTTATAATAATCTCTTAGGGAGAGAGTAGTGGTCAATGGCTCTCTGTCCAGGTGGAGGACAGCGACAAGTGGTGTACCTCAGGGATCTGTCCTCGGACCGGTGTTATTTAATACCTTCATAAATGCCATAGACAGTGGGATCAAGTGCTCCCTCAGCAAGTTTTCAGGTGACTGCAAGCTGAGTGGTGAAGCTGATAAAACAGAAGGAAGGGATGCCATCCAAAAGAACCTGGAAAAGCTTGAGAAGTGGGCCCACGTGAACGTAATGAGGTTCAACCAAGTCTAAGTGCAAGGTGCTGCACTTGGGCCAGGGCAATCCCAGACATGAGTACAGACTTAGAGAAGAACTTACTGAGAGCAGCCCTGCAGAGAAGGTCTTGGGGCTTCTGATGGATGAAAAGCTCAACATGAGTCAGCAGTGCATGCTTGCAGCCCAGAAGGCCAACTGCATCCTGGGCTGCATCAAAAGAGGAGTGGCCAGCAGGTCAAGGGAGGTGATCCTCCCCCTCTACTCTGCCCTGGTGAGGCCCCACTTAGAGTACTGTATCCAGGTCTGGAGCACCCAGCCCAAGAAGGATGTGAAGATGTTAGAACAGGTCCTGAGGAAGGCCACAAAGATGATCAAGGGGTTGGAGCACCTCTCTTACGAAGAAAGGATGAGAGAGCTGGGGCTGTTCAGCCTGAAGAAGAGAAGGCTCTGGGGTGACTTCATTGCAGCTTTTCAGTACCTAAAGGAAGGCTTAAAAACCAGATGGAGAGTGACTCTGCTCAATCAGGAGGAACGGGAATGGTTTTAAACTAAAAGGGAAAATTTAGATTAGAGGTTAGGAGGAAGTTCTTCACTCGGAGGGTGGTGAGATACAGGAACAGGTTGTCCAGAGAACTTGTAGATATCCCATCCTTGGAGGTGGGATGAGGCTCTGAGCAACCTGATTTATTGGGGGGCGGGGTTGTGACTAGATGATCTTTCAGGCCCCTTCCAACTTGAGCCATCCTATGATTCTATGATTCTATGATTCTATGATTCTATGATTCTATGATTCTATGATTTACTAGTAACTGGAACTTTTCTCCAGATATATCACCATTTTCTCAAAAATTGCATCTCACTGTTTTTCAGCAAATTTTTTCAATATAAGCTTTTCATTCACATTCAAAGACAACAACATTCCAGCCCAAAAAGAAACATGCTTTTACACATCTTCTATATTACATCTTTCAGTTGATTTCCAAATACATCAACCTCAGTCAAAAACAACAGCATCAACGGCAAAAGTCTAGCCATAACTTAAGACTGGAAGATAGAATAGATAAAAACAGAGATAAACTTGAGATGGACAAACACATAGCTAAAAATTAATAACTTTAAATTAACTAGAAAATGCATTTACAGTTTCTTTATATTGTCTGGTAAGTTAAATTATTTTTAAAATACAAAATCCTCTTTTATTTATTTATTTATTTATTTTTAAATAATAAAAAAAAGGAATCATTTTTTTTTTCTCATTTTTTCCCACAGGACACCAGCTCATAATTTCTGATTTTGTCATTCAAATTCAAATGTGAGACTATATGAAATCCTAAAGATGAGAAAGAAGTTGGCAAAATAGAGAAGAGTAGAAAATAAGGATTAATTAATTTTCTGGCATTTTTTTCTGATATTCCTGCGTTCATTCACAAACAATTTCTTAGATTAGTGTACAAGATTTGTTAATCATGCAACATAATCCAAAATTTCATTGCTTTTTAGTGGCAGAAAAAGCTTATGTTTTACTGGATTTTTGTCGAGTAGAGTTCTCTTAATTAACCTAGTACTTGGAGTGTAGAGTCAGTTCTAGACCTACTGAACCTTGCTTTAATTGTCTGTTGGTATTCAAGAGGCATTTTAGATAATGCCCTTAATAATACACTTTAACTTTTGTTTAGTCTTGAAGTGTTCAGGTTGTCAGACTCAACGATAGTTGTTAAGTCCCTTCTGAACAACCTATTCTATTCTATTCTGTTCTGTTCTGTTCTGTTCTGTTCTGTTCCATATTATGAGTTACTGAATAACTTTCTTTTTTTTGGGGGGTGGGATTGTGTTTTTTATGTTTATTATCTTTCTCCTATTGCTATACATGTTTCTTCTCCATATATCTTTTTCTGTTGGCTAAGAAGACTTTAAAAATATGCTTTTTACACACAAAACAAACAAACAAACTGAATTTTAGCTTACAATGAGACAGAAGATACTGTTACAGAAAATCCTCTGCTTCAGATTGTTAGTTGATAATACAACAAAGGGGGAATGCATTTAAATAATCTGTTTATATCATCAGATATATTACATTCTAAAGAGTAGCATGTCAGATGGGTCATCCAGTTAAACTATTCTGTAGTTACTTTAAGAAAATACCATACATTGTAGTCAACTTCATATTTACTAGAATATTCTGTCTTCTATAGTAAAGAGTCCAATAATTCCCACAAGTATAGTATTTAATGCTGCTTATGATGCCTTGCACATAACTTTATATAATACACATTGATAGAGTTATTTTGGCAGACAACTATGTTAGAAGTGGTTATGTATTTACTTCATTGCATGAGGTTTCCTGAAGAGTTATAAACTTGACTGACTCACAACCATTAGAATTTTATTGATATAATAAAAGACAGATTCTTATTTACTCATTTCTCTTACTTTTGTTGAGTAAGAAACTTTTAAAAATAGTGGAAAAGCAATTCATACAGTATAATATGATAAATACCATTTATGATAAATACCATTTTAAAGTCCTCATTTCTCTTTTTTTCCTTTTATTCAGTCAGCTCATTGTTGAATGATATATTTGAGTTATACAGATGGGTTATTGGACTCCAAATTGAAGTATTAATTTAATAATTATGACAGCAATAGGTACATCAGATAATCACATTGGGAAGCTTCCTCCTAATTCCTGAAAGAATTCATAGCTATACAAAGTAAATAAACTTCATGGGAAATTACTACTTTTTAGCTGTTGATTTTTTCAGTTTTTGTTCATTGCAGGCAAGCATGAAAGACATACAGAAGAGTTTTTGTCTCCTTCTCCTTCTTCTTCTTTTTAAATAACTTTTTTTTTTCTTTTTCTCTCTCTTTTTTTTTTTTTCTCCACAGGTTCATATTGAAAATACTTATCAGAGGAATATTTTTTATAACTCGTGATGAAAAATTAAAGAGAAACATTATAATATACAAAGAGACAACACTGATTTATCCTTAATATTTTAAGACAGCAGCAGTATCACCACTGTCTGATCACTGCATTTCTATTGTATACCAAGCAGTTGGCATGTTTGACATATTCTACTTTTTTTTTTTTTTTAATTAATATATTGATGGATGCTCTTATAGCCAGTGGTAGGATAGACTACATAGCTATTAGACACCTGACAAGTGATCACTTTCAGTGATATGCGTTAGCTAATTGATTGCTGGTTAGTAGTTAACCTACACTACAGAAAGGCCTGATCTTTAATATTTAACAATAAAATTCTGACATATAGGAAAGTGGGAAGTTAACTTCAGTGTTAGGCCTGATTTATAGTATCTCCTCCTTCTCTGTGTACTTTCCATTGTGTTTTGTTTTTGATATCACTATTTCACAATTGCATTCAGAAACAATGGATGTTAATCTTGCCTTAAGACACTGAAATATAGGTTTATATGTTTCTTTGCATTCAGAAATTTGAGTATAATTACTAGTGCCTTGAATTAAACAAACAAACAAACAAACAAAGACTTCAAAGAGAAGCGTTTCTATCTCATGAAACAGCCTTCCATTATAATTTTACTTGAAGCAAGCTCAGGTAAGGTATCTGAGTACAGTTGGTTCTCCAGACTCCACTGCCTATATCGAGTAAATGCTTGATGAAGTTCCCAACACAGAGCACTTAGTGTCGTTTAAAAATGTTTAAAGATACTTCGCATTGCCAAGCAGTTTAAAAAAACTTTCATAAGAATAAGTGTTTATTTTCCTGTTGATACAAATACAGAAAATAATGAGTGACTTATTTCCTAAGGGTACAGTCTTCCTACTTTCAAGTTTTAGTATGAGCTGATTGTAGCATATTTGACAACACTGTCAAATATTGGAAGAATTCATAAAATCCAGGCATGTTGAGATTGGAAGAAATATATGCACATTATGTTTACCATAAATAATAGACTACTTCCATTGCCTAATAAAGCTAAACTGTTGGCCAATTGTTACCCACTGGAATTAGACGTCCAAGTTATATGAAGGACAAAAGAGGATCTGGAGTTCAAATGCCCTAGCAAAATCTCTTTGCAAGTTTTATCTTCTGTACTCTACACGCACAGTCAAAAATCAATGAACAAGGTTGAAATTATTATCTTGTAAATATAAAATACAAGCTCCAAAGTTATAAAAGGGAAAGTGCTCCAACCTAAATATTCATGTTTGATACTTTTAGTCTTAGCAATACACAGCTGCAGCCAGGAGAAAAACAAAAAAACAAAAAAACAAAATCAACCAAACACCTTACAAGACAATATGATATAAAATATAATACATAAGAGCTTCTTATCTATGCAGAACCCAAGTTAATACCTATAGCAGCTGTCCTGATGTCTGTGGTTTAAGCTTTTAACTAACTTTAATTAAATAGAATCTTTGGTGCACCAGGGTACATGTGACTGGGACATGAATAAAAGAAATAAACAGCAGAGACTGGCATATGGTTGAAGGCATATGTGTCATATAATTTTTTGTAATACTATTTTTTAATCTATTTAAACATTCATGAGCAGTAAAACAGAAATAGAATTGTCTCACTGGATTTGGAACTCTGACTGTTAGTGAAGATTTTCTATTATTGTTTGTTTTTTTTTTCTTCTTCCTATTGCAGAAAGTATATTAAAAACAACAACAACAACAACAAAAAAAAACTATCACTATAGGTCTTAATTGTCATATGTGCAATCTGCAGTGTATAAATGGACCCTGTGGATTTTAGTCCAAAACCAAAACAATCAGTTACAAGTTATTTTTCTTTTCTGTTAGATGTTCTCCTGCAATATTTACATAAATGTAACCATGCTGCCTGTCTTTTAACTTTCACTCAATTAATTATACTCCCAGCCCCCTGCTGATGGACAAAAATGAGACTTCATCTGCAAATAGCTTCAGCAGTTTACAGCTTATTAAATGCCAAAATCTAGTTAAAACAGTTTGAGAATTCTCATGTCAGGCTTTTTAACATGCCAGTTTTAACACAAAATTCTTATTAACAGGAAAAAATGTGAGCCTGTTACCCCAAGACATGGGAATAAAATGCAGTAGAATAAAGGTAATAGACAGATAAAAAATTTCTACAAATTATGTACTTAGCATATGTGGCACAGTCTAAGTATGTTTTAATTGGTTCCCCTAATAATGGAAAACATTGGAAAAGACTACCGGTTGACAACAAAATGGTCCTTGCAAATTGCAAACAGCTTTAGTCTACAGTATCACCTTTTATAATTTATGTAACAGAAATCTCGAATAAAGCAGATTATATACTAAAACTTTGTTGAAAAGGTAACTCTTATATGACTCTTTTTGACAGGTTTTACATTTTACATCAAGCATCTGGTGCTTTCATTTTTCAGTACATAGTGTTCTGGTATACTTTATACCATGCTGTGTTTATTCTTGATTTAAAACAGAAATAGATAAGCAGCATGGTATACAGGGAAACTAAAGTGTGTCATGCTCCAAAATAAATTCAATACACAGGCTAACACTATAACCTTGACTGGATCACTAAACTGCTTAAACTTTAAACAGTCTCTCTTCAAAACTGGATATAGTCAAGATCTCATTGAGAAATAAATGCTATGCCTGCCTGTCTGTATAGCATCTTGAATGAATTTTGAAAAGAAGACTAAATAAATTTCAATACTAAAAGCTACATTTAATTGTGTGCCCCCCCCCTTTTGTTGCTTGTGAAATATGTATAAACATTCGATTCAAAGCAAGCAAAACCAAACCAAACCAAACCAACCAACCAAACAAACAAACAAACAAAAAATTAAAATGTATTATTTCAGTTGCAGCTGTGAAGAATTTAATTTCATTTATTTTCCTTTTTGGGGGGAGGGAAGAAGAATGTCCAGACCGAAAGATTTTTTTTATTATTATTTTTTGCCCTAAAAATTTCTGACATATCATCTGGGTTATTGTGACATACTGTGTCATGTTTGTTGTATCACATTATGAACTAATGTGACTGAGCTGAACATGACATGACAATTCATGACAGAAATGTCAGAAATTAAGAGAAAGAAACACAACTCATGTCCAGTCATATAGCAATTACAAGTTCTCTTACAAAGTGCTTAGATTTTTTGTATTTAATGAAATGGAAACAACAAACAAACAAACAAAATCAACACAGTGTATAATATTGTATCAGTTTCTCAATGTATCACTAATGGTTGTATTACCCATGCATTAATACCATCTTTAATTTCTGAAAATATGTTCCAAATTAATATAGACTAATGACCTCACCATGTAGAAGTATAGTGAATTTTTGTGATCTATACTAAGAGATATATGCCACTACAAGAAGATCCAACACTCAGGCTATTCCACCCGAAATACCCGTTGAGCATCTTCTGCCTATAGTCCGAATTCCCACTGGCAGTAGTGAGAAAGTATCAGCCTCCGCCTTTGTATACATAAGTGCATCTTTAAGCAAACTCTTATAGTCAAAATAGAGGGAACACATGAAATAAGTTTCTGTTTTGTATGATGTTGTCATTCTTAAAATTCTATTTTTTTTCATTGTCTTTAGTGATGTATTCAGCAGTTTTTGTGTGTCCTGTCCAACAGGGATTAAAATCTAAGGAAAAACAAACAAACAAACAAACAAACAAACAAAATGAATAAATGAAAAGGCAGAGAGAAAAATCTTCCTTTATGTTCTATTACCTTTATTATGTCTCTCAAAGTTGTTTGTTGTTAGCTAGCTTCTTGCAGGTATAGAAGTAGAAGCAGGTACAGAAGATATGGTAATAGCCTGAAAACCAATCTGCAGAAGGGCCATTGATCATCACTGATTCTAAACATTGTAGAAGAAAGTACAGAATAATTGCAGGAGATTTGGATAAAAGAGTTTGAGTCTAACATGATTGGTAGAGTATCTTCAGGCAAAAAAAAAAAAAAATAAAGAGAAGACCAGGCTCTGGATGTAATCAAAAGTGACAGAAAGAGAGTGGGGGTGGTGGCATTGTTACAGGGGATTCCAGAGGAAATATAAAGTGATCATTTTCCTGACATCTGTGTTAACTCACAAGTGGCATGTAGAGGAAAATTGTATTTTTCCATTTTTAAATTTCCTGTTTTAGCATCCTGACAGATAGTTCACCCTGGAGACCAAAGTCTTGTCCTCCACCCCTGTATAGTGACAGTCAGTTTTGCTGCATGCGTTCTACCTCTTCCCCTTCAAAATTGACATTGAAGGACCACTTCTAGGCATGACTTGGTAGGTTACACTCTGCCAATCGGTGTGCCAATTAGTGCCAATTACAGAGATATGTTTTGTGACATTAATATTCCTAAGCCTTTGAATGTTGGTAAGTACTGGAGGGCAGCACTGGAAATATTAGCGAGTTTGGCAAAGAGTAAAAGTTAGGATTATTTTGGATGCATGTTAACCTGTTTTAAAAAAGATTTTCAAGGAAATGATTTCTGATTAAATTTCTGTAGGTTTTGAACAAATTTTCAATCAGAATAATGGTTGTGAATTAGATTCACTAAAGTCCATGATGAAAAATTAATATTGAAATATTAAAAATTGTTTTATGTTGCCAAATATTGATGCACAATAATTACTTATGTCAGATAAAGTGGACTAGATTCATCCTATCAAAAATAAAAGTTAATATGCTTGAGATGGGTTTGAGGTAATCCTCAGGTTGTGGAAGTAGGAGGGACAATATGAAATAACTAGCAAAGTTATTTTTTACAAAAAATTCCAAAGGAAAATTGGGAGCATATTAAAATTTTATTTTTATATAATCAAACTTCATTTATGGGATTATAAGATGTAGATAAAAAACCTTGTCTCAAACTGGAAAGAGGTTGGCCAAATCCCTCTGTCTCCCACACTTAAGATGTTTGTAAACATTAACAAGATCCCCTCTCAGTCTTCTCTTCTCAAGGCTGAACAGACCCAGGTCTCTCAGTCTTTCCTCATAGGGAAGATGCTCCAGGCCCTGTATTGTCTTTGTTGCCCTCTGCTGGACTCTTTCCAGGAGATCCCTGTCTTTTTTGTACCGGGGAGCCCAGAACTGGACACAGTACTCCATTGTGAGGCCTGACCAGGGCAGAGTAGAGGGGGAGGATCACCTCCCTTGACCTGCTGGCCACGGTCCTTTTAATGCACACCAGGATCCCATTGGCCTTCTTGGCCACCAGGGCACACTGCTGGCTCATGGCTTCTGTATGGAGCCAATTGGAGTTCAAGAAGCATTTGGACAACTGTGTGGAGCCAAAAGCTGGACTTGATGATCCTTGCAGGACCCTTGCACTCAGGGTATTTTATGATCCTATGATTATACTCCCTGCAACTTTATATTGGTCCTATCAGATACATTTCAAAAGAACCAGAAAACACACACACACATACACAAACACACAATCACCAACAAAGTTTTTTCCTGAAATATTTGATCTGAGAGATTTTGAAGTATTTGCCCAAGATGAAAATATTGGTTGATAAAAAAATACAAAGAGGTCTTGATTTTGTGGAAAATATCAGGCATAATCCAATGTCCAGGTCAGGAGTTTCTGGTATATGACTTATGATATGTTAATGATAATAGAGTGGGAAGGAGTTAGTCAGAAATTAAATTAAAAAAAAATATATAAAAATCTTTTGACCTGCTCCTTGTCTTCTGGGAGAGTGATATCTGCAGATGGATATTGCACATCCATAAAACTAATACAGGACCATTTAATGAAGGCATCGTAGAGATGCAAAAACATAAACTGTATTTTTCTACAGGTATATTTTCAAATGACTAAAAGCATTACATCTGCAAACTCATATCTGAGGAAATCTTAGGTAAATATGCACATGAAGAACATTTTTAGAACCTCAGTACAGGGCTCAGCTTAACAAGGTAACAGGTCTGAATTTAAAAAAAAATAAAAATAAATTAAAAAATGTTTACAAAATCAAGTTGAAAATTCTCCATAAAAAAAAAAAAAAACACCTCCTTTGTTGATGCAGAAGGTCATCATAAGGCATAATGCAGGGCAACTGGTATATTCTTCTATAAATTTTTATCAAACAACCTCATCTAAAAAAGAACATGTAAGAAATGCTTACTTCACTACATTGTTTAAAATTAAGGTAGGTGAATCCTAGCTTCAAAGTATTACAGCATTTTGTCCAGATCTTCTATACACTTTCCTAAACAGCTATTTGCCAAAAACTTTTCCCACTCTCTTCTCCATAGTTCATCTTTCTCCTTCATGCCTTCTTTTCCCTAAGTTCTACCAACTACTTTTCTATGATCCTTCTCTCTGTTCCCTTGCCTTCTTCTTCACCTTTGCTTTTGCTTTCCTCCTCCACTTTGCTGCTTTTCAATCCGTTACTTCTCCATTGCATGCTCCTAAGGATTGAACCAATAATATATCTCTATTTGTACATTCCTTTGTAAATTGGGCCTCCTCTTTTTTAGTCTTTCATTACAGTAATAAATACTAGTAAAAACTATTAATAGGAGTTGTACTGTGAGAAATTATGTTGGCTGTCCAGATTTCTAGAGAGTTTAGTTAGCCATTCTGAATGCTAATGGAGTAAGTTGCTGTAAAGACTGTCATTCAGTGCCTAAAAAATCTGTTCTTCCCATTTCCACCCTAAGAAAGGCAGAATCAAAATGTTTTATTCTATCAACAATTAGAAGGTGAGTTTATAATGATTTATAAAAGGAATCGGTCATTTTTGAAAACTTGTTGCATAGTAAATGTCTGAACAGTTTTAGTTCCTCATAGTTAATCAGTTAGAATATTTAAACATTTTTGCCATTTGAAATACCAAATTAGCACTGTTTATAATATATTGTTAGGATGTCCAACATGCTTGTGAAAATTGAACATTTTCAAGTAAGCACATGCACATCTTTCCACCAGGTTTTTACATAAAGAGTAACACATATTTATATTTAAAAGTTGTATGTGTATCCTTATTGTGGTTTGTGTTCGTGTTTGAACATATATATCTGATTACTGTTTTTCATTCCTTTACACATTCTTGTACTTTATGATTTATTTTTTCTTTCTGGCTACAAAGCAGCAAATGTCAACACCTTTGCAACTAATGAGGCATATATCTCTGCTTTGAATATATTATAGCAGTAAACAAAGGGCATTTGAGGAACTTTTAATAACAATACAGCATGTGTTGCTCTCCTAATATGTTTTAACTTTGCTGCTTCTGTAATAACAATCAAGTTTGCTATATTCATGCTACAGGTGAGATCATTGTTCTAGTTTATATAATTCTACAATACCGTAACTTATTGAAATACAGGGGGAAAAAATCTTTTAAATTGATAAATAAAAACAAAAAATGCACAGTTCCTATATTCTGGGGCTTATATGATCCTCAAAATAATGGAATATACAGGAGGGAAAAAAAAAAAAGTTAATATGGAATAAGTCCTAATGTCTTTTCTCCCTAATGAAAGATTTGATTTGATCATATTCCTTCTAGTGATATATATGTTTTCTCTACAGAAGAAAAACTGTCAAGGATGAAAAGAAATTCACATATTTTGTTCTTGTTGTAGCAACCTATACAGAAAAGAATACAAAGACACGTACAAAGATACTTGGAATAGTTGATTCCTTGTGTGAAGTTAAAAAACAAAAACAAACAAAAAAAAAACATTCTAAGGAAAAGGGACAATTCGTATAGACTTGGATTGCCAGAATGTCATGATTTTAGCTGCGATAAAGTTAATTCTCTTCATAGAGGTTCATATGATGTTGTGTTTTGTATTTTTGCTGAAAATAGTGTTGATAACACACTGAGGTTTTAGTTGTTGCAGAGCAATGCTTACACATAGTTAAGGACTTTGCTTCTCACACTGCCCTGCCACTGAGCAGGCTGAGGGTGCACAAGAAAATGGGAGGGAACACAGCCAGGACAGCTGACCAAGAGTGACCAAAGCGATATTTAGTGTCCACCCACAGCAGGTACGCCAATGATACAAAGCTGGGAGGAGTGGCCGACACTCCAGAAGGCTGAGCTGCCATTCAGCAAGACCTGGACAGGGTGGAGAGCTGGGAAGACACCAAAGGAGGTTTAACAAGAGCCAGTGTAGAGTCCTGCACCTGGGAAGGAAAAACTGCACATATCAGTACAGGCTGGGGAATGACCTGCTGGAGAGGAGCTCTGAGGAGAAGGACCTGGGGGTCCTGGTAGACGACAGGTTGACCATGAGCCAGCAGTGTGCCCTGGTGGCCAAGAAGACCAATGGGATCCTGGTGTGCATTAAAAGGACCGTGGCCAACAGGTCAAGGGAGGTGATCCTCCCCCTCTACTCTGCCCTGGTCAGGCCTCACCTGGAGTACTGTGTCCAGTTCTGGGCTCCCCGGTACAAAAAAGACAGGGATCTCCTGGAAAGAGTCCAGCAGAGGGCAACAAAGACAATACAGGGCCTGGAGCATCTTCCCTATGAGGAAAGACTGAGAGACCTGGGTCTATTCAGCCTTGAGAAGAGAAGACTGAGAGGGGATCTTATCAATGTTTACAAATATCTTAAGTGTGGGAGACAGAGGGACTTGGCCAACCTCTTTTCAGTGGTTTGTGGCAATGGCCACAAAATGGAGCACAGGAAGTTCCGCGCCAACATGCGAAAGAACTTCTTCACAGTGAGGGTGACGGAGCACTGGAACAGGCTGCCCAGGGAGGCTGTGCAGTCTCCTTCTCTGGAGATATTCAAGGCCTGTCTGGAGGCATACCTGGGCAGCCTGCTCTAGGGAACCTGTTTTGGCAGGGATGGACCCAATGATCTCTCAAGGTCCCTTCCAACCCCTACAATTCTGTGATTCTGTGATTCTGTGATACTGTGAGAGCTTCCCCGAGAACCTCTTGGTAAACCTCTCGGAAGAACCTTCTCCTAATACTCAGTCTGAACTTCCCCTGTTGCAACATTATGCTATTCCCTCATGTCTTGTCGTTGATCACTAGAGAGCAGAGATCAGCACCTGCCCCTTCGCTCCTTCTTGTGAGGAAGCTGTAGACTGCTATGAGGTCTTCTCTGTCTTCTCTTCTCCAGGCTGAACAAACCAAGTGTCTTCAGCTGCTCCTCATACATCTTGCTCTCTAGACCCTCCGTCACCTTTGTAGCCCTTCTTTGGATGTTCTCTAAGAGTTTTATGTCCTTTTAATAATGTGGTGCCACAAACTGCACACAGTACTCGAGGTGAGGCCATACCAGCTCAGAGAAGAGTCGAGGATACAGTTGGCCCTCCTGACTGCCAGGGCATAGCGCTGACTCATAATCGACTTGCCATTGAACAGAACACCTAAATGCCTTTGTGTGGGGTTTCCCTCCAGCCTCTCATCCCCCAGTCTGTACGTATAAGCTGGGTTGCTCCATGCCAGGTGTAAAACCTGGCTCTTGCTCTTGTTGAAGTTCACGTGGCTGATGATTGCCCAGCCCTCCAATCTGTCAAGATCTCTCTGCAAGGCCTGTCTACCCTCGAGGGAGTCGTTGGCTCCTCCCAATTTAGTGTCATCTTCAGACTTAGTATACATTCAAGTCCTTCATCCAAGTCATTATATCCAAGTTAAAGAGAACTGGCCCTAAAATGGAGGCCTGTTATATACTGATTTAATCTTTGAAAGAGACATGCAATTTGCATTTTGTATTGAACACACATAAACTGTTACAGCCATACCGCAGTATGGCTAAAGCTGCCATATAAGGCATTAGAGTTCTGCATATATGGTGCTATGCAGAAATCACTTGAAGGAATGATATTTATGTAAAACAGAAAGCAGGGGACAGCTTTTCCCGCAAATTTTATTTGTGTGGCTGTTGTCCTTCTCCATAAATGCTGTTTGCTCATATATGAAAATGCCTTCAGTGCTGTAGGATTTTCAGTGCTGCAGGATCTTCAGTGCTGCAGGAGCTTGTTTAATTCTTCTTGTGTTCACAGCAACATCAAAAGGTTTTTTTCAGGGAGATTTTTAATTCTGATTTTTCTAACTGTTTGTTTGCCTGTTGGTTAAGAGATGTTAAATGTAAAATTACTACATTTTAATTAGTAAAAAAGTAATATCTCTGTGCTGGAGACACAGGATGCCCTTATTCTGCATACTTTCATCAAAAATTGTAGTTATTCAAGAACACATAATTAGCTTGTTTTAATCTTATCATTTTCAGAGGCATACTACAGTAATTGGCTTTCTTCCCTCTCCTTTTTAGTTGGAAGTTTGCTAAAGGATCAATGGAGAATACATTTTTCTATTCTGCAGCATCAATTACGGTGACCCTGGGTGTAAATTTATTGATTTTTCTTATTAGTACATTATCACCAGTTATTCACAGCATGGTGTTTATTAATTAGTAAGGAAAATAAAGATTCATTTGTGAAAAATCTTCCTTTTAAGTTCTTTACCTAACACATTCATAGCTATATGAGATCTCCTAATTGTATTCTGCCTTTATGGACTACCATACAGTATTTCATACTCTATTCTGGTTGTTTTTCTTATCATCCTGAAAGGAATTAGAATTATGTCAACTACGTGTCTGAGGTAACAGAAGTTGTCCATTTTGACCATTGACTTGCAGAAGCTATATAAGTCTTCTGCATGTTATACTTATGATAGCCTCTTTATTCTGAGAGGAAAACAATGGGATGGAATGGAATGCTAAATCAAGAACATATTCCACCAGGAGCAAAAGGAGGGGGAGGAGGAGATGGAGCAGAGCTTATTGTGTTGTTTCCTAGACAGAGCTAACCTTTTCAGTTTCATCTCTGACAAAAAAGATACCGTGTATAGATTCATAGAATCACAGAATATCCCGAGTTGGAAGGGACCCATAAGGATCATCAAGTCCAACTCCTGGCACCGCACAGGTCTGCCCAAAAGTTTAGACCATGTGACTAAGTGCACAGTCCAATCGCTTCTTAAATTCAGACAGGCTTGGTGCAGTGACTACTTCACTGGGGAGCCTGTTCCAGTGTGCAACCACACTCTCGGTGAAGAACCTCTTCTTGATGTCCAGCCTAAACTTCCCCTGCCTCAGCTTCACACCGTTCCCACGGGTCCTCTCACTGGTGATAATGGAGAATAGGTCACCTGCCTCTCCACTCCCCCTCGTGAGGAAGTTGTAGACTGCGATGAGGTCCCCCCTCAGCCTCCTCTTCTCCAGGCTGAACAGGCCCAGTGACCTCAGCTGCTCATGTCTTCCCCTCTAGGCCCTTCACCATCTTCGTCGCCCTCCTCTGGACACTCTCCAACAGTTTAATGTCCTTTTTGTACTGTGGTGCCCAGAACTGCACATGGTACTCAAGGTGAGTGCAGAGTAGAGGGGGACAATCACTTCCCTCGACCGACTAGTGATGCCGCGCTTGACGCACCCCAGGATACGGTTGGCCCTCTTGGCTGCCAGGGCACACTGCTGGCTCATATTCAACTTGCTGTCAACCACAACCCCCAGATCCCCCTCTGTGGGGCTACTCTCCAGCGTCTCGTCGCCCAGTCTGTACGTATAGCCAGGGTTGCCCCGTCCCAGGTGCAGGACCCGGCACTTGCTTTTTTTAAACTTCATGTGGTTGGTGATCGCCCAGCTCTCCAGTCTGTCCTGATCTCTCTGCAAGGCCTTTCCACCCTCATCTGAGTCCACAACTTCTCCAAGTTTGGTGTCGTCGGCAAATTTGCTCAAAACACCTTCTAGTCCTGCATCCAAATCATTTATAAAAACATTGAAGAGGACTGGCCCTAAAATGGAGCCTTGAGGGACCCCACTAGTGACCATAGATAGACAGTATAGATACTGGGAAACCAGTTTTTAATATAACTGTCTTGCTAAGAAGGTTTTTACAGTTCAGGGTGAGGACAGAGGAAAAAATCAGTAGATTATGATCCCTCTTTCCCCCTCCCCTGAGTCTTTTTCCATGAATGTGGAACTTCCCTGGTATTTCACAGTTTTTGAACTGAAATAAGTAGCTATTCCAGGTAACACCTGTATTCTGTCTTTTGGTGGGAGCTTGGCACCTCAATCCATGACATATTAGTTAATGGGTGGATGGAAGAAGATGAAATATTTAAATTAACATTTTTTTTCGTGTAAAGTACATGATTAATAACACATTTAAGATGAGCGAATAACATTTGTATTAAAGTTTAATACCACAGTTACAGGGTCATTTTAAATTATAACAATTTTACAAGACAGAATGTGTACTTCAGGGTAGTTATCAGTTTATAGCAATTGTAGCAAAGAAATTATTGTTGGATTCAAGACATCAGATTATAGAGCACACAAATCTATTCTTAGTACTCAGTCCCTCTATTTCTATTTATGAATAGCAGAATGGCAATCATTTTGTAAAAGAAGAAATGAGTAACATTTTGAATACGATAAAAACAAGATATCCAAGAATTTTTCAACAGTTATATTTTTTTTTCAGGGGGTGGGGGGGTGGGGTGTGGAGAATGGGTTTAAAATCTATCAAAATTAATTTGTAAAGGCTTTAGCTAGGTTTTCTTTGCAATGCAAATTTTGAAAATAATACAAACCCTGATCATACTGCTTTGTTTGAAGAGGAGTAATTCTTTTCATTAAAAAATGCTGTTGAGCTACTACAAAAATTCTTCATTACAATCTGCCTGGACAAGCAGATTGCAAAATACGATTCTATTCCTCTGTTATGAAAGCCATACTAGTTTGCATGAAGCCTCACTTTAGTATCAGATAGACATAAGATCTTTAGAGGGGTATCTTTCTGAGGACTATAAACATGTACGTATCTGGTAGAAAGAGATACACTGAGTGCCCTGAATGGAAATCCCTTAATATCCAGAACATGAAATAACATCAAATTGATATACAAAATGCCCTATTAGCTTCAGATTACAAAATGGGTCTGTTTTAATTGGAAAATTAGTTGTTTGTAAAAAGAAAAAAGAACCAGAAAACAACAAAACCAAATACAGTAAAATAAAGCTGTTATTTGATGTCTCTTACATAATAAAAGTTGCATTCATAATAATTTGAATAAAATAATTTCAGTTTCAATTGTTCAGCCTTTTCAGAAAACATACAATGATACCTTTCTGCAGTTTTGCTCAAATAAAAATCTGATGTAAAGCACAGGTTAAATCATATTTACTATGTAATAACAAATTGATCTTCAGCTGAATAATTGCGTGTGAAACCCAGTTGATTTTTTTTTTTTCTGAGTTGTGATATAATGAAGGAAAAATCGAGCTTCACTTAGAAATATATGATCTTATATTCAACAACAACAGGGGACACATTTGTCCCCTGGAATCATCATTCCTTTTATCAAGTACTGATATTATAATTCAGTTCTGGAGACAGTTTATGATATTAGCAGAACCCTCTGATGGAATCAAGTTGCATGTATTATTGGACATGCTAACATTAGGGTTACTATTGTCTATATATTTTCCACATTAGGTTTTGTTCGGTTTACTAATCAGAATGAGTTCCTTGTGCAGAGCTCTGAGGGTCAAAGCTAGCCATATTCTATTACAACCACCATTACTGACATTATTGATTTTTGAAGTGTATTTTCACTTTTCTTTACTATTTAAATACATTATTATTATTGATGATTATGAGAAAGGCAAAAAGTAGATGTTGATTTCCCAACTTGCTTTATTCATGCGATGTAGTCAGTAGAGTTAACATTAAAATCTCCATTAACCTCAGCAGTATTACTATCGATGATTTCATAGAATATAGTGGCAATGGTGATTCACAAGGTACAAGTTTATTTATAAAAAAAAAAAGAAAAAGATGAAAGCATTATTATATTAAAAGTTCAGTACCTTATAAGTAAGCATATTTCTTTACATTCTTAAACGCTAATACCCTCAAATGTTAAGGCTGGTTAAGCACAAGAACAGGCCAATTAGAAATAGTGATACCTCATTTATTGGAGGAATAGATATTCTTGCTTCAGTTAAGAAAAATGAATTTGATGACTTTATGAAAGTTGAAGACATTCCAATCCTGCAATACTAGAAGTGGGAGTACCTCTTGGAAAAATCAGTTGCTAAATCCTTGTTAATTTGATAGTGTTAATCCATTCCTCTGTCTCCATTTAGAAATAACCTAGAGCTTTAAAATTCCAACTCTTAGTCTAGTAAATAACATATTCAAAATGAATTGCAAAGTGTTTCTGGAAAGTGCTCTAACTGCAAATGTTACATCAAGATGAACAGGTAACTTTTTATATATGTATTTATTAGGAAAAAAAAAAAAGATATAAAAATTCTGCTTTCCAATCTGGGGATGAAAAAAAAAAAAAGTTTTGTAAATCATAACTAGAATCTCAGACTTCAATAACTGTATGGACTACGCGTTTAAAATTTATGCTATAATCAATGCTTTATTTCAATAAAGACACTAAACATAAAGAGGTCTTGAAGGTACTGTAAATGTACCAGTCTTCTGAAGAGATTTCTCACTGATTTCAATGTTGGGATGAGTGGATGAGTGGGTCTTCAGTGTTCCTGTCTTCAAAGACACTGAAAAGTGAAGAACTTTTAAAATGTATTTATTTTTTTTTATTTATTATTTTTAGCAGAAAGCCTTATATTCTTACTCTTGTATAAAAATAAAAACTTCACTAAAATTAAGATGGTGATTAATTTTATTATTATTTTTTTTTCCCCGTATGAAGATGGATACTGCAATAGCTAAACATTCAGTAGAATATACTTTGGTGACAAGGAATACTTTTATTCATGATTACCAGTTTTAGAGCAGTTTGGTAGCTTTATCACACATACTGTGATAATTACTGGATTCAAAAAAATACCAAGTGCCTAAGAATATTTGAAATTTGGAGAGGGACACTTTTTCAGGGATTGTAGTGATAGGACAAGGAGTATTGGTTTTAAACTAAAAGAGGGAAGATTTAGATATTAGGAAGAAATTCTTTACTCAGAGGGTGGAGAGAGGAGCAGGTTGCCCAGAGACGTTGTGGATGCCCCATCCCTGGAAGTGTTCAAGGCCAGGTTGGATGGGGCTTTGAGCAATGTGGTCTAGTGGGAGGTGTCCCTCCCACTGGAAATAGATAAATAGATGATCTTCAAGGTCCCGTCCAAACCAAACCATTCTATGATTCTATAGTAAGAACACATATAGAAGAAAATGCAGTCATTACTATTATTTCTTTACAAATGAAATAAAGATCAGTTTGTAAGGCAGGAAAACATCCAAACTGTGAAACAGAAAGAGAGTTAAGAGAAGATGCTCTGCTTGATCACTTCCCTTCGAAATATAGATGCATTATTTTATTGTTTCATGTTCAGTAAGTGATTACAATTAATGCTTTCCTAAAGATGAGCACAGTGTAGATTACAGTTACACACATACAGAACTTCTCATCACCTTTACCTAGATGGAAATCAGGAAGCTCATAAAATCAATGACCATAAACTAAAAATACTGATAGTCTTCAGAAAGATGCAATAAAATCACAAAGAAAGTCTATAAAATTTGGTGGTCTTGAATAGCGTATTCTTAAAAAATAAATAAATAAAATCAGTTAGAACATTGAAATATAGCATTCTTTTCTCCTTTCAAATTGCAGTTCTATAAGTTAAACCCAGTGAATGTAGAAAGGTCACACATACTATGAAAGACAAATAAACCTGTGATCAATCATTTTGTGGACAAACAGAATTCATTTATATAGTTATGGTGGTTTTAATTTATTAAGAAAACCTCACCTCCAGTTGAGGATGACAGATCACTACCAAACTAATTTAAAAAATTGTCAAATGTACATAGGCACTTAATTCATTCTTGTCAGATACAGTAAGGGGCTTAAATATAAGAATCTGCGCTCGAGTGGTATGTTCCTATCAGATCTAGAAAAAAAAAACTCTGAAACTTAATTCTTTTGTCATTGTTTGTACTGTTTTTTTTTTTGTTGTTTTTTGTTTTTTTTGGTTGTGTCCTGGTTCCAGTTAGGACAGAGTTAAGTTTTCCTCCTAGTAGCTGGTAGGGTGCTATGTTTTGGATTAGGATGAGAAGAGCGCTGATAACATGCTGATGTTTTAATTGTTGCAGAGCAGTGTTTACACCAGGCCAAGGACTTTTCGGCTTCTCGCTCTGTCCTGCCAGCGAGCAGGCTGGGGGTGCAGCAGGAGCTGGGAGGGGACAGACCCAGGACAGCTGACCCAAACTGGCCAAAGGGGTATTCCATACCATCTGACGTCATGCTAAACAATATATAGGGGTGGCTGGCCGGGGTGGGGGGCCGGCTGCTCGGGGATAGGCTGGGCATCGGTCAGCGAGTGGTGAGCAATTGCATTGTGCATCACTTGTTTCTTACACATTATTATTATTAATACTATTATCATTATCACTATTATTATTATTATTGTTATTATTATTTTCCTGTCTTAATAAACTGTCTTTATCTCAACTCACAGGCTTCACTTTCCCGTTTCTCTCCCCCATCCCAGAGAGGGAGGGGGGAGGGTGAGCGAACGGCTGTGTGGTGTTTAGCTGCCAGCTGGGTTAAACCACAACAGCCCTTTTGGCGCCCAACGTGGGGCTCGAAGGGTTGAGATATCGACAAATTTGACCAGAGTGTGTTAAACTAAAATTGGTATCAGTATTGGACCTGCTTAATAGTTGCTAGTCACAATGTTGATTGCCTTAATCTCAAGTCTGCTGTGCCTGTTTTCCAAATTGAGTTTTATAGCGCGTTACTTTCTGTATGTGTTCCCTGTTGCACTGTTTATCCTTTCCGGGCCCTGGTTTAAGATTGTTATGGTACTGTGCGGTGTAACAACGGCTATGAAATGATGAAATATCTGGTCACGACTCTAACCTGGTATTTGTACTCAGCACTGACGTCGACTCTATACTTTGGAAACCATATCTCGGAAACTATTAGCAATTACACCTATTGCCTGTTTTCGTTAGGGAGCCAATCTGTGGAGGGGACAGGGGAAGACATGTTTCCCTACCTGTTCACTCTCCCTTTCTCCTTCACCACCCTCTTATCCCCCGAGCTAGTTACGGTGGTTCTCCGAGATGTTGAATATCCTTGGGATACTCAGACCAGCCTGCTCTTGTTGTTATGTCTCCTGAATGCGCTTCAGGTTTTGTTGAGGGTTAAACAACTACTTAGGAATCTCATCCGGAGATCTGTCTTGAGGCGGGATAGCTGCGAGTGGCAGGGAGTGTGGGAGGATATGGGCAGGTTTCTAGAGCAGTGGTCCCCTCCAGTGTTTTGGACATTCACCCCTGAACAACTGCAAAATCCTAAAAAGCTGGCAGAATGCTTGAAAAAAAGGTGTCATGACTCTGGCAGTTCCAAAGTGACACAAATCACTGTAGTGTGCTGGGGTCTGGCTTGTGCCTATCGAGCTGCAATTGATGCTACTATCAACCTAGCTCCAGCTCCTGCAGCCGCTCCAGCTCCTGCAGCCGCTCCAGCTCCTGCCGCCGCTAATTCGTCAACTGGAGAGCCAAGGAGTGATCAGCAAGACTCATTCACCTTTTAATAGTCCCATATGGCCAGTGCGAAAGTCTCATGGTGAGTGGAGACTAACAGTGGACTATTGTGGCCTGAACGAAGTCAGCCACCACTGAGTGCTGCAGTGCCGGACATGCTAGAACTCCAGTATGAACTGGAATCAAAGGCAGCCAAGTGGTATGCCACAATTGATATCGCTAATGCATTTTTCTCCATCCCTCTAGCAGTACAGTGCAGGCCACAGTTTGCTTTCACTTGGAGGGGAGTCCAATATACTTGGAATCGGCTGCCCCAGGGGTGGAAACATAGCCCCACCATTTGCCATGGACTGATCCAGTCTGCGCTGGAGCAGGGGGAAGCTCCTGAACACCTGCAGTACATCGATGACATCATTGTGTGGGTTGACACTGCAGAAGAAGTTTTCGAGTAAGGGAAGAAAATAGTCCAAATCCTTCTGAAGGCCGGTTTTGCCATAAAACAGAATAAAGTTAAAGGACCTGCACGAGAGATCCAGTTTTTAGGAATAAAATGGCAAGATGGACGTCGTCAAATCCCAATGGATGTGATCAACAAAATAACAGCTATGTCTCCACCAACTAGCAAAAAAGAAACACAAACTTTCCTAGGTGTCGTGGGGTTTTGGAGAATGCATATTCCAAATTACAGTCTGATTGTAAACCCGCTCTACCAAGTAAGCCGTAAGAAGAATGCTTTTGAATGGGGCCCTGAGCAACGACAAGCCTTTGAACAAGTTAAGCAGGAAATAGTTCATGCAGTAGCCCTTGGGCCAGTCCGAACAGGACCAGATGTAAAGAATGTGCTCTACACCGCAGCCGGGGAGAATGGTCCCACCTGGAGCCTCTGGCAGAAAGAAGCTGGGGAAACTCGAGGTCGACCCCTGGGGTTTTGGAGTCGGGGATACAGAGGATCTGAGGCCCGCTACACTCCAACTGAAAAGGAGATATTGGCAGCATATGAAGGAGTTCGATCTGCTTCGGAAGTGGTCGGTACTAAAGCGCAGCTCCTCCTGGCACCCCGACTGCCAGTACTAGGCTGGATGTTCAAAGGAAGGGTCCCCTCTACACATCATGCAACTGATGCTACATGGAGCAAGTGGGTTGCACTGATTACTCAGCGGGCTCGAATAGGAAAACCCAGTCACCCAGGAATCTTGGAGGTGATTATGGACTGGCCAGAAGGCAAATACTTTGGGATATCATCAGAGGAGGAGGTGGTCCGTGCTGAAGAAGCCCCACTGTACAACAAGCTACCGGAAAATGAGAAGAAATATGCCTTGTTCACTGACGGGTCCTGTCGTATTGTGGGAAAGCATCAGAGATGGAAAGCTGCTGTATGGAGTCCTACAAGACGAGTTGCAGAAGCTGCTGAGGGAGAAGGTGAATCGAGTCAGTTTGCAGAAGTGAAAGCCATTCAGCTGGCTTTAGATATTGCTGAACGAGAAAAGTGGCCAGTTCTCTATCTCTATACTGATTCATGGATGGTAGCAAATGCCCTGTGGGGGTGGTTACAGCAATGGAAGCAGAACAACTGGCAGCGCAGGGGCAAGCCCATCTGGGCTGCGGCATTGTGGCAAGATATTGCTGCCCGGGTAGAGAACCTGGTTGTAAAGGTACGCCATGTAGATGCTCATGTGCCCAAGAATCGGGCTACTGAAGAACATCAAAACAACCAGCAGGTGGATCAGGCTGCTAAGATTGAAGTGGCTCAGGTGGACCTGGACTGGCAACATAAAGGTGAATTATTTATAGCCCGATGGGCCCATGACACCTCAGGCCATCAAGGTAGAGATGCAACCTACAGATGGGCTCGTGACCGAGGGGTGGACCTGACCATGGACACTATAGCACAGGTTATTCATGATTGTGAAACATGTGCTGCAATCAAGCAAGCCAAACGGTCAAAGCCTCTTTGGTATGGAGGACGATGGCTGAAATATAAATATGGAGAGGCCTGGCAGATTGATTACATCACACTCCCTCAAACCCGCAACGGCAAGTGCCACGTACTTACAATGGTGGAAGCAACCACCGGATGGCTGGAAACATATCCTGTGCCCCATGCCATCGCCCGGAACACTATCCTGGGCCTTGAAAAGCAAGTCCTATGGCTACATGGCACCCCAGAGAGAATTGAGTCAGACAACGGGACTCATTTCCGAAACAACCTTATAGACACTTGGGCCAAAGAACATGGTATTGAGTGGGTGTATCACATCCCCTATCATGCACCAGCCTCTGGAAAAGTTGAACGATGCAATGGACTGTTGAAGACTACACTGAAAGCAATGGGTACTGGGACATTCAAAAATTGGGATACACATTTGGCAAAGGCCACCTGGTTAGTCAATACTAGGGGATCTGCCAACCGACCTGGACCTGCCCAATCAAACCTGTTACGCACTGTAGAAGGGGATAAAGTTCCTGTAGTGCACGCAAGAAACATGCTGGGTAAAACAGTCTGGGCTACTCCTGCCTCAGGAAAAGGCAAACCCACTCGTGGAATTGCTTTTGCTCAGGGACCTGGATGCACTTGGTGGGTAATGCAAAAGAATGGGGAGGTCCGGTGTGTACCTCAAGGGGATTTGATACTGGTTCTAGTTAGGACAGAGTTAAGTTTTCCTCCTAGTAGCTGGTAGGGTGCTATGTTTTGGATTAGGATGAGAAGAGCGCTGATAACATGCTGATGTTTTAATTGTTGCAGAGCAGTGTTTACACCAGGCCAAGGACTTTTCAGCTTCTCGCTCTGTCCTGCCAGCGAGCAGGCTAGGGGTGCAGCAGGAGCTGGGAGGGGACAGACCCAGGACAGCTGACCCAAACTGGCCAAAGGGGCATTCCATACCATCTGACGTCATGCTAAACAATATATAGGGGTGGCTGGCCGGGGTGGGGGGCCGGCTGCTCGGGGATAGGCTGGGCATCAGTCAGCGGGTGGTGAGCAATTGCATTGTGCATCACTTGTTTCTTACACATTATTATTATTAATACTATTATCATTATCACTATTATTATTATTATTGTTATTATTATATTCCTGTCTTAATAAACTGTCTTTATCTCAACTCACTGGCTTCACTTTCCCGTTTCTCTCCCCCATCCCAGAGAGGGAGGGGGGAGGGTGAGCGAACGGCTGTGTGGTGTTTAGCTGCCAGCCAGGTTAAACCACAACAGGTTGGTAGCTTTATTAATTACTACTACTACTACTACTATTATTATTATTATTATTATCATCCCCCCTCCCCAAGAATAGCTGATCTGTTACTCATCTGATGACATTTTCTAACCTCTCTTAAACGTGCTTTCTCCAAGCCTCCACCATCTTGGCTGCTGTGCCCCTCTGTGCCCTGTGGTGGGGCTGTTGGAGCTGGCTGGGATCAGCTTTATCCAATATGGGCAGACTCAACCTCTCCTCACAGACGCCACCCTGCAGACCCCCACTGCCAACACTGCCATGGACATATAGTGCAGAAAAAAAAGGCTACATGTAATAGTATCTTTGTTGGTGACATGGACAGTGGGACTGAGTGTACCCTCAACAAGTTTGTGGATGACACCAAACTGAGTGGTGTGGTCAGCACATTGGAGGGAAGGGATACCATCCAGAGGGACCTTGACGGATTTAAGAGGTAGGCCCATGCAAACCTCCTGACGTTCAACAAGGCCAAGTGCAAGGGGTAACCCCAAACATCAGTACAGGCTGGGCAATGAGTGGATTGAGAGCAGCCCTGCAGAGAATGACTTGGGGGTACTGGTGGATAAAAAAATGAACATGAACTGTGCACTTGCAGCGTAGAAAGCCAATCATATCCTGGGCTGCATCAAAAGAAGCATGGCTGGCAGGTTAAGGGAGGTAATTCTCCTCCTCTATTCTTTTCTCATGAGATCCCATCTGGAGTTCTGCATTCAGCTCTGGGACTCCCAACATAAGAAAGACTGGTTAGAGAAGGTCCAGAGGACCATGAAGGTGATCAGAGCACTGGAGCACCTCTCCTGTGAAGAGAAGCTGAGGAAGTTGGGGTTGTTCAGCCTAGAGAAGAAATGAATCCAAGGAGACCTTATAATGGCTTTCCAATACTTAAAGGGGACTACAAGAAAGCTGGAGAGGGACTCTTTGTCAGGGAGCGTAGTGATAGGATGAGGAGTAGCAGCTTTAAATTAAAAGAGGGTATGTTTAGGCTAGGCATTAGGAAGAAATTTTTTCCTCTTAGGGTGGCAAGTCACTGGAGCAGGTTGCCCAGAGAAGCTGTGGATGCTCCATCCCTGGAAGTGTTCAAGGCCAGGTTGGATGGGGCTTTGAGCAACATGGTCTAGTGGAAGATGTCCCTGACCACGGCAGAGGGCTTGGAACTAGATGATCTTTAATGTCCCTTAAACCATTTTGATTCTATGATAGCATATTAAACAGTCTTGGGGAACTTTCTCAGGCACCAGAATTTGTTTTTGAACTCAAGTTTTTAGCATAAGGTCAAGGTCTTGGATTATGCCTAATAGCAAACTATGAAACCATTCCTGTGTGTGGCTGATAGACACACAGAATCATAGAAATATTTCATTCAAGGGATTTGTAGTCCAGCCTCATGATTAAAGCAGGAACATCACCAATACTGCATCAGGTCACACCTTTGTCTGTCTCCAAGGGTGGAGATGCCACAAATGCTGTAGGAAACCTTCTGCATTATATTCTATGAGAAGCTCTTTGCTCAGCCATCTGGGACTTCTGTCAAAATTCCCAGTCTTCCTGCACAGTGGGGTAGTTTGCCCCTGAATTCCCAATATATTTTATTTCAAAATCAATTACTTCTCCTCATTGCTTTTCTCCTACCTCCTGGCAGTTTCCCCAAGGATTTCCTATCACTTGCTTAAATAGTGTCTGTTCTTACTGAGTACAGAGACCTATCTCTGGTGCTTATCTTCCCACCCTTCCTATGAGGAAGATCATTTAACAGCCAGTGCAGACTAGGTAGCTGTATCTGAGCATATTTGTCACAACATCTCCCCTGTTTGTGCGCAGAGGTCAGGAGAAGCATTATACCTGTTTGGCCCCTCTAGTAATTGCATTGTGAAGCTGTCACCCACACTGTCTGGAGACTTCCAAGACTACTGACATAACTGTGTGCTCTTTGAGAGCTAGAACAAATCAGGAACCATTCTGAAAAGACACTTTGGACATTCAGCTGCTTTGGTTTAGTACATAAGATAGCTTAATAGTGAGGATGTCAGCCACATCAAACAACTGACCTCATAGCCAAAAAATAAATGCTTCTGGACACATCTCTTAATTAGAACAGACTACTAAGACTAGTACATTAGCTTTTAAAGGAATTAATGTTAATTTTAGAATAATAGTAATAGTATTAAAGATTTTTCAAAATTTTGTTTTCTTCCTCTAAAGCTGCCTAATGAAAGGTTGATACTACATATGCTGTCTCTGAAGAATTAATTTATACTTAGATAATAAAAGTCTTTTAAACTAGACTGAATTCCTGGAAAAGCAATTTGATTCAAAAGTAGATACTAATTTTGCTTCTGCCATATAATTCTGTGAAATGGTAAAGGCCAATGTTTTCACCACTGTACTTAGTGATATTTTTCTACTGGCAAAATCAGATCCGATTTTCTGGTCCAGAAAATACACTAGATTTGTATTTCTATAAATTCTATTATAGCTTGAATTAAAAAATAATAAAAGTATTTGAATACCATATTTAAGCCTAGCACTTTCAAATAAATAAACAAGTAAATAAATAAATAAAATTCAAGAGCACGTCCTCCCAGGGAAAATATCATTCCTGGACTGCTGCCAAGGTCAATTCCTGTTTATATTATCTACTGTGTATGTCTCTGTAATTCAGTGTATCCTCATGCAGTGGTTATTTTAACATGCGTGTTGGTCTGATCAGAAAATGACGATTGCTCTTGAAACAATGTTCTTTCTTTCACAGTTCATTTATGCATTGCCAAGTTGTGTACCTAACAGGGATCAATTTTCTGATTGAAAATTATTATCTGTTGAATTTTTCATGAGGTAATAATTACATTTATGTAGAAATAATTATTTTAGATGTACTGTCTCTGTAGGTATGTGGAAAACTGGGATCAAAGTAAGAAGATGATTTTAGTTTTTAGTTCTCACTATCCTATTCTGTTATTAATTGGCAATAAATTAAATAAATCTTCCCCAAGTCTTTTTTTTTTTTTTCTTTTTTCCCTGTGACAGTAACTGGTGAGTGATCTCCCTGTTCCTATCTAGATATATAAGTGGATTTGATCATATTTTCTCCCCTGTCTTTCTGAGGAGAGGAAGAGAGAGAGTGGATTGGTGTGTACCTGTTGACCAGCCAAGGTTAACCTACCACAGATATCTAGTTAGTAAAGACCATGAATCTTGGATGTGGGAGCATGGCCATGGGGGTCGACAAGCCCCATGGTTGGTGATAACATCATGCTCTTAACGATGAGGCCATCAGGAATGTAAAGAGTTTAGAGGGAACAAAGAAGGGTGAATCAGGAGACGCCTTGCCGTCTTGGGTTTCTTGTTCTCCAGCCATTAAGGAGTAGAAGTTGCTGGGTGTTTGCGGTTGCCGGGCAAAGTTGTTGACCAATGAATAGTTAGTGGAAAAGGACTGCTGTGGGGCAAATAGTATAAGAAGGGAGCCTGTCCTCAAGACGGGGATACAACAAGGAGAATGAAGTTGTGCCCTCAATATGAGAGATGAAGCTAGGCCCTCAGTAAGAGAGATAGTGAAGTTATGTCATCAATAAAGAAGTAGCAGTTACTGATCCTAAAAGAACCCTGGTTTCCGTGTGGTCATTATGCCACACTTGAAGACACAGACATATTTGGATTCCTACACTGACCCCAAGGCAAACCAGACACATCTGCCCCAACAAGTGTATCACTGGCACTCTGTCTTCACCACAGGGTGAAGATACCTGCCATCATATCTCCATCCTGGGTTCATGAGCACTCAAGTGAAGTACATACACTTTCTGAACAGATAGCTAGGGATGACGCCAAGAAACAGTCCAGAAATTTGATCTGTTAATCTGGGAACTATCTAAGGCCAGTCAATAGGAAATGAGGCATTGCAGTATTTCTGAAATTGAATCACTTGGAAAATAGCTACTTTAAAATTATATTGCTCTATTTTTAATTCATATTGCTGAGATTTCTTCTGAAGCTATGCATATAAGAAATCAGGGCTTCTTTTTCAAAATATCCTCATGTCAGATCACTTTACTAGGAAGTAAAACAGGCCTTCTAGACCCTACTTACGCACAGAGCACATATGACCAAGGAAGTATAAATAGTAACTACAATGGAGTCTGTCTGCAGACCACAGTACGCGTGAAGACTTTTGCTCATAGACTTCGGGCAACATTCAAGTTTAAGAATTATTTTTGTGCCAATTAATGTTTTGAGAAAGATTTTAAGTATCTGTTGTCACTCTGAAGTCTGCTGATTTCAGTCACAGCTGCATTCTCAAGTTAGCACAAAGCTAATATGTTAGTGATTAATCATTAATTTACAGAATCCCTCTTTTCTCCCTCTGGAAACATCTATACCATCTTCAGTCTATGCAAGGTCAAATCTCATAATCCTATTTTTGGACATCTGCTGGAAGGGGGCTTGCCAGTCAGGTTGCAAGTTATGAACTTTCTAAGCAGCAGCATTTAGATGCAGATAGTTCCAGCCATTCCTTAAGACGTTATCTTGCATAAGCCTACACCACAGTGTACATGACAGTATTTTATATTTGATTTGATTCAATTTGAGTTAGCCTTTGGCTGCAATTTTAAGGCAGCTACAGAGCTTCCAGAGCCCAGCTTTAATTTGCCTGATGATGCTCTGTACTGAGTCTAAGCATCACTAATGCCAACATTCCTATGTGACACTACAGTGGCAAACTGTAGACATAAGCAACTTGTGAAACATGGACCCTTGGACTTAGCAAATGATCTACATTTTCAATGGAAAATAAATTGACATAGAAATTTGGATGTATAAGCTCTATGTATATATACTGTAAGCATAACTGTAAGTATATTGACATGAAGAACAAAGTAGTAGACCTTAAAATGTAACTGATGATTTTGAAGAAAGCAAAATTACACGGTGTGAAATATCAAAAAGGGTGTTCCATTTCAAGTATCTATCTTTATTCCTTAATAATTAATGAATATCTATTTGCATTTTGGAGTTTACACTGATAAAGTTCCTGTTCTGTCTATCTTCTAAAAGTATAATTATCTTTTCAAAAGATTGGGAGTGAGGTAAACCATACATATAAAATATTTTAGTAATAACTTTTACTAAGTTAATGAGTTTAGGGAAGTAGTTCGTGACTTACTTTCCTTTTTGTCTGTTTATTGTAGTTGTATCAACAATAAAACAGCAATTGTAATTCTAGGGAAGAAATTGTTCTGTTCAAAAATATTGCTGTGTTAAATGCCTACTCTTTTGACAAGACGAATGCCCTCAGCTAGCAAGGATAGTGATGGTGAAAAAAGAAAGATGGTGAAAAATGATTGCTTTACTCTGGAGGAAGTGGTGAATCTTTTCTTATTTTCATGATAGAAATGCATGTAAGACTCTTCATATTGATGTCCTTCAGGTGCATGCCAATCTTACATAAATGGACAAAAAATAGTTAAATTAATGTAATAAATAATCTGAAGGTAATCACTGAATAATTGAGGTAGTTGCAAATTAATTATCTCAGTGGAGTAAGTCCATTTAAACCTGATTTGAATTTAGTCCATTTTGTTTAAAGACATTTTTGAAATAAATTGAATCCAAACCAAACAAACAAAGAAACAAACAAAAGAAAAAAATAATAAAAAAAAAACTTTAAATGTAAGAATACATAAATTGAGTAACTTTGATGATAATAGGTATTTATGGTGAGGCCACATGTTACCTTAATGATTACCTTTTTGGTCTTAATGTTCGAGTATACTCAAATTAGTAATTTTTCTTTTAACAGTCTTCTTTATTTTCACTCCATGCACTATCATTTTCAGAATTAATCTGCTTGGATTGATCCAAGATGTTTTTGAACTTAGTTAAAGCATTTGCTTGAAAAACAGGAGAGTAAAACTTCATTTTACCCACTCAAAGGGTTTCTTTGCCTTTTAACAAGCCAAAGCAAATGTTTAAAGTAGGATCTCTGCATTCCCTTGAGGGAAGCAACAGAAAAAAGAACTACAGAAACTGAGGCACAAAGGAGAAAAACAATATATGAATACATGCAAGAGCTTTTCCTTCTCCAAGTAAATTTCACAATATTTAAATGTGCCTTTCAGCATTAGCACTAGACTAATGCTATTATCATAATTTATTAACCAGATCTTTTGTTCTATGTAGTAATACACTATGTTTCTGTGCTGTGTATTTTTTATCCTGTGACCTGATTTGCGTAAAAGGAAACTCTTATAACTCCCTTGTTGTAATGAATAAAATGTTAATGAAGAACTACAGAGAAATCCCCTCTGCATTAGTTCCTCATTCCCAGGAACATCATCATAAATTTGTTTGCCTGGTTCTGACAATGGTAGTGATGTTCAAGCTGTAGAAAAGCAATAGTAACACTAAATGGTTCTGATGGAAAAGTTAAAGATATTCAAGACACTGTCATCAGGGACGGACTATGGGAAGTTATCTTTTAGAAGAGAAACCTGATGGATTTGGCCACAATCCAATTTTTTTTTATTTTTTATTTTTTACATTTATTATCTGCATTGATAAATACACTATGTGATGACTTTTCAGAAAATGGAAAATAAAGTTTAAAAAAAAAAAAGTTGCAAAGAAACTTTTTTTTTTTTTCCTTCTTCAGGCATGGGAAACTGTAGATTAGTGCACCACTTCACTGCATGTTGGTTATATTACTCATTAACTTTTGTCAGTGACATCATGGTAGAAGTATTAAATTTAAAGAATATAAATCATTACATGTTTGCACCGATTATAGATTACTTGTTAGTATCTGTTTCATATTTACTTCATTAGAAATAACCAGGTATTGTTAGCCTTTAAACCAGGGAACAATGGTAACAATCACCATTGTTATTCTTTAGAAACTTTAAGAACAGATGGAATGTTAAATCAATCATATGATGATGATATTCCATTTAAATAATTCACCTTTCACTACAAAATAATGTATACACCAGTTATTAATTGTATCCTGACTAGTTTGTCAATATTTGTACAGAACTGAAAATATGAATGTTCATTATAAATTATAATAATTTATGGCCTCACTGTCTGACAAATCTTCAGGATTTGCTTTAGACAGCTCTACGGAACTGAGGCATATACCAGTCCTGAGGCACTCATATCAGAGAATTTGTCATTTCCTCTTCTCTGTAGATTAACAAACTCATTCTAGCACCAAAGAGTTCTTTGTTTAGAATGATCATGTCACTTCCATTTCTGATATAATCATAAAAATACATTGCCAATATTTTAGCTGATTTAAAGCCTGTTTAATTGGTAAACAATTCTTCCTTCTATATTTCCAAGAGGGAGAGTTATGGTCATTAAGATCAACGGTTTAAGCAGACTAAAAAGAATGCATATAGGAGGAAAAGCGTGTACAGACCTCCTATCAGTTGTTGTAAGGTAGCATTTCATGTTACTGGTCTTGGTCTGTAGTACATGAGTAGTACTTCAAGAGTCATGAGCAAACCAAGTCACAAGATGGATCAGCTGTTTGCCTGGTCCTGTTCTAGCAGTACAACATGACTACAGTGGGTAATGAGTTTGCCTATTCAGCACAACTAACTGAACAGTCCTGTTCTAAAATAGCTGGGCTGACTGTCTCTCTTCAGGAAAAGTAGCTGTAAATTTCAGCTTTTACACTGTATACTCTTTTGCGCAAGGATCTGTATTTTCTATATGTCTGAATCAATGAATAAGTGCATGTCACATAAGATTTTTAAAATATAAATACACGTAAAACATAGTAAATTAAGTATTAAAATAAGCATTTTATTGTCATGTTGTCATGAACATTTCCTCTAATTGCATATGGTTATAGAAATAAATGATATTCCATATTTTCTCCTGATTTTCTTACAAATCATTTCCTCAGAGTGGAATTGTATTAAGTCTAAAATACATAAAAATGCGTAACAAAGAATTATCTTTGTCCAGTTCTGTTAGCAATCCTGTATGTGTTTAAAAACATTTTTTCAGGTGAAGAAAAGGTATTCATCATGCCAGCAAAGATATCACAGCACAGACATATATCCAAAAGCTCTTTGTGAATTCATATCATTGCTCCTGTAGCTCCTCAGATATCCCCTTATTAAAGTGCTTAGATTATGTGGACCAATATGTTAAAATAAATGAATACATAAATAAATTCAGATTCCTAGCTAGGAATTTTTTATATTGAAATCAGTAAAAACTGTAGAACAGAAGTCCAAATGCTAATGTGTATTGAAGCTTCATTTCAGCATATTTTAATATTTCAGTCCTATGGCATTTTCATCATCTTAAATACTCCAGCACTTCGAAAGTCACTTCAGAAGTCTCCTGGGTTTCCTGTCATGCTTCAGTTTATTCCCTGTTGATATTGAGACCTCAACAAATGTAAGTTTGGCTTCAATTTCTACACTCTTTATGATATAGCATAAGAGAGGAAAGTCCACAGTTCATCAGTAGTTTTGTAGAGGAACGTTCACTTGTATCTTATGAGTTATAGGAGAAATTCACTTCTATATTTGAGGGATTCAGACCTTTATCTTGTGCCTACTCAGAGACTGACCTGTGTCCAAGCTATTGTGCAATACCTGACAGTTTCCCCATGAAGTAAAAATGAAAGATTAATTTTGATTATATATAAGATGTAGAGCAATCTGAGGTATAGGAAGGGTAGTTTTGGTGCTGTGGTCCATTTTTCAGCATCTGCAACACATCAGAGATGGATAATTTATGGTGGTTTAAACACACACACATTTAATCCTATAGGCTTTTACTGTCCATATTAAACCTTTTTTTTTTTTTTTTTTTTTTTAAAGAAAGCAAAGAACTTTCAGATGTCTATAACTTCTTGAATTATGATCTTGCTACGCTCAGCTGTGCCAGAACTATCTGGAAAAAGTAATACTGAATTTATAGAATTGTACTTGATATAATGTTATTGCTGTGAAACATCTGAGGTGATAACATAGAATAAATCAGTAGTATTTTATTTTTTAAAAGGAAAAATTGTCCATTAGCTATTTTTTTGTGAGTTGAGTTAGCTCGAGTTAAACTCACTATAATCTGGGACTTCACCTCATCTTTTGCTGATGTGAATGCTGCCTGCATACCTTACGGGGATAGAGAAACCTCAAGGATACATAAGTATTTAAAAACATGCAAACAAACATATTACACAGGCATGAATTTATTACTGATTATCTGCTATGAAAATGCAGATAATCAGAGAAATTTTGTGTACAAAAATGCAAATTGTGTAGCATGCCAATAGCTTTTATCTATTCTCAATTGACAACAAAATGCCATCATATTTGATAATATGTACTTGCACATGTACTTAACAATGGAAGAGGAAATTTTGATTAATAAGCAGTTATGAAATTGCATGGAAGACATAGCAAAGGATTTGAAGTGACCTTGCAGTTACTGAGCCCTTCTTTTGGTGTTATAGGCATCACATCACATAAGCTGATTTTATAAATTGATGCAATGTTTTCTCAAAATCAATCGGTGCTTTGCTTCCCACTGCCACTATTGGAAGACTATCAATTCTGATCACTGAAAATCTTTTCCTAACTCTCAAGTTAGCCTTGTTTAAAATTAATACATAGTCACTGATTCATGGAAACAACAGTCTTTATCTTACACAACAATTTTTCCCACCATTTTTGTGTCCCATTCTATTAGCTTGCTTATACAGAATTAACACATTTTTTTCTTTATTTATTTTATTAGACTACTGTATTTTCTTGTAATATGCTGTCAACCCGATAATAGTTCGGCTTGATTTAAGAAATTGAGCAGTTAGATACAATATTCCAGTATAACCCTCACTAGTATCATATATAAATAAATGACTCTATTCACTGTGAAGAGCTTTTCCTGATGCATCCTAAGCTTATTTAATACACCAAGGTACCCATGGCTATGTCTGCAGCATTATAAGCATTTTCTTCAAGAAGTAAATGCTTATGTCCAGTTGAATCCATTCAAGACTGTATTTCATATGTTGAACACTCCTTCTGGTCTCACTGTGGATGTGAAGAATAATCCTTTTTTTTTGAGGGGAAGAGAGGTGAAGGAGGAGATAAAATTTTTTCAGCCCAAAGCCCATGGGAATTAGGGTTATGTCATAGTAAACAAGATTAATGTTTTTAAAATGTAATATTGAAGTCTTGTTAAATTCTTGCCTACCTGATGTGAAGGCATATAGAGCTCTTGACAGTGCTGCTGTGACAGCACATATAACATGAGGTAAGCACAATTTGGTAGTCTTATTCTGTAACAATTCAAAAGAATAGCCTCCGGAGTGAGCTGAAAATAACTTCACTGTCCAGGCTCTTATCCATTTTTGGTACAAGCTAAGTATTTTTCTCCAAGACATAAGCAGGATATTTTGAAAGGCAGGTGAGCTTTATCGGCTAATGAACTTACTGCTTATAGCAGTCACTCTTACTATGTACTTTGAACTCTTCCATTTCATTTTTCTTACTCCAATCTGATTTGTCATTTTTTCCTGCTATATCATATTCTGATCGTATATTGGCAATATTTCCCAGCTTTATGCCATTGGCACATTTCATTAGGAAGTTCTTAGTTTTTATTCCAATGAAATGTATATCAATGTGTATGTCACACTATCTACATTCCAGTGCTTTAAAATCTCATTCCATCTCATCACAGGAAGGATGTTCTGTTTCACTGTCAGTTTTTGAATGTCATGCCTATTCCGGTAGTATTTCTGGTTTGAAAGTGTGAGGGAGCCTCATGGGGACATTCATTGTGCTGGAATGTGTCCAGATAGATCTGGCACAGTTACATACCCATCTTCAACATCATCAGTTAATCATTTAACTCCACATTGAACATCACTGCACTTTCTGTAAGCTGAGGTAACGTATTTGCCTTTGTACCATGCTTAACTTGAAGATATAACTCATCTCTGCAAAGTGACCACACATTTTTCATTGATATGTTTTATTATACAATATAATTTATTTTTCTCAAAGGTTTAACTCGGTTTGCCATTTGTAAATTCTTTTTACCCTTTTATATCTTGATCTCTGAAAAGTCCATTTCTTTGTTATCTTCTTGTTAGAGATGGCTTATCACTTGGTTATATAAAAAGCCTTCACATCAAACTTTTTTTCATGGCATGGAGCCATCTTCACCTTAAAGAAATTTGACTGGCTGATTTATACTCCTTTAAGTTTCTCTATTATTCATCTTTGGAATTAGAATATTAATTACAAATTTGCATTCATTTATCCTTGTAATTTAAACCAAACAAGGCTGACTGAGTGTGAATACAAAATTTTATGGCTGCTTCCTCTCTATAGCCTTCCTTATTGTAAAAACAAACAAACAAACAAACAAAACTTTAAAATAGCAACAGTATCTGTTGGTTTAGTGATTATTTACTGAAGAAATGTCAGTTGTCATCTCCAGATTATCTGAACCCCCACTGTTGTTAATAGCATGTGTTTTAGTTCTCTCTTCATATTTTTCAGTTTATTAGACTATTGATGTACACAACTACCCCAAGACCTCTACTTTTTCTGCCCTCTGATATGGACAGAAAAGATTTTTGATAGCTGTGTTCTAGTTCTGCCTAATATTTCACAAAATGTTTGGTTTCACTATAGCCAAGATTATTTTGTAGCCTTCATTTTGCAGCAATAATTTGAAAGTAATGAATATAGGAGAGATAGGGAATTGGATATGAGCAGTAAGTCTGATATTTATTATATTTAGTGTTTATAAAAGGTACCTGCAAATAGTCCTGTAGTTGTCTTCTTCATTTTACATTACTATGCCATTCCTTTTCTATATCTGAAAATAAAAAGAAAATATGCTTCCTCCTCATTAAAGCTTTTCAAATACTAGAAACTTCACTGAGCAGTTAAGGATTTTCTTTCTTTTTAATTGAAGCTTTACTTTTAAAACCATCTATGTGTTAGTTTAACCTTGATACATATGCTTAGCTAGAGGCTAAGAAAAGAAAGGTTCAGTATTAAATGACTCATTAATCAGGTTTAAATCTGATGAATAATACTTTACAACCTCTTTGACATATGGTAGGGTCTGCAGCAAGTTTGGCATAATAGTTTCACTTAATAAACACCTGATTAGCATTGTTTAACAGGTTTGGATTGCATGAAAACAGAAAAATGGCCACATACTGTCTAGTTAATTCCTCATTAGCAGCCTTATATTCACTGTGTTTGACAGACTATACCAGCTTTGACACAAGGTGACCTCTTGCATGGGCCTGTTCATCACCTTCACTCTGTCATAAATGGAGTCAGTATAAATGTCAAAATGAATGTGCCATTAACAGAGATTTTTAAGAATTAGAATCCATCTGGTATCATAAAGGTTATTTTTTCAACCTTATCATTACAGACATGATGAAATTATATGGAGTAACCGGTAAAAATGTAAGGAGATAAAGCTGTAGTAAAATGTCTGGGTGTAGACTTTTATTTAACAGATATTGTAAAAGCTTAAAGTTTGCAGTATACGATTCATTTGAGCAATTACAGAAAAATAATGATAGTTTCTAAATGCATTGTTCTTGAATATTAAACAAATATGAACATATTTATTCAGTTAAAAACTGTGGGGAATTCTTTACCAGTATAATTTGGAAAAATACTTTTCTAAAATATTATCCTTTTTGTCTTCGAACAGTGATTAGAGCTTTGCAGCTTACTCATTCTACTTCCTCCCAGTGGGGGTTATCCAGGAATTAATCACATCGATTCCTGGTATGGGTACAAGAGGACAATTTTAACTTAAATGAGTGGAGAATCTGGCATAGTACAGCTGTTCTCCAGTATGAGCTCATCCTAACTTCTCAGATGTGTCCTCCATCTGACAAAGCATAGTGTGATATCAGGCAGTGCAGTGATCATGGATTACAGTCACCACCAAGTGGCAAGCATTACATTAAAGTAGGAAATATCCACTGAAGATCTTCAACTGATTGAAAATCTGAAGAATTTGTCAAAACACAAATTCTTACCCCAGTAGTAGAGGTTTCATCATGAAAACTCTGATTAAAAATTGTCATATTTGATAAGTTATCTCTGAACTAAATATAGCTGTTACTGGAAATATGATGATAGAATATATATTTGCCTCTTTGTGATAGTGGAACCTTTTTTTTTTTTCTCAAAAGGTGATATTATAGTTAAATAAATTTAAAAATATTATGTCATTACCCTAAGGTTTCTAAGTATTGTTATACGGGTAGGTAAAACAAAATATAGAGAACAATGGTATTTGCCTACAGTCTCAGAACAAATTTGGAATGATGGTTATAAATCTTCAACTCAGAATTTGGGTGAACTTTCATAAAGGAGGACAATCCATAAAACATAAGCTGTGGTAAAGTTTAGGCATGGTAAAGATACCTGGGGAGAAATATCATTCAGGACTTTTGTTTCAAAGTTGACATACATCTTCTCCATGACTGGGATCTTTTATGTCTTTAACATTACTGGATACATCCACTCCCAGTTTTAGAAAATTCTGATAACGGGCCAGCTAGTTGTTTTCAATGTTTGTGCTCCTGTTACAAATGAAAAGTACAAATATAAGCAAAAGTCCTTTGGATTACCAAAACACTTTATTTAAAAAGACAAACTAAACCTCAATATATCTTAGTGTCCCTGGAAATAACCATTCCATTGACATATGTTTGATAAACTAAATAGACACTTAACTGTTCTTTTAAAATAAAGCACTAATATGGGCTCAAGCAGTATAATTTATAAGTCACAAAGGCTCACTCCCCATCAATTCAGATGGCAAAGATGAGAATTATTCTATGCTTGAATTTCTCTTTGAAGTTTTGAATTCAGTATCATAAAAATAATTGATTCAGCACACAGTAAGATTGAAGACACTACTGATAGTTTTTTTCACTGAATTACCCGTTAATAGAAGGAATGAATAGATCAAGCTCCACAGAGCTTTTTTTTTTTTTTTTTTTGTGAAGCTTTCTAATTCTCTAGGTGAAACTTAGAGTCTCCATCTATTATGATCCTAATATTGTTTTAAGAACTAAAAAACATCTAGCAACAAGAAAATAGTTATTCTTGAATGATATTTCCACTGTGATATTTAATTTTTATCATGAAGTGTCATGGACAAATTTACAGGCAAAATGCATTGATGCATTGTAAAGATCAATTTCAAACCCTACAAACTTTCAAACTTATTCAAAAGTGCTAGCAGGTTTTCCTCCAGGTTCCATATTTTGTGAAGTGCTCTGGTGCTCTTGACTCCCATATCTATCCTTTTGTACAATCTTGTGTCACTTCTGATATGCACGTCTGAGTTTTCTTCCTGCAGACAAAAAAGGTGAAGGTTCACACTGTCATGTACTCATTCTCCCAGTCTGACAAGAGAAAATGGTCAGTATACCTGGTCTCAGGCATTCAGATGTGCTACTACATACATTAAGTGAGACAAAGTCTGCACAGAGCAATTCTATTCTCCAGCAATTCACTTATAGAGTTTGATGTTGTTACAGGAGTAGTAAAGAGCATGTGACAGCAACTTAGTCACCTCTAGAACAAAGGGTCAGTACAACAGATCTTGTGTTTGAAGCACCTCTAGAAGTATTTCAGCTTTGGGCTGCAATCAGTGCACACCTCTGGTTTTCTCAGCTGTACTCTGCCAAAATAATGGAATCTTTGCAAAACTTAAATAATCTTTACTTCTTTCATGTCTGTATTATTTGGCTATAGCAAGAAAGTATCACAAATAACTTTTTAGCTTTCTCAATGAATTCATCATATCTCCAATTACAAGAGTATCTTTTCAGTAACTTCCCAAATCAGAAATATTCCAGACATCTACTTCATTGCTAAGTGATATAAATTCTATTCCAGAATCCAGGCAGCTAAGAAGGAAGAAATATCTCATTAATGTTAACAACAAGAGCTGCCATCAGTTTCCAAAAAATGCTAACTGACAGGTAATGAGGCAAACGTATCTTTTATTTTAGGATGTATATTTCATATCCGTATCTAATAGAGATGTAAAAGTTGCCTTGGAATCACTGCAAACAATCCCATCCACATATATTTAAATATCAGACAATAAAACAAATTTTATTTTGCTAGTTAGCAATACATATTTTTCCTGCATTTATAGATTTACTGAACATTTCTTCTACAATTCTTCTACAAAACTTATACAGGAAATAGGAGAAGAACATCTTTTCAGTAAGTAACCATTCCCACCAGCAACATAGCCTTTCCTTTTGAATGTTGAGATTCTATTATTGTCTTGAGAAATAGCTGATGTTTGGTCAGAGCGTCAGATATATACATACACATATATAAGTACATATAGAGAGAGCTCCAAATAAGAAGGCTGTTTTTTTAAATCTAGTCATTCAATATGTTGTCAGTCCAGCTGAACCTCTTTTCTAACAAATAATGTATCATCTATAGTTTCATTACAAAGAGTTTAATATACTTTAACAACACTCAAGAAGCCAAGGATTTATTTTCATTCTATTTTAAGTAGGAGCATTTTCTGAAAAAATTCTGCAACTCTTTAAATTATACAATCGTACCGTGAAAACACAGGAACAGTAAGCTGAGCAATGAATTTCATTTTCAGTTATTCTTTCATTTGTAATAGCAAACTAGTGACTCAAAATACTTGTTTGAGAAGTCTTTTAAATTAAATATTAAGAAAAACCTGCATTTGCTTGGATCACTTGCATCATTTAATACACTGGTGGTGAAATGCTTGTTGTGGTCTCTGTATTGTTTTGTATGCTTTCTGTGTAAGTCCATATATTTATACACTATGTATATTATCTCATGATATCCTTGGTCGTTGAAATGTTTCTTATTATACAGTAATTCCTCATGCACATTTTATGGATAAATTAGCCTCTGACAAAACTTGTTGTGAAATGTGTCACACATTAATTGGTCTAACTATTAGTTAATCAAGCTTATGTTATATTGTCAATTATGTCCTTAATTCAGTACTATAACTATTTTTTGTTTCATTTTTATTCAAATTATAAACAAAAATGTTCTAGATTTAGCATTTGTTGTTGTTGTTGGTTTTGTATTTTTCACTTGGTGGACCTTCGAGAATGTCTAAACATTATTGGTCTTTGTAGTTGACACAAATACCTTTATGCTTATAACTATTATAATTTAAAATATTTTATTATTATCAAATATATACTATATACTATATTATTATATAGTATTTATTATTATTACTGTTATATGTCACTTTTTTAATGGTAGACATGGAATTCTGCCATTTAGCTCAGCATGATTAAATTCATGCTTAGTTGGAGTTTTGATGTCAAAGAGAATGTTCTCATATATCACCTAAGCCTTGGAGTTTTACTGAAGTAAAAAACCTCCTTAGGCATGAAAGGGCAGCTTTATAACGCCTTAAAATCTGTCTTTTCTTTAACTTCTAACAATATTGAAGGACCACTATTCCTTAAGTATGTGGAAAGACTTGCTCTGAATACTCACAAAGTACATTCAGCCCATTCTGCCTGCAGTGCAAAGCACACCACTTTGAGTCACGTCTGTCCTGGTTTTCACCGGAAGAGTTAATTTTCTTTCTGATATCTGGAATAGGGATGTATTTTGGGTTTAGGATGAGAATGATGTTGATAATACACTGATGTTTTGCTTACAGCAAGTCAAGGACTAGTCAGCTTCTTGTACTGCCCTGCCAGTGAGGACATTGGGAGTGCACAAGAAGCTGGTAGGGGACAGAACCTGGACTGCTGACCCAAACTGGCCAAATGGATATACCATATGGTGTCATGCAATAAAACTGTGGGGAGTTGGCTGGGTGGGCTGCTATTCCTCAGGGACTGGTCGGGCATTTTTTCGCTGGTAGTGAGCAATTGCATGGTGAATCACTGCATGACTTGCTTTTATTTTTTCCTTTCCTTCCTTCCTTTCCTTCCTTCCTTCCTTCCTTCCTTCCTTCCTTTCCTTCCTTCCTTCCTTCCTTTCCTTCCTTCCTTCCTTCCTTTCCTTCCTTTCTTCCTTCCTTTCCTTCCTTCCTTCCTTTCCTTCCTTCCTTCCTTTCCTTCCTTCCTTCCTTCCTTTCCTTCCTTCCTTCCTTCCTTTCCTTCCTTCCTTCCTTCCTTTCCTTCCTTCCTTCCTTCCTTTCCTTCCTTCCTTCCTTTCCTTCCTTCCTTCCTTCCTTTCCTTCCTTCCTTCCTTCCTTTCCTTCCTTCCTTCCTTTCCTTCCTTCCTTCCTTCCTTTCCTTCCTTCCTTCCTTCCTTTCCTTCCTTCCTTCCTTCAACTGTCTTTATCTCAACCTACAAGTTCCTGCACTTTTCTGTTTTCTCCCCCACTGCATTGAGGGGCAGGTAGGGGGTGAGTAAGTGAATGGCTGTGTGGTATTCAGCTGTCTGATGGATTAGATGACAACAACTTCATACAAAAAGTATGGTCAACTGGTAAGCTGGAAAAGAGAAAACAGTCATCAGAAAAATCTGATACTAAAAACATTCACACAAGAAGAAAAAGAATGGGTTCTGAGCTCTCCTTGGCCACTAAGACTTGTTCCCAAAGGAAACCCACACCTTTCTTCCTTCAGCTATCCACTCCACTGCCCCTCTGAAACAAGAGGAGAAACCAAAGAGAGAGGGAGAGAAAAGAAAAAGGAAAGTTCGTATGTAAAATAGGGTGATCAAAGAGAGTCCTCTCAGAAGTGAAAAAAAAAAAAAATAAAAAAAATGCATAAATACAGTCTAAAAGCTTAAATTAACATTTACTTTCTCAAATCTTCAGTTCTGAAATCCTTATTGTCACTCCTCCATGAGATGTTGTAAGACCTGTATTCAATAAAGTACATAAATATATACTACTGTCTAATCTTACATTTCTGTGTAGAAATTTAGAACACCCAAACATAAACCAAATAGGGAAAAAAAAAAAACAAACAAAAACACTCCAGTGCAGGAAGTCAGTATGAGCTCCATATTATCTTATGGGGATTTCCTTGTGGTCTCTAATAAGGTTCTGTGTGCTCCAGAAAAACGCTTGGAGATTCAGCACCTAAGATCACGTTGTCCAAACAGTATATACAATTTTAATTCACACCAGTGATAGTTTCAGCCCCGAGGAGCCTCAGTATCATCAATAATCTTCAGGAATTCAGCCTAACTCAGAGAGACAATGTCAAGAATGGTCACTAGATCCTGCTTATCTTTGTCCACCTGATTATTTTAATTAACTTGATTGAGATTAATTGTCTTAGTAGGGCGGATATCATGGCCCAATACATATGCCAAGTCTGCACAGCTTTTTGCTTTCAAATCCATATTATTTCTTTGTTTTGACTATCCATACCCATCCAGAATTGCTGATTTCCTACCTATAGGTCTAATATTAGAGTTAATATGTACTAGTAGAAAAGATGGAACTCTTACAAAAGATTTTGAGACAACAGTTACCGAAGAATAACCACTGGCAGAATGTACAAAATACGATAACGCCAAATTGAATCTGTGATACAATTTTAATTATGGGATATAGTCTTGGATGCCTGTTTTTTAATGCCACTTTAATTCCCCAATAAAGAGCCACAATTAAAGGAAAAGAAAGGAAGCCCATTTAGACTGAATGCAATGAATTTCACACTGCTAACCCTTCAATTTAGTAGTTATGCTTGTAGGATGTATGTTCAATTAATGTAATTATTCAATTAATGTGGAATTATTTACATGCACAAATATAAGCTCCTACAGAACACTTTACAAAATTTAGAACAAAATAAGATGGTGTATCGAGGAATGTATGCTTTGTTTCTGACAGGTCATGGTAAAACAGAAGAGTCACTTGACACATTTAGTCATGTCCAGTTTATATATATCAGACATGAAGCTGACTTACAAAAAAAAAAACAAACGTATTTTCAATGGGGCTTTGCTGATTTCCATTAACTGAGGACTGAACCTCTGATTTTGAAAGGTGGTTTGTGATCAAGTTTAGAAATGACAAAGGTTAACTCACACATGCAATTTTAAGGGCAGATAGTTGATCTGAATATATATATATATATATATATACATGAGATACACTTTATCAAAATTACTTTATTGTCTGTGACAATCAGTGGAACCCAAGGTCCTTTTAAGTACACCATCATACCTACAGCAAAGAAGCAAGATCACAGTGGACTGTTTCACTCATTGTTTAGATACAGGGAGATAGAACAATAGAAACTTGTTTATTATACTAACTGTGCCGTTGGTTATTTCATGTTCATTGTCCAGAATTTAAATTTACCTGAAACCTCAAAATTAGATTTATGGAATTACTATGCATTTTTAAAAGTTTCCAGGGTAAATTTTCATTATTCCAAGAATTCTGATAAAAAGCAATCAAATGAAGTTTCCACAAATACCACTCAGAAATTTTAATATAGTTAAATTATAAATGTATTAAAACATTATCATTATAAATTAAAATTTTTAATATTAGTATTTCTGTTTTTCACGTTTCTATTTCTTCTAGCTGTAGGATGGTGGATAAGCCTAACTAAAAAAAAAAGCAAAACAGAACAAAGTAAATATTCAGTTAAGATTCCGGACGATATATAAAAAGTTTACAATTTTCTAATGTTTTGTTACAAAAAAAAAAAAAAGAAAATTATGTTTTATTTTCATTCTTTCATACCTTACATTTTACATGTTCTGCTCATCACTATGAGAAACCACTATCGCATTATTATATGTGCAAATAATTTGCATTCACAAGTAACTAGAAATGATATTTGCATATCTGATTAAATTATATGTATCTGCACTAATAAATCACACAATTAATTATCAGAATTTTCCAATTTACACTAACACTGAATTGTACAGTTGGATATGGAGCTGTTTTTTTGATACTGGAGGCTACTTAAATATCTCCCTATTATATGCATGATAATGTTAAAACCACCTGCTAAAGGGAAATAATATATATTTTTATATATATATGGTCTAAAACTTGCACCAGTGACTGTTATTTTAAGAGGCAGAAGAATTGAATTAAACTCTTTGTACTTTTTAATGATTTTCCCACAGAACATAAAGACATATTTTTGCAATTAACAATATTCAATATTTAAATAATATTTTATCCTGTGCATGTGTATTTAAATAGGAATTAAATATATATTTTATTACTCTCAGTTTTCTACTAATCATCCAAGATAGAGATGTATAACACAATGTGTAGAAAAATGTTTTGTTTAACGAGTCAGATATATTTAACATTTAAATTCATATTTGTCATACATTTTGGATTCTTGGAGATGCAGTTGCTGTGTGCAAAAAGATTTGTAAAAATGGAAATCTCAACAGTCCACTGCTTCTTCAATCAAGCATGTATAGAATGTATAGAAATTATTAACAGATACGGATATGAACAAGAACTACCTGTTCTATTTCATAAAATAAAGAAGCATAAACAATCTTCACATAAACTTATTTTTTTTTCTATCCTGACATTTGTTTATATCAACTATTTTCCTGTCATTAGCATATATAGTTCAACTTCTCTCTTATTGTCAAGGTAAAAGTCTATTGTACAAGTCTAGGTCTGTCATTCTTTCTTCTTTTACATATCCAAAAGGTCTTCTTTTATGTGCCCTCCAACACCCACACTCTGGCCTTGATCATTTCAGGTTCTTTCAGGTTCTTCCTCTAGAAAACTTTTATTTTAAATGTTCTTGTGTTAACCACATTCTTTAAAGGTGGCATCTTACTAAACATTCAGAAGATTTGCTGTTCCAGCACCCATCGAGTACAATTTTTAAAGCATTTTTATTTCTTAATTATTATTTTTGCTTATGCCTCAATGTTCTGTAGAAGTGCAAGAAGTAAAATAGATTGTAATATGCACAGTATTTTAAGTAAAAGGTAATTGTTCTGATGTTAAACTTCAAAAACAGAATAATACCCATCAATCTAGTGCTTAGAGAAAATATGGATAGCCAGTTTTACAAAATTTGTGTTGTCATTTTTTTAAGTACCAGCAGTAGCTTACAAAGCAGAAATTAGTTGTGTGAAACTTTTTTATACTATTTTTTCCATACAGTTTATTTACCATTATTTTTTCTATAACTTCTTGAATAAAACATAAATATAATCAACATTTAATAAAAATAGAATTCAAGTTCTTACTGATATCTTTTTTTACATGAAGTCTCTACTCATCCATCTTGAACCCAAAGCATGTAGGAAGACATAGGTAGAAGTATATTAAATCTGACAAATGACCTCCCATGTGCAAAGGAGGAAATAAAGATTCATTCTCCGTGTTTGTGAGATCATTTTGATGAAAGGAAGGCTAATTGAGGATGACATATATTCTAAATCTAATTCAAATCAGCATTTTTACATGAAGACTCATCACATTTCTAATGGTACACTCTACCATGAAACAGCTTAGTAAAGACATTCTGAGTTTGACTCTGGATTTTTTTTTAAATGCTTCATCAGAACTGACATTTTTAGCAGTAATGAGTTTTCAATCTTATTACAAACAAGATATCTGTGGTATTTTCTATCTAAGAAGAAGCATTTCTTCTTAACACCATTAAGTCTCATGTTTTAGGGAAAATTGCAGCTAATATGTGATTACGTTTAGAAAACATGGGGAAAAACTGCAATCACAGAATTTCTTACCATAAAAGCAAATAATCTTCACATCATTGGATTGTTAAATTATAGACTTTTTCTCTGGTGTTCACAAAGTAATTATATTTAAGAACAACTAGTATTACTTCTGCTTTAAAACAAGAAAGAGTATTAAGTGCTACTTCTCAACTTAAATGGTACATATTCTTTGAGATCATTGCCATCTTATTAACCGAAACTTAATAGCTCAGCTCTGTCAGAAGACTTATGTCATCTTACACTATTAGTTTTGCTTTGTTAATACCACAGATTACAGCCTGTGGATGTAATACATACTATGAAAAATCATGACCTTTCATATTTCTCAGAAAGATGAAACTGCATTTTCAAGGTACTTATGAAAGTATAGTATAAAACTCAGTGTGTAATTTTGGGCAGTCGGTGAACAGGACAGAACAGTTATGAGATTTGCTACCTTAATGAATGGTAATATTTCTCAACCATTTTAATTAAATTTTCATGCAAAGATTTTTATGCAAGGAAGGATAGCATAAATATAGTTGATAATAAGATATTTTTATTTATTAATACTTAGTTTTCACCTACATGATGATCCTCCGTTGTGATTAAAAAAAATAAAAATAAAAATATTTCTACCATAGCACTACTTTAGAGGTAGCAGAGTACTGAAATGTGGAAATTTTGTCATACTAGTTGTGGAATTGATTGCCTTGAAAATTCTAGCACTTTATTTTATTTCTAGCACTGTCATTAAATTTGGCAAATTTACAATCCATTGGTAAATTGCCACTAAAGTAGACAATAATATTCAGAAGCACTGACCTACTGTTTTATGCATTATCTGAAGATCTCAGATGCAAGCTTAAGGTTTTGGTGCTGCAACCAGTGTCACTTTCTTCATCTCCTCATCATCCTTGTTTGAGGTCATCCCTTACTGAGAGATCCACTTAAGATATATAAAAAAAAAAAAAAAAAGAACAAAAAAATAGAACAAAAACAATAGAAGTTGCTGAAAAATTATGTTACTTCACACTTGGATCTCATCCTGTCTTAGTCGAGGATTGTATAATCCAATAATGTTGAACAAATTAATATCCATCATTTTGTGGATATTTAGCAATGGAAAGACATTGCAAATTGCACCAAGGTAGTTTACTTCTGTACATACTTTCTGTGTAATCTTTTGCTTTTCTCAACTTCCCAATCCACTAATAACAACTTTGGATAAAATGAGAGTGAAAGGGCCACTATAGTATCTAACTCAGGCTCTACTGCTTGTAATGATTGTTTTCTTCCTTTAAGACTTCATTTATTCTTGACAGAAAAAATTATGTGGAATAATTATATCAAAAGGTCTGTGGTATGCTGTGTTCAGTTTGGAAAGTAAAGAACATTGCTTAACTATTACCTAGAACATCCCTGGTATTGAAAATGTTCATATATTCAGGCATCAATAATTTATTGTAATTTATTATTTAATTCAGATATAGAAAACACGACTTGACTAACCAATACTAAGAAATAATGCAAGTATAACTCCAAAGCTGGGAGACAATTTAGAACTAGATTATTATCTACATAAATGAAGATATTCCCAGGCATTTCCAGTAAGGTTAATTGTATCTGTATAGGACTCCAATATCATGAATGAAATAAAAAAGAACACAGATATATAAAGTAGCTGATCTCATATTCCAGATTTTCCATAGAAACACTGAAAACAGAGAAAAAACATTGCATTATTTTACCTGTGAAAAACTGAATTAATACCCCGAAAATCAGCAGCTGTGCATACAAGTATGTTAGAGAAGTGGTTTATTACTTAAAAAAAAAAAAAAAAAAAAAAAAGATAATCTCGTCACCCACCTTATTTTCATCCAATGTTATTTCATATTTTTTCATGTGCTTCATTTATAAGAATGGTAGGTGGAATCACTGAAGTGTTAGAACAAACAATCTTTCCAAAAGAAATGATAGTGGTAAGTAATTTGCCGTTTTGGAAATATGCAAAGAACCTAAATGAAGAAAGGCCTGCTTACATTCACCTGAACAAAGTATTAGCAATCAAATTCTTAATGTAAGCAAAAAACATTCTATTTAGTCTGACTTCATGGAAGTCATGGCAGTACAAGAAATAATTTCCTGTCTCTTATACATTGGGACTGAAGGTATAGAAAAGAGGCAGGAAATATTAACCACTTTTAAAGTTCCATCTGCAAAGCAGAAAAATGTAACTCATTTATGAAATTGAATTTTCTTCCTTAAAAACATTCCAATAAATTTGCATATTACATATAAATTCCTAGCAAAATGTTGAGTCCTATGGGGAAAGAAAATAAAAAATTAAAAGGAAATAGATTTTTAAAATACCAAATAAAAATGTATGGCTTTACTAGAGCTATCTGTGAAATCATAATAATTAATGTCTATTTCTTGCTAATGTCTCAGTTTGAAAGATAATGATTTCTTGCTATTCAGGTTGTCTGTTTACCAAAGCACTGCTCTCTGGGTTGGAAAGCACAATCTTTAAGTTACATTTTTTCTCACTACAGAACATCTGTTTCCTTTATAAAAAGAAAAAAAAAAGTTCTGACACTTCCTAGTAAAGACCCTTCCACTATGAATGTTTCCTCTGCTAAAATCCTTTTTTTGACATGTCATCATTAATCATTAGTTATTAACTAACTTCTGCTTTCCTATCTCACAACAAGAAAAGAACATCAGAAAGGAATATTGTCTATTAATCTACACAGCCATATTTTTAATTCTGCACAAGCGTTTTAAAAGCTAAGTGGGAAAAGTAGATGGGTGACATTCTTCTATGGGGCAAAACTTGATGAAAACAGAATCTGGTGGAAGCTGGATTTACAGCTTTGACTCTTGAAGCTATCACAGTGAGAACTGGTAACAGCTCATAGCTGCATGAGGAATTAAACACTTTATAGGAACCTGTCTGTTCTTAGCATGAAGGAATTTCAGGCAAATTTCAGTATGAATTCTCATTTCACCTTCAATGAAATCTTAGAAGAATTATTTAGAAGTTAGCTACGTCTAGCCATTTTTTTGACATCACTCTTAGTCTCTTCCTTTACCTTCCAATATTTTTAACTTCTTGTTTCCTTAATATTTTGTGGCAGGTTTTTCTCATCATCACTGCGTATGGAAATATAGCAGATTATTTGAAAGGTCTTATTTTTAAGACCTAAATGTACATAGTACTTATAATTATTTTTCTACCATTTTCCCAAAAACTTATTTTTAATAATACAGGTGTATTCAATGCTTCTTATAGATTTGCATGGCAAATACGAGCATTGAAGGATGTTAAAGCGATCTTGCACAGTCATTTTTGACATCAATTAGTTACTTAAGCATAAGTAAATCTGATGCCATATACTTTAAACATTTTGCCTGTTGGTTACAGTCCACTGTAGCTAGATCTAAAATAATTAAAGTGGCTTACACTCTGACATCTTAGTGAATTACATAAATTTCTTTCATGTCCTTTATTAGAGAAAACAAACAAAAACTACCATCCAAAAGCACTGGACACGTTTTGCACAACCAAGTTACTAAGATCAAGTTATCAAGTTACTCTACATGTCTTTATAATAATAATTTTATACATGCGTATTAGGTTTACATGGCAAAGTTTTGGTAGTGGGGAGCTGCAGGGGTGGCGTCTGTAAGAAGAATCAAGAAACTGCCCCATACTAGATAAGGGCCAGTTTCAACTGGCTCCAAAGAGACCTGCTGCTGCCCAGAGCCGAGCCAATAAGCAATGTTGTTTGTGCATCTGTGAGAGCAGATTTAAGAAAGGAAAACAAACAAACAAAAAAAAAACACCCACCAACTTGCGGTAAAACAGCAGCTGGGAGATCAAGGAGTGAAAAACAGCCCTGCAGACACCAAGGTCAGTGAAGAAGGACAGGAGAGGTGCTCCAGGCACCGGAGCAGAAGTTCCCCTGTAGCCCCTGGAGAGGCCCCTGATGGAGCAGGCTGTCCCCCTGCAGCCCATGGGTCCCACGGCAGAGCAGATCTCCACGCTGCAGCCCATGGAGGAGCCCCTGCAGGAGCAGGCCCCGGGCCAGACCTGTGGCCCATGGAGAGGAGCCCTTACAGAACAGGCAACCTGGCAGGAGCTGCCTTCTATGGGGGACCTATGTTGGAGCAGTTTGTTCCTGTGGATGGACCCCGTGGTATGGAGCCATGTGGGAGCAGTTCTTGAAGAGCTGCTGCCTGTGGGAAGCCCACGCAGGATCAGTTCAGGAAGCACGGCATCCTGTGGGAGGGACCCCACGTGGAGCAGGGGCAGAGAGTGACCATGAAGGAGCGGCAGAGACAAAGCATTAGGGAGTGACCACAGCCCCCATTCCCCTGCACTGCTCGGGGGGGAGGAGGTGGAAGAGGGCAAATATGGGGGGGGGATTTTTTTTTTTTTTTGTAGTTGTTTCTCACTGCTCTAGCTTGTTCGTAATAGGTAATATATTTTATTAATCTCCCTATGCTGAGTCTGTTTTGCCCATGAGGATAAATTGCTGAGTGATCCCCGTCCTTATCTCAACCCTTGAGCCCTTTTCATTGTATTTTCTCCCCCTTTCCCTTTGAGGAGGGGGAGTGAGAGAGCAGTTGTGGTGGAGTTCAGCTGCCCAGCTGAGTAAAAACACCACATTCATTGACTATATATATTGTGAATTATCTCTAGATACACCTAGACAGTCAGTTTTGAAGAAGAGAAGGAAGAAATTGATTTATTCTGATCAGTATAACTACCAGAAAAAATGGATAGAGGAGAGGACCTGGAATGTTTTATGAGTTCAACTGAAACTTTCAAATATTTATGGTTTCGAATAGACATTCCTAAGGAAAACATTTGTTTAGAGGAAGAGGAAGGGAAAGAAGGAGAAGAAGGAGGAGAAGAAGAAGGAGGAGGAGAAGGAAGGTGGAGGAGAAGAAGGAAAGTGAAATACAAAGGATATTTATTGTCCGATAGGGAGTATTACGGATAGGAGGGGTGCACAAGAAAAGTTAAGAATTAATTATATTTGTGCAAGTCTCATCCATTGTTACCTTTTTTTTTTTTTTTTTGAGAAATCTGTTCTTTCAAGTCTTTAGAACTAGATTCAAAGATGTTAATAGTAAAGATTACAGAACATAGGAAAAAGAATTAATAACAGTGTTTGGCCAGAAGTACAGTCCCTTTATGTCACCTGCAATCTAACAGAGCTGTTTTGAATCAAAAATGAATGTTGTTCTTACTTTAGATAGCCCTTTTTTTTTTTTCCCTAGAGTTTCCTCTCCCATATTCTCTACCTACCTACACGTCTCTTAGTCTGCTCCAAGCAACATTAAACCATAGGTCTTTTTTTTGAAGCTGAACTCACAAACACATAATTGTATTTTAATGCAATGCCTCACACAACATAAAAAAGGTTATAACTAGGTCCTCCCATGCAGACTGAAATGATACGAAGGAAATGTTTTGCAGCAGTATGCAAGTGTTATTACAGTTCAGATGTATGTGTTTCCAGCATTAACTACGCACAGTTGACATAAAGTCAAAGCGTTTAATGTTTCTCATCACTTTCTCACAGCTTTTGGTTTCATTACTCTCTCTTCACTTCTGTTTGGTCATTTTCCCATTAAGCATTTCAGTGGTAAGGTTTGTTACACGTTTTACCTAGTCTTCCCTCTCTGGCTTTTTATTAACTTTTCAGGAAAGTGTACCAAAGAACATCAACAAAAAAAAATAGACTATATTAAGTATAAATAATACTAATTAAGTATAAGTAAGTATAAATAATACTAATTAAGTATAAATAATACTAGCATTTTGCAGAGGTAATTTAAATCACAGAAATAGTATTACAGAATGAATACTTTTTTTTTTTTTTTTCTGGGTGAGATTACTGGAGGCTTGTGTCTACTTGATATCTTCTTACAAGAAATAATTGTACTGTTTGAAAAGCTTAGAATATATTAAGAAGGCTTGCAATATTATGTATAAAATAACTTAGTTTCACATATTAATTGCAGAATATTTCATATAAGTAAATTGGACTGATTGTTGCAGTTTAACACTAATGAGCAGCCAAGTGCCGCACAGCCACTCTCTTAACTCCTTCTTCTCAGCAGAACACAAAATATGATAAAATAAATAAATAAAAAAGTCTCATTGGTTAGGATTAGGACAGGGAGATCACTCACCAGTTACTGTCACAGGTAATAGGGACTCAGCTTGGTCTCTGTCATGGACTGTAGGGGAAATTCTGCTCCAGCACCTGGAGCACCTCCTCCCCCTCTTTCTTCACTGACCTTGGTGTCTGCAGGACTGTTTCTGTCTGTGTTTTCCTCAGTTCTCTCTGCCAGCTGTTGCACAGCAGTTTTTACCCTTTCTTAAATCTGCTCTCACAGAGGTGCAACTAGCATTGCTCGCTGGCTCAGTTTTGGCCAGTAGTGGGTGCCTATTGGAAGCACCAATGTGGCAGCTTCCGGAGTCTTCTTACAGAGGCCATCACTGCAGCACCCCCATCTGCCCTACTAAATGTTAAACACAATACTCCGCATGACACTTTTGACCATATCTGATTTTCCAAAAATATTTTATTTGTACATTCCATTAAATAGTTTCCTGAATAGCAAAACATATTATATTACGCTACAACATTATAGACCTGCTAAACTACAGAGACATTATACCCATCATGTTTTGAACAAGACTGATCTTTTTTTAACCTATCGCTTTTATAACTATGATTTCAATGTATCTATTTATATTGTAGTGGCATTTAAATTGTGGTAGTCACTGTGTAAATAATTAAATATTTACTTTATATTTAATAATGTATTCTGCCATCATTACATGCATAGATCAGATCAATGGCAGTATGCAGTTTCATAGTGCTGTGGGGAATTATGCTACAGCATGCAAAGTGCTAATTTCCTAATATTGTAATTAAAGTTTCTGAGTGACAAACTTTCAAAATTAGACATAAGTCTCTAGTGTTTAAGAATGTCTGAATCATTTGCCATCATGCTTGAGTACCTTTTTGCCTCAAAGTATTCACTAAACTGACTAGGGGTGGGGTGGGGAAATTATGTTTGTATTTCCTGATTTGCCTTTGGTGACTTAGAATTACGTACATCACGTCTCAAAGGCAGCAAATTTGCTGCTGTCTCATGTGAATGCTATTGAAAGTACATCTATATGTATTTTAAAGATAGAAGGTACTGGGGAGGATAACTATGAGAACAGGAGTTTTTCTGAAACTTTTTCCTCAGGTGTTTTCATGTAAGTCCTGTCAGCTACATTATTCCTAAGATTTTTAAAGCTCTGGAAATTTAAGGTTGAATCAGAAGTGTCCTGAAAATTAATTTACCTATTTGGCTCAAACAGTTTTCAGTTTGGTGAAAATTAAAGATTTCATCATTTATGTATTATTTTTATTCATTTCAGTCTCTTAAGAAGCAATAAGTCATTTGAAACCAGAATATTTATTCTTACTCATAACAGGTTTTGAGCATCATGACAAGTTTATCAAAACTGTATTCTCAATGGATAATTTAAATAATGTTTAAAGGCTCCCTATATAAAATAGTGAGTGCCAGAAAAACATTACCTGTGTTTCAACCAGGTCAGTTTTCTGAGACATCCAGTGTGCCACCTAAGAAAGGAAATACTTTGTATGAATAATTTTCCTTCATGAAGGGAGTAAATTATGTTTACACACATCTGTTGTCAGAGACATCAACAAACATTCACATCCTGAAATGAAAATACAGCCTATAATACTAGTATGACGAGCAAGAATTATTATTATATTACAGAGTTATTCTATGTGCTAAAAGGAGGTCAGAATCTATAATATATTTACAGATATAAAAGTTTAGATCAGATATGTAATGATATATAAGGGTTAGAGGAGGAAGCTTCACAGCTGAGCCCCTACATGGTGAGCCTGGCCAGGGCCCTGATACCTATGAGGTTATGCCATCTCTTTTGTAAAGCCCTTGCATTTCTGAAACTTACTTCCGTTTAAACAGTGTCTTAGACTTCATGATATGAAATATATGTAGCAGTAAAATATTCTCTTAGGGAACTAAATTATGAAAGAAAGTCATATTTATCCTCCAGAAACACAGAAGATTGCTTGGAACTCATGATACCAAGTTTCAGATTTTCAGATCGGCTTCTGTAAAGCAGAAACTTGAATTTCAAAAAAAAAAAGCATTGTAGGAACGTTAAGAAAAATTACAATGGTCATATTAATTAAATCCAAAATCTGTCTATCTAGCTTAGTGTCTGGCTGTTAGGAGTGCCCAGAAAACTAGGGAGAAGTAAAGCTGACAAACATATTAAAACTCTAGCACTTCATACGTCAACTTTATACTTTTCTTCCTGAGGAATAAACCAGCACATATCCAGTCTCCCATTTTATTCACCTGAGTTTTTAGGAGAAAATGAAGCCCAAATATTTTAAGAATTAGCTAACTTCAGTGGCATGAATATAATTTACCTATTTTTCTTTTTTCTTCCTTTTTTTTTTTCTTTTTGTTTTGGTCACCAATATACAAAATTTAGATTTGAGCCATCATAAAGTTTTAGGAATATTTGGATTCTACTGACAAATTGAAATCCTTAGGAATTTCATGAAATTGTAGGGAAAATATGCTAGGCATTTATAACCTTTTTTTTTCCTATTAAAGTTCTAGAACAACCTCTTAAAAGTTTTAAAAATGAAACAAAAGAAACTCATGTTGAGGAATAAAATCAATTAATAAAGTAATTAAGTAAAAAACAAATATATCTCAATTAATTAATAAACACGCAAAATATATTTTTCATAATTTTCTCACTATATTTTTCCAAATCCACTATCACTTTCAACTGCTGTTATTTCAGGACTTGTTTTGACTCTTTTCAATTCATCCTCTAGATGGATTTCTTTAATTCTTGAAGAAGAGTAACCCAAGGAAAACAAACAAATAACTAAAAACCACCAGCCAACCAACCAACACAATTAAACTTGTCCTTTCATGGAAAATAATGTCAGCTTGCTCCATTTTTTAACGCATTGGCAAAGCATTTTTGATTATTTTTTATAGTGGTCCACATCTAGAATGTCAAACAGTTTGCTGTGATCTTTCTGTCATTCAATACCTTGCTGCTGCAGCAGCTGCACTTCAGAGACAGATTTTTTTACTAGTTTTTATTTGTCTTAAGTTTAAAAATCTCCAGTTAGGTATGATCACGTGAGCTTCTAGCTTATAGTTAACGTGTGTTTACTTTCCCATGTGGAGAAATGGAAGAAGTTCATCTTTTTCCTAGGATAGATGTTTAAAATAGGAACAGATGAGAAAAGACCCTACCACTCAATGCAGGCAGTGTATGAAAAGAGGACAGTTCAGTCATACATAAATGTTTAAAGTTAGGTGAAATTAATTCCATTCTCGATTCGTTGGTGGAAAGGCCAATATAAAAAAAAGCCAAATAAAGGCTGCCTGAAATGAATAATTTTGATTTGGTTAGTAATGGCATAGTTTCCTGAACAAAATGGTCCAGATAGCTGAAGGAGTGCAACACCTATTTAAAGATAAAGGTTTTTATCTAAAGTTCTGATTGGTCTGCTTTGTATGTTATATTAAACGAACATGTAAAAAACATTTACAATAGCTCAGAGCTGAATGTAGGACTAAGCCAGCAACGAACACACAGTGAAATAATAAAGACAAGTTATTTGCATTGGGAAGAAAAGTAAGATCAATGACACACTCTATTGAAGAGAATAACAATTAAGATAAATCATATGCTATGCTATTTAGCATATTTTCAACGAAATATATTGTACACAAACTTACATACATTTTTCTTCTTTTTGACAGTTTGCTACTGAGTGCTTTGTGAAGCCATGAACACTGTTGACATAGATTCTCTGGACCTCCCCTGGGTTATTGTGTTATTCTTTTTTTTTTTTTTTTTTTTTTTTGTCACATTACTACTAAAACACTCTAAGTGCTGAATATGTAACTTGTTTCTAATTAGATACCCTCTGTTTGCAAAATCTGCAACCAAAAAAAAAAAAAAAAGAAAAAAGTGTTTTTCTAAGTCTAATCTGGATAAAGGCAACTCATTATGAATAGCATGTGATATGTCTAAAGGTTCTATCAAACAAAAGGAGGTGTTTTCATGCATTCCCCTGGAGCCCTGCTATCCTGATGGTAATTTTAAATTTGAAATATATTATCATTTAAAGAGCGTGAAAGATGTAAAGAATTAATTCTCTCTACTAAAGTCAACAAATAATTACGAGTGCAGGATTAGATTGATAGATTAGTGGCATGGTAAATTAAAAGTAATACAGGAAAGGATATATTAAAGCAATCTGGCTACTTTGAAATTCTTTATTATTACTCTATTTGGGAGTTTTAAAAGGCTAATATTCATGACAAAGCTACAGTGTCTGTGGGGATCTAAAGAGGTTTAAAAATATAGCTTTTTTTTTTTCTTTATATTTGTTCATTCTAGCCTTATGAATACTGTGGCATTCAGTTTACTAGGTTTTTGGGTTGGAAAAGAACCACACTTCTGAATCTTACACTTACAGCTCTAGTTCAAACCACAATAATGTCTTCGTTTTGGATGAATGTAAATCAAGAGATATTTCCACTAGAAAGGAACCTAACATGATACAAATACAAATGGGACTATACTAGAGAAAACTGGAAGTAAAAACTTCTCAGTGTGGGTGCCAGCTCCTCAGCACAGACTGTTTTGCTTAGAGATACATTCTCGTTGTGCTGTGTGGCTGGCTAATTAGACATAGGCTATGTTCCTGGCACAACTGGGGACCTCAGGGAAGAAACGATGAATCCAGTCTCCCCAGCTCTTGGGTGCTGATGATCCCTGTTCTCCTTGTGACTAAAACAGTACTTCAACCAAGGTCATTTTCTGCACATCCTATTTTAACATTTAAGCATTACATAGCATATCAGAAGCAAAATTATGTGTTATGGAGCCATGACTGGCATTGCTGATCACGATTTCATAGAGATTCACTGACCTCTAGTTCTCTTTGCATGTTGCTGCATCTAACTTGCCTCTCTTCATGTCATGACTGAAATAATGAACAAAAGAAAATAAACATTTTGACTTTGGCTCCATGTTTCTTGTGGTGTTCATGAGTTGTGAACCTGTGCAAGAATCAAAACTGAATCCATAACTTTGAAATTTAGGCTACTAGTTTTTTTATACTTTTTTTTTTTTTTTTAACAACATGAATGAGATGTAGAACTTAACACAGCAATGTCTCCTTTTACTCAGTCAAATGGAATCCTTATGCACTCCTATGACATGCTGTTGGCATCTGCCAAGAGACATTATCACTTTGCCCTTTTAGTAGTTTGAAGTGAACAGGAACTAGGATATGGGATGAAATACAGCACTGCTCAACAAAGGGCTTTTAAGAAAAATCTTGGATGTTAGAAAAGACTGTGACAAAGAGAAGGTGTGCCTGAAAGGGTTGCTGAATGCTTGAGTGGCAGCTCTCTGTATGACAAGTCTTGAGGGATTGGATACTTAAATCTTAATTACAAAAAACAATCATCATCAGGTATTAAAAACCTATAGGGAAATTGAAGGACTCAGAGAAGAGAATCCCAGTAGTGGAGATCTGCTCTATGCAAATTTAATTGACTCATATTATACAAATAAACCTGGTAAATTAAAAAAAAAAAAAAAAAGTGTCTGCAAGAATATTGAGTGATTCTCCTATAGAGCAAATGCTATGAAAAAGACAGAGGGTGAGATTTTCAACCTGAAGAAATTCAGTTACTGCTTAATGATAAGCCAAATGCCACAGCTGACCAACTTTTTAGCACAATCTGTAATGCAGCTGAAAGCAGAAAATCTTTTTGGTCACTAAATGCCAAGCATTTGAAAAACATACAATGATACAATAACATATAATTTAGTGTTTTTCATGTTTTTATGATATAAACCTATAATTAAAAAAAAATGGAGAAACCACATTGGTAGAAATTAAAGTATTTTTAAGTAACAAAAATGTGTTTCATTTCAGAGGTCTAATAAATATAGGTTTTACTATAATTCCTTGAAACTGAAGAAGAGTAGTCACTCTCACTGATGGATTTTGTAGTAGTGCTGAGCAGGAATGCAAAGTAGGAGTCGTAGGAGTCAGTTCGGAGGAAATGATTTTCTAGCTAAATAGTGGCCAATTTTAGGTCTTTCAGAAACAATAAGATAGTTCTGTCACACTCAATTCAGAGTATAATTAACAATGACATTTTTTTTTCTTTCATACCTACTAAGCACTTCTGTTAATGTACATTACTGACCTAGCAGAAGAGATAAAGTTTATAGATTATTGACATCAAAAGTTCTGCTTAACCTATACTACATTTATTCTGTACTTTATTAACCCTACTGACAACAGCAACAGTCATAGTGACAAAAAGATAGTTGCCAATGTCTAATAGTCTAATAGTCTTTGAAGAGAAAAATTTTCTTAGGTTGAAATTCCTTTCTCCCCTCCCCCTCTGTTTTTTCTTTTTTTTTTCTTTCCTCCGCAAGAGTGATAGCTGCAAGATGAGAGGAACTGAGCCTAATGTATCTATTCCTCTTCATTCACATTAAGGAAATTTAGGATGACAAGGTTATGTGAAGTCATCTACTTTGTGATACATATATATGGTCAGATAAGCCACAACTTCAAGGTTTTTAGAAATGATCTAAAATGTAAGATACGTGCAGTTCCAAAGAGGATGCAAAATTAGCATTCAGGATATCGGCCTACTCAATAAATAAATAAATAAATAAATAAATAAATAAATAAATAAATAAATAAATGATTGAAGATAATGGCCCTTTTCAATGATTTTATCTTTGTCATATAAATTATTGAACACATTCATGTTGGGCAACTAAACCCTACATTTGGTTTATTTTCACAGTTCCTTTAAAATTTCAATTACACTATTTCTGTAATTTATTTTTGTTCTATGTTTTTCAGTTTAAGTTACATACCTTTGTACTGTGTCTGGCTGTGATGGAGCAAATTTTCTTCATCACAGCCAGTATGGTGCTGTGTTTTACAGTGTTGACCAAAACTAATATTAGTGTTTTAGCTGTTGATGAACAGTGCTTGTATAGTTTAAAAACTTTTTAGTTTCTCACTCTGCCAATACAATGAGTAAGCTGAGGCGGACAACAGACTGCGAGCAGACACAGCTGTGAGATATTCCGTGCTGTATAATGTCATGCTCAGCAATAAAACTAGGGAAGAGTGTTTTTTGAAACAGGCTGTTGCTCAGAGACTGGCTGGGCATCCATCTGCTGGTTAGTGATTGCATTTACATCACTGTTTTGATCTTTCCTTCACTTATTAAACCATCTTTATCTTGGCTGAAGAAGGTGTTTTGTTTTGTTTTGTTTTGTTTGTTTGTTTTGTATATATAGCTTTTGCTCATCCAATTCTAAACCCTATCCTGCTGTGGTGTGGGGAGTGAGAGAGCAGCTGGCAGGTGCTCAGCTGCTAACAAGGGTCAACCCACCAGAACTACCCTCCGCTCACCTCTATCCTTCCTGCTGACATCAGCATGCTTCACATGTATCAAGTTACGGTTCATTTCTATGAACTATGAAAAAGGAAGTTTAAGAGATTCCCCCGATTTCAGGGATTGTCCCAGCATTTCTACCAGGATTCACAACTTCAGCCATGCTAAACTGTTTGTCTGAGCATGATGTAAACTGGACTAGGATGATGAAAGTTCAGAAAAAAAGCAAACATTCCCTGGGACTCATCTAACGAACACTTAATTGAGCACAGTTCTGAAGTGCTGTGTGAAATGAGGAACAAGCAAGGGCATGCGATAATAGTAAACTCATAGTTCAGCTTTGAAATTAGAAAAATAATATACCATGAAACTACGCTCTTGGTCTTTGCTATCATATTAACTTCTCTAAAGTTCTAATTTTAGAATTACATTATAATGATTTTAGAATGACAACTATTATTTGGATGGTTGGACCAGATGATCCTGGAGGTGTTTTCCAACCTTAATGATTCTAGAATGGATTGAATCTGTCTCTGGAGATTTTTATTTTTATTTACCTTTTTCCCCAAATAGAAGAAATTTAGATTAGAAGCTTAGACTATATTGCTAACATTTGGACATGTAGAGGCCAGAGAGATGGATGACTAACACATGAATTTTGAAATACTCAGTGTTTAATGTGTGCCATGTTTCCTTTAGGATATTGTCTGCTGTTATCTTCCCAGCTTTTTATGTAGATCACAGGCTTTGGGAACGTGTGACTTCAGTTGCAGACTCTGTATATAGAATTCCTATTAAACTCAGTGGGAACTCAAATTTTGGAATCTGTCAAATCAAATCCTATCTTTTCTGGAAACTGAGAAGATAAGGCATGACTGAATATCGGATAAAGTACTATATTATCAGTCCAACAGGATTTCTGTTCTTATCTCTAACATTCAACTTGTTCAAAATGTTATGCATAAATTCTATTATAATATTAAAAAAACAACACTGCTTGTCTAAAGCAAAATAAATATTTTTACAAACTAATAATTAATAAATAGCAATATACAATAATATCAATAAATAATATCAATATATTGAAAAACAATATATCAAAATATATAAATATCAATAGCATTGATAATATTAACATTAATATATAATACATTAATATTATGTTAATATAGTTGTAATATGTCAATATTATTATATTATTATGCTATATTATTATTATTACAATGTATTGATATTATATAAAAACATAGTATAGAATACTATATATAAATAATATCAGCACATCAAAATAAATAAAATTTACAAGCTAATACATAATAAATAGTATCAATATATAATATCAATAATAAATGATATCAATATCACAGTTATTACAAGCTAAAAATAAATAAATTTTACAAGCTAATGTGTAAAACTGTAGATTTGTCTATCTCCAGATACCTCAAAAAAAAACCAAAAAAAAACACAGAAAACCACAAACTTTTTAAAAAATATTACAGTATTTATTAAATTTCATAAATGAAGTTTCTGGTGTTAGATGCTGGGAAACAAACTACACAGTCAATAGAATGCCATCCACTGACACTAATTCTATATATATATATTTGGAATCATACTCTTTGGGACATCTGCAAGAGCATACTGTTTATTGAGAAAAGAGAATCATAGAATCATTAAGGTTGGAAAAGACCTCCAAGATCATCTGGTCCAACCATCCCCCTACCACCAATATCGCCCACTACACCATGTCCCTAAGCACCACATCCAACCTTTCCTTAAACACCCCAAGGAACGGTGACTCCACCAGTTCCCTGGGCAACCCATCCAAATGCCTAACTACTCCTTCTGAGAAGGCCACTGGCCTTCTTGGACACCTGGGCACACTGCTGGCTCATGTTCAGGCAAGCATCAACCAACACCCCCAGATTCTTTTCCTCTACACAACTTTCCAGCCACTCTGCCCCAAGCCTGTAGAGTTGCATGGGGTTGTGACCAAAGTGAAGGACCCAGCACTTAGCCATGGTGAACCTCGTCCCATTGTCCCCTGCCTATTGATCCAACCTGCCCAGGTCTCTCTGCAGAACCTTCCTACCCTCCAGCAGATCGACACTTCCCCCCAACTTCATGTCTTCTACAGACTTACTGAGGGTGCACTTAATTCCCTCATCAATAAAGATATTAAAGAGAATGGGCCCCAAGACTGACCCCTGGGGAGCACCACAGGTGACCAGTCGCCAGCTGGATTTCATTCCATTCACCACCACTCTCTGGGCCTGGCCACCCAGCCAATTTTTAATCCAACAAAGAGTGTGCTTATCCAAGCCATGGGAAAGGCTTTGCTGAAAAATATAATGAACATATAATCTATTGTGAAGTACAGCAGGCCAAACTTTGTGAACAATTGAATAAATTCTGAAGAACGAGTAAAAAAACAAAGTCCCAATCTTTATTTGGTGCACTTTAATCTCTTCTTAAAAAAAAAAAAAAAAAAAAAGGAGAGAGAGAGAGAGAGAGAGAAAAGTAGTAATAATGCAGAAGTAATTCTTGTTTTGATGTAATTTATCCATGCTTTTTTTCATAGTATGACGTTTCTTCAAATATATTTACATGAAATTCTTGGAAACATCACATAGATTTTTGTTAATTAAATCATTGTATTTTTCCTTATAAAATTATTAAAGATTGATAGCGACTTTGGACATATCAGTGAGCTATTTTCTGCAAACTGTCCCATCAGCTTTTAACAATAACCAATATATGTACTTAACTGTCACCTGTGTTTTCCATTCATGCAAAGACAGCTTTGTGATATTACTAGATAAAAGCTATGCAGCATTACAATTAATTAATTAAAAATTACTTCATTTAAGGAAATTCTTCGCCATTGTGATTCATATAAGAAATGGAAAATCATAATTTTGATCTTGCTGAGTTAGATCTTTCTATGTCCACAAACATTAACGTTACTCAGAAAAGCGCATACTAGAAAAGTGTGTCTGTTACCCTATTGCTATCTTTTTAGATAGCAATCTAAACCTGCTAATGTCATGAACCTGCTAATAGAAGAATATGTTAGAAAAGTCCATAGCTCTTTCTTAGTGTTAGCCAACCTCTACCTGACACTTTCAACGTAATAATAAAAAGCCCTGCTAAGTGCTTGATTGACCTCGTAGTGCTGCCTCCTTGCTAGCTGTGCTTGACAACATTTTTGTTGGAAGCCTTCCATTAAGAGGCCTTAAAGAATCTGCAGGGGGTCATGTAATTAATTTAGAGGAATTTTTGAAAAGCAAAGTCAAAATACGATGCTTTGATCATGCCAAAATGCTTCATTTTGACTGTTCCATTTTTATTTATTTCATAATGATGATGTATGTATACATTATGTTTGAAATTATGTTCCTCAAATCTAATACTGGTTGTACTACTATGATGTTAGAACTTCAGTTCAAATAAATAAAATAAAATGAATAAAATTAAATGCATAAAACAAAATGAAATTGAAAATAAATGCCCAATTGACTCAAACTAAAACAGAAATCTTGAGGTTCACTTGAGAAAAAAAAAAAATGTTTCTCACCTAAAGTGGAAGAAAATTCAAATAAAAATGTTCCAATGTTGAAATTTTGCACAGCCTGGGAAAGAGAAGACTGAGGGGAGACCTCATCAATACGCATAAGTATCTGAGGTGAGGTTGTTCAGAGGATGGAGCCAGTCTCTTTTCAGTTGTGCCTGGTGAGAAGATAAGAGGCAATGGGCACAAACTGAGGCACAGGAGGTTCTGGCTGAGTATGGGAGGACACTCTACTGTGGGGGCGACAGAGCATAGGAACAGGTTGCCCAGAGAGTTTGTGGAGTTTCCTTCTCTGGAGATATTCAAAACCTGCCTGGATCCCATCCTGCACAACGTGCTCTAGGTGATCCTGCTCAGCAGGTGGGTTGGACAAGATGATCTTCAGAGGTCCCTTCCAACCTTGTCCATTCTATGATTCTGTGATTCCTGCTGATCTTGATTACACCAGAATATTTCAGTACTTTGCTCAAACACATTCTAGCTTAATTGAGAAACTAAATAGCAAAAGCCTCCACCACCGTTATGGTGGTAGAGCAATTCAAGAGAAGACAGATGACAGATTTACAAAGAGTGTTTGAATATGCAGAAAGGGGGAATGTTGAAAAATCTGGAGAAAAGCAAAGATGGAAATACTGACACGGAGAACACTAATATTACATGAAAAGTAATCTTACAACCAATTGCAAAACTTCATTTCCTTTTTATTTAGGATGGACAACATTACTCTTTAACATTATTTCCACTCTGAATTTAGCCAGGAGGAAAAATGCCATTTACTGAACCACCATTAATGTAGTATACAGCTGATTCTAATTCAAGCATGGTTTTCAGCTTTGTAAAGAACTGATAAAATTCTCCAAAGTGACTTTGAAAGAAAAACAGAGACTTATTTTGTCATTGGATTTATTCTTTTATAGATTACTACCTTAAAGCCTTTTTAGCAATGAGAGCAATGAGGGTTCTGTTCCATGCATTATTATTACACTATGTGTTTTGTTACCTCTCTACAACTTTTTTTTTTTTTCTTGTGGGGAACCAGTTTAAAAAAAAAACAAAAACTGTTTGCACTCATAATTAAAAAATTGTTAAATCTGCTGTCAATTAACTTAATTGATTTAAAAAGTTGATGGGCACCTGGAATGGAAGTATTTTGCCTGCAGCTGATCTGAACACAAGAGCAATTTATTTTAATAATGAATGGTGGAGGAAAAATTGAGCAGAAATACTTTAATTTGGGTTAAAATAAACACGTACAATGAATGGTGCTAATGGTTTTGATAGTGAACTGAGGTTTATTAAACTCTTTACCATTAGCACAGTAGAAATAGTTTTAAAATAATTGGATAAATATATTTTGGAGTAAAAGGCATCATCTTCCTTGGAACTGTTGGAGTCAAACTTAGTGGTGAAATAGAGAATGGCACCTGACACAATATCAGTTGATCAATAAAATACTATTTAATGTTGAAGAATAACCAGACACAGATATGTTATTCTGAAAGTATGCCAATTCTACACCAAATATAATTCACTTGTATTGATACTAGGTGGCTGTTGACAAGTCAGTTCTTCCAGTTCCTGTATTTTAAACAAATGATCTAAGATAAATAGTGTTTTGAGTATCTGGGGGTTCATATTTCATGTAACTGTGACCAGAACATTGTTATTGTTATTTGAAGGTAAACTAAAAGGATTATGTTTCTACAGATTGTTCCAAAATGTTTTAAATTTTGAATTAATGTGAATTGGATCTTTTTTTTTTTTTCTGTCTATTTCATTGAGTAGCCTTTTTATATCCGGTATCCGCCCCCCCCCCCCCCCCCCCCCCCCAAAGGAATATACTACTTGAAGAAAAATGATCAGTGTTGGGCTTCAATGTCAGGCTAATATCAGTCATAGAATTATAGAATGGCTTGAGTTGGAAGGGATATTAAAGATCATCTAATTCCAACCCCCCTGTTTTGGGCAAGGGCACATTCCACTAAACCAGGTTGCCCAGGGCTCCATCCAGTCTGGTCTTCAACATTGCCAGGAAGGGAACATTCACAGCTTCTCTGGGCAGCCTCCTCCAGTACCTCACCACCCTCAGAGGAAAGAACTTCTACCAGCTATCTAGTCTAAATCTATCTTCTTTTAGCTTAAAAACATTCTTCCTTGTACTATTATTATACTCTTTGACAAAGAGTTCTTCTCCAGCTTTCTTGTAGGCCTCTTTTAAGTATTAGAAGAATGCTATAAGATCTCTGTGGAGCCTTCTCTTCTACAGGCTGAAGAACCCCAGCTAACTCAGCCCATCTTCATAGGAGAGGTGCTCCAGGCCTCTGATTGTCATCATGACCTCTTTCTGGACTCTTTTGCATAGGTCTGTGTCCTGGAGGCCCCAGAGCTGAACACAGTATTCCAGGTGGGATCTCATGACAATGGAGTAGAGGGGGAGAATCATCTCCTTTGACCTGCTGGACACACTTCTTTTGATGCAGCCTGGGATATAGTTTGCTTTCTGGGCTGCAAGTGCACATTGCTGGGTCATGCTCAATTTTCCATCACAAAGAAAGATATTAAGTATAATAAGTATAATAAGTAAAATAAGTATAGTAAGTATAATACTGGTCCCAGTACTGACACCTGAGGAGCACCACTCATCGCTGTTCTTCACCTGGACATTGAACCATTAAGAAGAATCTTGAATAAGTAGTTCATGAAGGAAGAATTTGAAGTCAAATGGAGAAGACAATATTAGTCTCAAATAAGTTATGATCGAATATGTTCCCTGCTCAAAAGCTCTTCAAAGTCCTTCATAAATGAAAAAGAGACCATGGATCAAGAGTCTGAGCTGATCACTACATGTCTAAAATGCAATAAAGAACGGAAAATGTTGTGGTGGTGTTACATAAGTTCAAGTAATTTAGTGGTGAAGTAAATGCTATAGATATTTATTAACAGAATTCCCATAGATATTGTGAAAGATAAAAGGGTAACCTAAATTAAAAAGAAAAGCATATAACAATACCCCAGATGGACACAATCACTTTCTTTCTCTGTTCCAATACAAAGGAGAGTACTTGTGGTTTTATATGTATGTTATTGTCTGCACGACTCTACTTTAGTCAGTTACATCCTAGTATACTATAAATATAGATTAATATGTTCAGAGGAAGACATTTAAGAAACAAAATGTTGTGCATTCAGCACTTTTGAGATATATTAGTTCATTATATTCAGTTTAAGTGCTTTCTATTGTCAAGATATTAGGAAGTCTTCAATGCAGATTTCACTTTGTTCTTTGTGAATTTGATGGTAATACAGAAATAAAAGCACATAACAGGTAGTAACTATTAAAAAAAAAAAAACCAACAAAAGCAGCAGTAAATGGTTTTAAATATTTTGGATATTGCTTTACATTTTCTATGTGAATTACCCTTTGAGGTTTTAGAATCATAAAGGAGGAGTACCTTGCTATGTCAAACAATGACTTTTTACAATTCATTCCTATTCATTATTAGATATATTCATCCTAATCAAAATCCAGTGAGACATTCTGACTCCAAAGCTGTAATCAGCTTTGTACAAAGCTGCAATGATTTCAACAGCAAAAATAAACAAATTCATGTTTAAGAAATTGAATGATATTACTAAGGCAATATGTCTTTCCAGTATGTAAAAGCAATGTTTTGAATCTTTTAACAACACCAGATAGGCCCATTGTGAAGGGTAGTTTAGTCAAACTATATGATGCAAAATGCACTGAAAGAGGGGAGCATTACCAGGCCAAATGGATTGGCTTAAACATTTTCGACACATGCCACAAGTTCGCATAGTCAGCCTGAGGCAGTAGGAAACATAAAAGCTAGTCTGATAGTGTTTCTTACAAATATTCTTTGAATTTTATTACTTGTCTCCCACATGAGGCGTAATAGTTTCAATGTTCTAATTAGTACTTGTGTATATTGCTATTACTTTGTCTCTTTAATCACATTATTAAGTCTGTTATGGAGATTCCTTATAGAATCACACTTTATAATAGTGTTTCTAATTTCAATATGTCCTTTTTTATGTTGTCTGAATCTGAAACATCATAAACTCTTTTTATGGGCCCTTTGATAGTAGTCACTTTCCTGTTTTATGCTTGATTAGAACATACAGTACTAAGTAATAAAGAAACTTCCTGAAGCTTTGGAGTTTTAGTACCAGAAAACATTTCAACTTCCTCAGACTTTTTTTCTTCTCTGACACTAGGTCAAGTAAATATATCTGTTCATCCATTTTAAAGTATTAAGCAGGAAATATGTCAAAAAGAAAGGGTTTTTGTTATATTGTAATAGATTTATACACTATCCAAGACTGTTTTTCAGGAAGGAGACTGTTTTTCAATTAAGGAATTTTGATAATTTTCCCAAGTTGTAAATATAGATGTATATAATTACAAAAAAATAATTTATTCTGAACAAATATGTTTAAATGACAGTGAAAAATAAGAAATAACACAGCTATATCTCTCCCATGCTCTCTGTCTCTGTCTTTCTCTCTCTTTCCTTTTCTGAAGAAATAAACATGCCATCAAATTCAAGGAAAAATTGTACAATTTTAAGGGACTTCGTTGTAATATCTCTCCTTAGCCCAGTAATCAATTAATTGGGATTTTATAAAAAATATAGAAATTAACACCTTTTGTAAAACATAAAAAAAATTGAACAAATCAGAAATTGTAAAAGGTATGCACAAATGATTAAAATTATCTAAAAAACTTCATATGAGTTAACTATATTTGAAATAAGGTTTACATAACAAGAAGTAACAGAGCTTAAGTAAGTAATAGTCCCATCTGGTGTCATCATTGAAAGTCTCTGAAGTTATAGTGAAACTGTTTCTGCCTGCAGTGAGGTTTAGATCAGAAATTAATTGTCAGCAGACTTCACAAGAGCTTTACCATAAACTCTCATGAGCTTCCTTTGGCTGGAAAACGTAAAGAAATTGGTGTAATTCAAAGAACAGCATACGTAATGAAGCATTTATCAGTGGAGATTAAAACATTAAAACATATATTCTGAACAAATGAAAACAAGAATTTAATGATGAAGGCAAGAATTTAATGATGGATGCAAGATTTTATAGTTGCTATCAAAATGCAAGATGCAAAATGATGGATGCAAGAATTTATAGTTGCTATCAATTGCCTGAAAATTAGCAAGTGAGTATTAGCTTAATTCAAAACTAAAATCTGAGAATCAAAATTAAAATCAAAGAAAAATAATAAGAAATAATCCCTTCCATCAGGTCTTCATTCTACAATTTCTTTCTCAAGTGAAGGAGAAGCTGTCTGCTCATTACAAATACTTTGCAAATGTGAAAAAAAAAATAAAAATCCAATGTTTCCAATATTTATATTTCCAAATATAAACAATTATTCCTGGTTATTATTATATTATTATTTACATGGAAATTTAAATGGCCAGAAGTATTTTAATGTCAAAATTATGCATCCGAAGCTCCATGCTTTAATTTAATTTAATTTAATTTAATTTTTTTTAGAAAACCATAATTATAATTTCATTGTCTGGTAACATAATATAGTGGCTTTCTCTCTTTTTGTTGTTGTTGTTGTTTTGTTAGCATGTTGTGTCTTTCTCTCTATTACTAACAATAGTATTACACTAAAAGTAAGTTAAGTGTCAGCAATTGCTTTCTCCCAGAATTCAAACTTGGCATAAAGCTCACTATTTCCACCTCATCCTCTCCCAATGTTTCCAATGTTTTTTTTTTTTTTTTTTTTTTTTTTTCCTGACAGGACAAAAAATGAAAGGGCAATCCATCTTTAACAGTGCTTAGGAAATGTTGGCATTTTCAAGCATTCTTTTGGGATTTTCTCAGCTTTTTAAAAATAGAAAAGTTTGGAAAACAAAAGAGGGTAAAACAGAGGAAGAACTGTTCTGAGGTTTCCCCTCTCTGCTTTTTGAATGGTTTCTGAGAAAAACACATGAATTAAAATGAGACACTACTGTTCTGGGACTTTCTTCCTATTTTCTCACTTTATGGGAAACTTGCAGTTTCTGCTGGAGTATTTCAGATCAGCAGTCTTTTTAGAGTGAATTCTCCACTAGAATATACATATGTCTGCTTATCTGTGTCAAAAAAGTGTTAGTTTTAATTGTTTTTACTGTTTACAGTTTTTACTGTCATTGCATGTAGAATTATCCCATTCGCAAGTGCAACTGCAATAATTCTTTGAACAAATCATATAATTATCCAAAGTTCTTTCACTGTGCTACCACAATAAGGCATTTTATGAAGTTACTTTGAAAAAAAAAAAAAGTTATGGAAGTGGGACAGAGCTCTTGAGTTTAGAAAGCTTCTCTTATTCTGCACATTTCATGTTGAATAAAAATATACTTGTTAGTTTCACATCGTTTTAGTATCTTTCATTCTTACTGTGATTGTAGAAGATGAAAAATCTTTATAAATTGTGAAGCCACTAGCATCTATTATAATTCAATAGCAGAAGTAGAAAGAGTAGCATATGCATAAATAAACTGAAGTAAGCACACACTACACATAATAAGAAAATCATATACTTTTCAGTCTGTCCATAGGGGGGAAAAAAAAAAAAAAAGATGTATGTGTGGAAGTGTTAACATATTTTCTTTAATTTGTGGCAGAAAATAGAAAGGCTTCTTCCAAGACAAACTGACTATTTTGTGGGGGGGAAAAAAAAAATTAATTAAAAAAAAAAAAAAAGTACAAGCATTGAAATAGACACAGAAATAATGGATTATATTTTGCTGTATTAAAGGTATGTTTGCTTTCTTACTGCAAATTCTGATTAACTCAGTAGAAAGTAACTTTATGTACAGAACTGAAAGGGAAATCATAATCAGATTCATATATTGTAAGACATGATAAAACAAAGAGGAATATTCTCAACAGTAGTACATATTCTGGCTTCAGTAAGTGGTGGCTTAAAGCAAGTGTGAAAAGACAAATTTATCTGAGTAGCTATTGGGATTAAAATTTTGGAGAGTAAATTCTAGCCACCATCCAGCTTCAAAGTATAAACATCTAAGTTTAGGTGGCAACAAGTGAAGTAGGTGTCTAAGCTCCCATTATAGAAAGTGAAGATCTAGTTATCTAGTTTTTTATTTGCAAATTTAAACACAGGCATCCAGTGACAGGTGAGATGTCCAAGATATTGACGATGTTTACACATGACCCAGGACAGTATATTTAACTTTATATTAAGGTATTGTCTTGGCTTCAATTAGGCAGATAACATGCTGACTGGAAGATAGCCAATGTTATAACCATCTACCAAAAGGGCGTGAGAGAAGACCCAGGAAACTACAGACCTGTCAGTCCCTGGAAAAGTTATTGAAAAGGTTGTCCTAGGGTATACTGAAAGGCATTTAAAGAACAAAGTCAGGCAGGCATAGTTAACATGGGTACATGAAGGGAAAGTCCTGCCTTAGTAATTTGATCTCCTTCTATGATAAGGTCATGCACTTGGTGGATGAAGAGAAGGTGGTGGAAGCAATCTTTCCGGATTTTAGTAAGGCCTTTGATATTGTGTCCGTCATGGCATCCTTCTGTATAAATTGTCCAACTACGAGTTAAACAGGTTCACAATACTCTGGGTGATTAACATGTTTAATGGTAGGGCCCAGAGAGTTATACTGAATAGAGCTACATCTGTCTGGTGGACAGTCTCTGGCAGTGTTCCCCAGGACTCAGTTCTAGGGCCAGTCCTATTCAACATTTTTTATCAATGAACTGGATGCATCCTCAACAAGTTTGCTGGTGACACTAAACTGGGAGGTGCTATTGACTCCCTGGAGGTACTAGAGGCCTTGTAGAGGGATCTGGATAGGTTGGAGCATTGGGAGGTCAGCAGTAGCATGAAGTTCAACAAAGGAAAACACCAGGATCTGCACCTGGGACAGACTAGTGCCCATACACAGCTACAGACTGGGAGGTGGGTGGCTGGAGAGCAACTCAGCAGAGGGAGATCTGTGGGTTCTGGTTGACAACAGGCTCAACATGAATCAGCAGTGTGACCTGGCAGCAAAGAGGTGCATTAAACACAGCACGGTCAACTAGTCAAAGGAAGTGATTCTTCCAATCATATTTAGCAGTGGTGCAGCCTCACCTTTTACGAGGTGCAGTTCTGGTCTCTGCAGTATAGAAAGGTTGTTAAGGTATTTGAAAGTGTCCAGAGGAGGGCAACAAAGGGCTGAAAGGCATGTCCTCTGAGGAGTGGTTGAGGACAATGGAGTTATCTAGTCTGGAGGAAAGAAGGCTGAGGCAACCTCATGGCTCTCTATAACTTCCCGAGAGGGGTAAATATGGAGAGGGAGGTGCAGATCTCTTCTCCCTTGCAGCCAATGACAGGACGTGATGGAATGGTACAAAGCTGCACCAGAGAATGTTCAGACTAGACATTAGGAAAAATGTCCTTACTGTGAGGGCAGTCAAACACTGGTACAGGTTTCCTAGAGATGTGGTTGATGTTGCATGCCTATCAGTGTTCAAGAAGCATTTGGATAATGCCCTCATTAATATGCTTTAAATTTGTTTAGCCCTGTTTTTGCTACTAATCAAGTTTTCAGACTAGCAGATCAGTTTGTTGACATACCCTTAGAAGGAAAGGGTGGCTGCTCCAAACATACCACAGTATTAAAAGTTACTTCATTCATATATATACATATATAGATAGATAGATATAGATATAGATATAGATATCTTATGTTTGTATATACAAACACTTTAGGTGGGTAGCAGATGGCAATATCTTTGACTATGCTCTAAAATATACAGGATTTATCCAAGCCACAAAATAGCATGTATAGCATGTATAGAATAAATAAGTAAATAAGCTTAATGATTAAGCTTTATCCTGTATTTCAGTGGTAGAGAGAGGAGATTAATCCCACTTTACTTTAAAATTTATCTCGTAGCTAATCAGATAAATAGTACGTATTACTTTTAAAGCTAGTGATCAAAAATAGTTGCTACCAAGGAAGAGTTCTTGACACGGATAGTCAAAACAGGTTACATGAGTTGTATTCTAGAGGTGCTTCTGGGTTTTCTATGGAGTAGCTCCATAAAAAAATTAATCGCCCTAGAATGGGAATACAGGAAGTTACTGTTTTACCAAACCCATTTTTAATTAAAATTTTAATTTTAATTTCTTCCTCAATTTGTTAGACAGAAAAAATACTTTGTAAAACTGACTTCAAAATACCTCTTCTAATTCTCTGCATATAATTAGTATTTCTCCATATTTTCTTCATTGAACAGAAATTGCAACCAAATGCCTGACAGTGTTTGACATTGGTACTGAATTAAAAATATAAATAATGAAAGGTATTCAGTGCTTCTCACATAATCAGCATTAATTCTAAATTCCATATCACCTTATCTATCATGGTTCCCATAAAAATTTACTTTCAAGTCCCAGATTCATCATGGCTGGGGAATAGATCTGTTGTCTTACATCTAACAAATTAAATATATTTAATTTTAATAAAGTAAGCAAAATATCCAAAATTATTGTAGAGTTGATTTTTAACTGTAGCAGAGAAGGACTGAAAAGACAACTCAGGAGAACAGTGGCTGTAGGATAGCACATTTAGTGGAAATTTTCATAGTCTGAGATGAATTCAGCCGATACTCCTCCTCTGACTGAAGAAACAGAATTCAGTATTGGTTGTCCTGTTGCCTATAACTCTGCTTAGGAATGGATAGTGGTGAGGAATGACTGTCATACTGAATAATCCTGTTAATGACAGTTGAGCTGTATCTCCTGTGTACTCTTTATTCTCTCTGGCAACTGAGATATCTGTGAATAACCTAGTCAGCAGAAGGGGTGAAGATACAGTTTCTCTGTACTCAGATACACTGCCTTCCAAATATATTTAGGAGACATGCTTACCTCTTGAAATAGTGGTTTTAACATGTCCCGGTGTAAATGTGAACTTCACTATAAGGCAACTGGCACAGGACTCAATCAGCACTTACAGTTAATGCAGTTATCTGGGATTTATCTAAAGTTTAGGCTTCACATTGGCTCTTTAACTAGGGATAAGTCACCCAAAAAGCCAAATTACAGCTGGCCAATGCATGGGCCAGACCTTTGCAGATTCTAGAAGAAATGGCTCTTTTAAAACTCTTTCTTCATTACAGCATCCGTGATTTGGCCATGAGGATTTATTTGTATAGTTTTTGTTTCGCTTTATTTGTGTTCACTTTATTGAACATGTAAAACATGGGATTAATCCATAACAGGGCTAAATTATTAGAACATGAGCTAGCCACAGAGGTTAATGAAAATATAATTAGTACTGCTTGTGCTACATGCAGTTGAAAAGAGGATCATAAATCCTATTAGTCCTTCTCAGTTCGGGAATTATTGACCTGAAAGACCATAATGGGTATGGTCTATAGTGTCAGTGAAGTTGAAGTGCAACCAGATGATACATTATGTCTTCATTCATTTGATTCATTTTGAATATGGGAAGGGGGAAACTGAAGTAGTTTTGCATCATCATGATGAAGTATAACCAGAGGAAATGGTGAACAACAAATGTTTAGTGTTCATTGACACACATGTGATTCATAGATTGTACAGTTCTTAGAACTGTAGATAAATGTCACACATATTATTCAGAGACAGGCACATAGTTAAGACATTTTATGTTTTTAGTGTAATGCAAAATTGATAATACCCCATCCAAGTGGAAAACAAAACAAAACAAAACAAAACACACACACACACACACAAAAAAACCACTAAACCACAACACAACATTCCATCTTGTGAGAAATAAGTATGCTAGATATATCTGAAGACATTTGCCATAACAAGTTATTGAAATAAAAATGGAAAAAAAAATTATATCAGAGAGAAGCCTAAAGACTATCAAAAGGGACTTCTGGAGACTGGGACGGTTACTGGATGGAGTGGGTGCACAGGTGGTATTTTCTTCTATCCCTTCAGTGGTAGGGAGGGATATTGAGTGGACCTAGAAGGCCCAGCTGATCAATACATGGCTGAGAGGCTGGTGCTGTCACAGGAGTTTGTTTGTTTGGTTGGTTTTTGATCATGGTGATGTTTACTCAGTGCCTGGCCTGATGGCCTCCGATGGGACCCACCTGTCTCAAAGCGGGAAATGGACTCCAGCCTGGGAGCTAGCAAGGCTCATTGAGAAGGCTTTAAATTAGGTGTAAAGGGGAATGGGGGGGAAATAAGACTTGAAAGAGGTGAGCCTGGGGAAGCAGTCCCAGGGTTGAGGGTGCAACTCAAGTGCATCTACACCAATGCATGCAGCATGTGCAACAAGCAGGAGGAGTTGGAAGCCATTGTGTGGCAAGCAAACTATGACCTAGTCACCATCACTGTAATGTGGTGGAACCACAACCATGCCCAGAGTGCTGCAATGGATGGCTACAAGCTCTTCAGAAGGGACAAGAAGCTAAGTAGCGGTGGTGGCGTGGCTCTCTATATTAGAGAGCATTTTGATGCTGTTGAGCTTGGGTTTTGGAATTAAAAGGTAGAGTCCTTGTGGATAGGGATCAGGGGGTTGGCCAACAAGGTGGACATACTGGTGGGGTCCTGTTATAGACTGCCAAACCAGGATGAAGAAACAGATGAGGCATTCTATAAGCAGCTGGCAGAAGTCACTCAGTCACCAGCTCTTGTCCTCGTGGACATGTGCTGGAAATACAATACAGCCCTGAGGAAGCAGTCTAGGAGGTTCCTGGAGTGCGGGGAAGACAGCTTCCTGAGTCAGCTGGTTCAGGAGCCTACTAGACGGGGTGCCCCGCTAGACCTGCTCTTCAAGAACAGAGAAAGACTGGTGGGAGATGTGGTGGTAGAGAGTTGTCTTGGGCAGAGTGACCATGACATGGCAGAGTTATCTATCCTTGGTGAAGTCAGGAGGGGGGGGGTCAGTAAAACTGCTCTACCTTGGACTTCCGGAGAGCAGACTTTGAATTGTTCAGGACACTGGTAGGGAGGGTCCCTTAAGAGTCAGTCCTGAAGTGCAGAGGGGTCCAGGAAGTTGTAAAGGCGCAGGAGCAGGCTGTCCCCATGTGCTGTAAGATGAATGAGCGGGGAAGAATACTGGTGTGGCTGAACAGGGAACTTCTGCTGTGTATTTGGGAGAAAAAGAGAGTTCTGTCCAGTGGAAGAAGGGGCAGGCAACTCAGGGAGAGTACAAGGAAGTTGACAGCATACGCAGAGAAAAAATCACGAAGGCTAAAGCCCGGCACAAGCTCAATCTGGCCACTATGGTCGAGGATAAAAAAAAAAAAAATGTATGTTTTTATAAATATATTAATGGCAAGAGGAGGGCCAAAGAGAATCTCCATTCTTCACTGGACACAGGGGGGTACATGACTACTAAGGATAAGGAAAAGGCTGAGGTTCTTAATGCCACCTTTGCATCTCATCTGTCTAACCAGACCACTTATCCTCAGGGTACTCAGCCTCACGACCTGGAAGTCTGGGATGAGGAGCAGAAGAACCCTCCCCACGGTTCAGGTGGAAACAGTTAGAGACCTGCTGCTCCACCTGGACTCTCACAAGTTCATGGGGCCAGATGGGATCCACCCAAGGGTGATGAGGGAGTTGGCTGATGTGATTGCTGGGCTGCTTTCCATCATCTATCAGCTTTCATGGTCATCCAGAGAGGTCCTGGATGACTGGAGACTTGCTAATGTGATGCTTACCTATAAGAAGGTTTATAAGGAGGAACTGGGGAACTACAGGCCTGTCAGCCTGAGCTCGGTGCCAGGAAAGGTAATGCAACAGGTCACGTTGAATGCAATCACACAATGTGTGTGGGACCACTGGGGAATCAGGCCCAGTCAGCATGAGTTTATGAAAGGCAAGTCCTGCCTAACCAACCTCATCTCCTTCTGTGACCGGGTGACCTGCCTGGTGGATGTGGGAAAGGCTGTTGATGTAGTCTTCTTAGACTTCAGCAAGGCCTTTGAAATGATCTCCCATAGTATTCACCTGGAGAAGCTGGCAGCCCATGGCTTGGACAGGTACACTCTTTGCTGGGTTAAAAACTGGCTGGATGGCCGGGCCCAGAGATTGGTGGTGACCAGACTGAAATCCATCTGGCAAATGGTCACCAGTGGTGTTCCCCAGGGGTCGGTGTTGGGGCCAATCCTTTTTAAAATTTTTATTGGTGATCTGGATGAGGGAATTGAGTGCACCCTCAGTAAGTTTCCAGATGACATGAAGTTGGGGGGTAGCATCAATCTGCCTGAGGGTAGGGAGGCCCTGCAGAGGGACCTGGACAGGTTGGATCAATGGGCCAATGAGATGAGGTCCACCATGGCTAAGTGCCGGGTCCTGCACTTTGGCCAAAACAACCCCATGCAACTCTACAGGCTTGGAGCAGAGTGGCTGGAAAGCTGTGCAGAGGAAAAGGATCTGGGGGTATTGGTTGTTGCTCACCTGAACATGAGCCAGCAGTTTGCCCAGGTGGCCAAGAAGGCCAACGGCATCCTGGCTTGTATCAGGAATAATGTAGCCAGCAGGACCAGGGAGGTGATCATTCCCCTGTACTCAGATCTGGTGAGTCCGCACCTCGAGTACTGTGTTCAGCTTTGGGCCCCTCAGTACAAGAAGGACATTGAGGCTCTAGAACTTGTCCAGAGAAGGGCTACGAAGCTGGTGAAGGGTCTGGAACACAAGTCCTATGGGGAGCGGCTGAGGGAACTGGGGTTGTCTAGTCTGGAGAAGAGGAGGCTCAGGGGAGACCTTATTGCTCTCTACAACTACCTGAAAGGAAGTTGTGGGGAGCTGGGGGTCTGCCTCTTCTCAGAGGATGATAGTGACAGGACTAGAGGTAATGGCCTCAAGTAGTGCTGGGGAGGTTTAAGTTAGAAATTATGAGACATTTCTTCTCAGAAAGAAGTCAGGCATTGGAACAGGTTGCCCAGGGAGGTGGTGGAATCACCATCCCTGGGGGTGTTTAAGGAAAGGTTGGACCTGGTGCTTAGGGATATGGTTTAGTGGGTGACATTGGTGGTTGGGTGATGGTTGGACCAGGGAATCTTGAAGGTCTTTTCCAACTCTAATGATTCTATGTTTCTAATACTTACCAAAAAAAAAAAAATCATATAAAAAGAAAAGTTGCAAATTAAAAAAGCAAACAAAATGAAACAACATAGGTCTGTCTGTAATTAAACCTAATTAATACCTAACTATAATATATTCATGTTTGTGGGCTTCCTGCATGCCTAATCCAGAGCCTTTCTTTAGATTTCTGCTGACTACTTGCACCTTTCTTTCTTTTCGATTATTCATTAGGAATTGTCTCTTGTAGAGTTCTTTACCAATTAATCTGAGAAAGCTAATGCCTTGTAATGGCTAATCTACATGTTATACTAGTATTTGTTAAGAATAATTTTAGAAATAAGTAGGTGAGACTGAATATAGATTTTTCTGAGTTCACACTTCTTACAAGTGTTAACTACTTAGAAGGAGGCAGTGATATTCTTTAGTATATTCCCAAACACAAGAAAAAAATTGCTGACATAAAGCAATGTCCTCCTTCAGAATTTCGTGTGTGTTTTAGAGGCTATCAAATTTGCTTGTGTAAAGTGTTCTAGTTATTTTATGCAATTTATGAAACCTTGCACCATTCACAAAAATAGAGGATTCTCATATAATTCCCTAAAAGCATCAGCTAGGTTTTTAAGAAAGATATAAAATTTCATGAATTCATTAATGAAATCATAGGATTTACGTTAAGAAATACATTAGATAACACATTCAAATAACACCCTTGAAATACTAGCATAGATTGGATTTGTGTATTTAAATGTATTTGCTTGTTGTGGTCAAACCAAGGGAGGAATAAATAGTTACTGAAGAAAATCATCCCTATGAAATGTAATAAAAGTTAAATATATCCCCAGATAGCAAAGTGTTAAGTTAAAAAGTTAATGCCTTTCTGTATTACTGCTCAGTAGGACAAGAGCAGTATTATGACAATGCAAATTGCAGCAAGGCAGAACACTGTATGCATTAGAAACCACTCCTTTTTTCCAGACCCATATTCTTTAATGTTTTGTTTGGAACCAGAAATGGCATAATAGCTTAAATCATTATTTTTCCCATGCAGATTGCTCTGAAAGTGATATGATGAATAAGACAAAAGCATCCATTCTTTCTCAAACCTGCAACCTTAATACAGATGAGAATTTTCAGGAGTGTACATTCTAGCAAGTCACAGAAATTTGACTATGTAATTTACTATCAAACTTATAAAATACCTACCATTATAAAGTATGTGTTTCATCCTCTTTTAACAATAGGCAAATTTTATTTTTACCAAGCATTGTGCAGAGTCTTGGTTGACTGGAATTGTAACAGAAACTTTGTACAAAGAGTTGTAGAGGAATGGACAAGTCTACTGAGGAAAACTGGATGCTCTGAATTCGAATAAATAAATAAATAAATAAATAAATAAATAAATAAATAAACGGTGCTTTGATTCTTGACCCTTAAATAAAAATTATGCTCAATAATATTTGAAAGCTGGACTCTTTCAGCCAACAATTGTGATCTACTACTGGTCACTTAAAAAAGAAACAAAGTTAATGTGTCTTTCAAGTTACTAAAAATAAACTCATCAGTAGAAAAAATAAATTAATATGGGGAAGGTTGAGTACAGAATATTAAAAAACATCTTGAGAGAAAACTTAGACCATTATCTTGCAACTTTGCATGGACTCTACTTGTCTTGGTAGAGGCCTAAGGGAGCAGAGGACATGCACATGTGAATGTAGCCACAGGACTGAATCTTTCTGCTGGGAATTTTGTCATTATTCATGCTGTGTAAGAAATTCTGGAATCATAGATTCAAGGAATAAAGTGGGGACAGCATTCTCCTTGCTTAACCTAAGAGGTGGGATTCGGGTGAAGATTCATATACCTAGATATAAGAATAACTTGGATTCTTACAGTATTTAAGTTGAAGGATTTCATTCAGTTGCATAGACATAAATGTCTTGTATAATTTGAAATGACCTGGCCACCAGTGTGGGACTGGTAGGCATGACACAACTAGGAGTGTGATTCATGCCCCTTTCTGAGTGGTGTCTAGTGTCAGAAACATACCTTTACTGTCAAAAGGCAAAGAAACTGAACTCATCTAGGTTGCAATAGAAGCTTAGGCATCTGGTTCGTATATTGAAACCTGCACATGAACAAGAAGGGTGTCTAAACAAGACAACTAATTCCATGGGAGAAGCCCTCAGGTAGATGATATATGCTGATAGGTTTGACACACATGACACAAGAGCTATGAAAGGGTGATTGTGACATGTTCTCTGTAATCACAATATTTATTACATCATCTCTGTATTGCAGAAAGAGATAGACCATAGCAGAGAGCTGAGGGAAAGTATTAATGTTCTTGTTAAAATTAAGATTTCAGAGGCTGCTAAACAGGACACCAAGTTGCAACCTAAACAAATTTGGTTCCTAGTCTGTACTAAATGCCTAAGCACACCATTTTGTGTGTATATAGTTTTCTAAGTAGTGTTAGATTAAAGTTTACCCAGCCTCTATGGAAACCTCAAAAGATCAGCAGATTCTGCAGTCACTTCTTTCTCAGTATATTAAGCAAAGTTTTTGAAAGGAGATTTGTTTCTTCCCAAACAGCAATGAGACGTTTGTTTCATTAAAACAAGTTAAAGAATTACTGAAGCAGCATTTTGTAGGCAAAGTTTGATTTTTTTTTTCATGCTATTCATAATTAGACTAATGTCTAACAAAACTTCTTGGTTCTGAAACTTTCCTCACCTTCTTAGTTATGATTTTTCTCATCTCTTTCAAAATCCATAGAAATAATAAAACTCACAGAAATGAAAAAACTCATAGAAATGTCACCTAAATGGAGTCATTTCCAGAAACTGGAAATGAAGTTAAACTATGCTCTGAACATATGAAAAAGAAGTCTGAGCCCTAAACATATTCAACTTTTCAGGTTTAACTCCAGGTGCTACTATAAAATATAGGTCTATGTTCAGTCCACATCATTCAGAATAGAAAGAGAATATTTATAGTCACCCATTCTTAAAATATTCCATCCAATTGCCTCCCCCCCCCCCCCCCCCCCCCCCCCCGCGGTCTTATATTGTGTGTTTATTTAGCTATCCAAACTATTCTACTCATTGCTACTGGGAAGCATATGTTCTGTTTAGACCTTCCAAATTAAATCCTTAAAACTAAATATATGCCATGAGCTGATGCTAAAGGCTGATTGAACCCAGGGTTTCAAGGAAAGCACAACAGAGGTAGATACTACCAAGAATCCTCTGATCCTCCTCATTTCCAATCACTTTAATACATCACTGTTTGGGCTCACCAGAGAGAATAGATTGTAATGTTTTGGTGAGAGGAACAGATTTAATTTGAACCATAGTCTATACGTTGTGGAAGATCAAGGCTTAGCGATCTTGCTGCGATCCAACAGGTTGCTTCTAATTTTTATGAGAAATTGCATCCCAAATTTGTTAGTACAAAAATGCTCAAGTTTGCCATACTATCTTATTTATCACAGAATCACAGAATTACAGAATAGTTGAGATTGGAGGGAACCTCTGGAGATCACCTAGTCTAACCCTCCTGCTCAAGCAGGGTCACTTAGAGCATGTTGAATAAGATCACATAGGTAGCTTCTCAGGGTAACCTGTACCAGTGCTCTGTCACCCTCACAGTAAAGTTTTTCCTCAGATTTAGATGGAACTTCCTGTGTTTCATTTTGTGCCTGTTGCTTCTCATCCTATTCTTGCGCACCGCTGAAAACAGTCTGGCTACGTGCTCTTGATACACTTCCTTAAGATATTTGTATACATTGATAATATACTAATAGGGCTTTAAACTATATTCAAAGGGAAAAGAGAGAAAACTGGGCCTGCCAGTGATAAGCTACGGGACTACACGCCAAAAATTGAGGGACTGCGTGCTAGAAAGACCCTTCAGTCTGACCCACAAGGGGCTGGGTTTAATGAAGCACATCTGAAATGTTTCTACACAAATGCACACAGCAAGAGAAATGAGCAAGAGGAGCTAGAAGCCTTGGCCCAGTCCCACAGATGCAACATCTTTGGCATAAGCAAAACTTGGTGGGAAGAGACCTGTGACTGTTGTGTTAGGATGGACAGTTACAGGCAATTCAGAAGGGATAGGCACGGCAGGTGTGGCGGTAGGGTGGTGCTCTGCGTAATAGAGGCACTGGGCTGTATGGAACTTGCAGTTGGCGACAATCCAATTGAGAGCCTCTGGGTAAGGATTAAGGGACAAGTAAATCAGGGGGATGTCACTGTGAGAGTTTACTATAAACCACCCAGTACTGTAAACAACACCGATGAATTATTCTTTAGGGAACTTAGAGAGACTTCTAGATCAGCTGCCCTTGTCCTTATGGGGGACTTCAGCCTGCCATATGCCAACTGGGAATATCACATAGCTGAGACAAACAGGTCCAGGAAATTCCTTAAGCAACTTGATCATAACTTCTTGGTGCAGGTACTAGGAGAGCTGACTAGGAAAGGTTCCCTCCTATACCTGTTGCTTGTGAACAACAGGGGTCTTGTGGGTGAAGTGGCCTTGGCCATAGTGATCATGAAGTAGTCAAGTTAAAAATCTTTGGCGATAGGAGGAAAACTGCCACCAAAACTTCAACCCTGAACTGGGGAAGAGCAGACTTCAGACTGCTCAGGGAACAAGTTAGTGAGGTACTCTGGGAAATTTCTTTTAAAGACATTGCGGTCCATCAGTGCCTGTTGGTTTTTAAGTACCACCTCCTAAGAGTACAGGAACAGGCAATTCAAAAATGTTGGAAGTCAAGAAGAAGGGGCAGAAGGCCATCTTGGATGAACAGCCATCTTTCTCAAGAGCTAAGGCAGAAAAAGAAAGCATATGGCTTCTAGAAGAAAGGTCGACTGACATGGGAGGACTACAGGGATGCTACTCTCTTTTGTAGGGAGAGAATTTGTGAGGCCAAGGCTCAATTAGAGTTGAAGCTGGCCAGCAGTATGGGGGACAATAAAGAAGGCTTTTTCAAGCATGTTAACAGGAAAAGGAGGACCAGAGCAAACATTGGTCTGATACTTCATGAGGATGGTCAACTCACAAACAAGGACATAGGTAAAGCGGATAAGTTTAATGCATTTTTCACCTCTGTCTTCAACACCCGTGATGGGCTCTGGGATTCCAGCAGCCCTGAGTTGGAGGACCGTGACTTTGGGAATGATAAACGCCCATCTAACCCTGAACTTCTGCAGGATTTGCTGCTCTACCTGCATGCATAGAAGTCCATGGGGCCTTGTGGGATTCAGCCCAGGGTACTCAGACAGCTGGCTGATGTCATCACAGGACCTCTCTCCATTCTTTTTCAATGGCTTTGGAAATCTGGAGATTCTGGAGATCTGGAGAGTCCCAGCTGACTGGAAGCTGGACACGTGGTCCCAATATTCAAGAAGGGCAAGAAGGAAGATCCTGGCAATTACATGCCTGTCAGTCTTGCTTCAGTGCCTGGTAAAATTATGGAGAAGATTATTCTGGGAGTTATTGAAAAACACTGGAAGGACAATGCAGACAGTGGTCAGAGCCAGCATGGGTTCACTAGGGGAAGGTCATGTGTAACAAACTTAATTTCTTTCTATGACAAGATCACCCATCTAGTTGACCAAAGGAAACCAATTGATGTAATCTTTTTAGATTCCAATAAAGCTTTCAATACTGTCTCTCACAGTATCCTTCTGGAAAAAATGGTCAGAATACAATTAGATAAAAGCAAATAAGATGGGTGACGGGCCATGCCCAGAAGGTTCTTGTAAATGGGATTACATTGGGATGGCAACCTGTCACTAGTGGGATTCCCCAGGGCTCCATTTTAGAACCAGTCCTCTTCAGTGTTTTCATAAAGGATTTTTGACTTGAGGGTTTTTTTTGAGCAAGTTCATGGATGATACCAAATTGAGTGGAGCTGTTGACTCTGTTGAGAATGGTGAGGCCACAGAGAAATCTGGACAGTTGCCAACAATATGAAGTTTAACAAGAGCATGTGTCAGATTCTGCACCTGTTAAGGGGCAACCCTGGCTATACGTACAGACTGGGCGATGAGATGCTGGAGAGCAGCCCCACAGAAAGGGATCTGGGGGTTTTGATCGGCAGCAAGCTGAACACAAGCCAGCAGTGTGCCTTGGTAACCAGGAGGGCCAACTGTGCCTTTGGGTACATAAGCACGGCATTGCTAGCCAGTTGATGGAAGTGATTATCCTGTTCTACTCTGCACTGGTGTGGCCTCACCTTGAGAACTGTGTGCAGTTTTGGGCACCACAGTATAAGAAGGATAAAAAAGTGTTAGAGAGTGTCCAAAGGAGGGCAACAAAGATGGTGAAGGGTCTGGAGGGCAAGATGTATGAGGAGCAGCTGAAGCCACTTGAATCGTTCAGCCTGAAGAAGAGAAGACTGAGGGGAGACCTCATCATGGTCTACAGCTTCCTTATGAGGGGAGGAGAGGGGCAGGCACTGATCTCTTCTCTCTCATGACCAGCAATAGGACCTAAGGGAATGGGTTGAAGCTGCGTCAGGGGTGGTTCAGGCTGGATATCAGGAAGAGGTTCTTCAATGACAGGGTGGTTGGGCACTGGAACAGGCTCCCCTGGGAAGTGGTTACAGCACCAAGCCTTCCAGAGTTCAAGAAGTGTTTGGACAACTCGCTCAGAAATATGTTTTCTTTTCTTTTTTTTTTTTTTTTGGATGGTCCTTTTGGGGAGGACTAAGTTGAACCTTCATCCTTTATTGGATGTGGGGAGAAACAGTGGCAAGAGATAAGAAAAAGACTGAGGTATTTAACGCACTCTTTGCCTCAGTCTTTTGCAGCAAGTTGTTGCCCAGGTACTCAACCCCCTGAGCTGGTAGGGACAGGGAACAGAATGAAGCCCTCATAATCAACAAGGAAATGATTAGCGACCTGCTACTCCACTAAGATGTATGCAAGTCTATGGGGTGAGATGGCATCCACCCGAGGGTTCTGAGGGAGCTGGTGGAAGTGTTCACCAAACCGCTTTCCATCATTTATCAGTAGTCCTGGCTATTAGGGGAGGTCCTAGTTGCGTGACAACTAGCAAATGTGACACCCATCTATAAGAAGGGCTGAAACTTAGATCTGGGGAACTGCTGCACCCTCAATCTGACCTCAGTATCAGGAAAGCTCATGGAGCAGATTATCTTGAGTACGATCATGTAACACTTACAGGACAACAAGGTGATCAGGCCCAGTCAGCATGGGTTTATCAAAGGCAGGTCCTGCTTGATGAATCTGATCTTCTACATCAAGGTGGTGCATTCAGTAGATGAAGGCTGTGAATGTTGTTTGCCTAGACTTCATTTAAACTTTTGACACTGTTACCCACAACCTTCTCCTGAAGAAGCTGTCTGCTCATGGCTTGGTTGGGTGTATCCCTCACTGCGTTAAAAACTGGGTGGTCAGGCCCAAAGATTCATTGTGAAAGGAGTTAAATCCAGTTGGAGGCCACTCACTACTGGTATCCCCCAGGGTTCAGTATTGGGTCCAGTTCTCTTCATTATCTTCATCAATGGTCTTGACGAGGAGGTCGAGTGCATCCTCCGTAAATTTGCAGACAACAACAAATTACGTGCGAGTGTTGATCTTCTTGAGGGTAGGAAGGCTCTGCAGAAGGATATGGATAGGCCGGACCAATGGGCTGAGGCCAACTGTATAAAGTTCAACAAGGCCAAGTGCCGTGTCCTGAACTTGGGGTGCAACAACCCCAAGTAATGCTACAGGCTGGGGGAAGAGTGGCTGGAAAGCTGCCCAGCGGAAAGGGACCCGGTGGACAGTCAGATGAATAATAAGCTAGCAGTGTGCTCAGTTGGCCAAGAATACCAACAGCATCCTGGCTTGTATCAGGAATATTTTGGCCAGCAGGACCAGTGATTGTCCCTCCATACTCAATCCTGTTGAGGTCACACCTTGAGATTTTCGTTCAGATCTTGCACCCCCTTCTTATAAGAAGGACAAGAAAGTATTAGAATTAGTCCAGAGGAGGGCCACAAAGATGATCAAGGGACTGAAGCACCTCTCCTATGAAGAAAGGCTGAGGGAGCTGCGTTTGTTCAACCTGGAGAAGTCTCCAGGGAAATGTTATAGTGGCTTTCTAATACCTAAAGGGGACCTACAGGAAAGCGGCAGAGGGACTCTTCATCAAAGACTGCAGTGATAGGAATAGGGGTAATGGTTTTAAACTGGAAGAGGGTAGATTTAGATTAGACATTAGAAAGAAGCTCTTCACACAGAGTGTGGTGAGGCACTGGAATTGGTTGCCCAGGGAATTTGTGGATGCCGTGTTCTTGGAGGTTTTCAAGACCAGGTTGGATGGGGCTTTGAGCAACCTGGTCTAGTGGAAGGTGTCCCAGCTCATGACAAGGGGATTGGAATTATATGACCTTTAAGGTCCTTTCCAACCCAAAATATTCTGCAATTCTGTGATTTGTGACTTCTCAGACATGATGGAGGGTGGCTTAGCAAATACTTTTGCAAAAACATTTGCCAGTTCCATCAGGAACTGTGCATATATCTTGTCAGGTCCCATGGACTTGTGCACCTTCAGGTTCCTTAGATGGTCTGGAACCTGACCTTCTCCTGCAGTGGGCAGTTCATCATTCTCCCAGTCCCTGCTTTTGCCTTCTGGGGCTTGGGCCATGTGGCTGGAGCTTTTGTCACTGAAGACTGAGGCAAAAAAATCATAAAGTATTCAGCCTTCTCTGTATCCCTGGTGCCCAGGTTTATGGTGGAAGAATGAGTGACAAAAACAGTGGAACAGAAGCCACCACACTGCTCAATATCGAGTGATAGAAAGGACTATGTAAGAGAAAAGATAAACAAAATATCATCTCCAACAAAAAATTAGCTTCCTCCTTCTCCCCCACTCTCCCATTGTCACCCCCCCCCCAAAAAAAAAAAAAACAGCTTCAAAGGGTAATGAGAGAGCTTGACATAAGATGTCATTATCAGCTATTTGAGATAAAGCTATGCAAATAGTGTCTTCCATGAACAAGATGTATAACTATCTTCTTTGACTGTCACTGTTTTAGACACACTTTTAGCTTCCTTTCCTTCATCTTGTGAATTCAGTATTCCTACCCTTTCACCCTGGTCCAGATGGAAAGGAATCTAAGAACAAGTTTCACCTACTACTGAAGAAATAAGAGATTTTTTTCTTAAATTTCTGGACAATCAAAAATGTTAAGAAAAAATTGTTCAGGTTTCAGGATGCTCTAGTTATTCAAGCTTGGGAGCTTGAGGAACAAATTTCTTCTGTGGGAAAGTTACAAATATTATTACCAGAGAAGTATATGTGTTTTCAAAAAACAATGGTTTTTGTTTTTTTCTTGAATTGAAATGTCCAGCAAAGGAATGAATGTGAATTTTTGAATGTGAATTTTTGCATTTTTGTCTTCTTTGGAGATAAAGTGCAAAACAGATTTTTATTTTTTTATTATTTTTCTCCTAAAAAGATAATAAATTTTCCAGTATGGAAATGAAATAAACCTGTTCCTTTAATAATGGAATATACATGGTGGAAACAAGCAAAATAACTACTAGCTTAACATATAATAACCTAATTTGTGGGGAAGGGGAAATGAAACAATAATTACTGAGGTGTTTCTGAGGCACTGTTAAAGATATTAATTTAAATCTCTCAAAAAATCAGTAGCTCTACCAAGACCTATGGGCCATTCTGATGAGCAGATGGAGTGATGTTCAGCATAGGCATTCTAATCTCAATGGTTTTTAGGCACAAATACCATATGGAAGGACCATATTGTGCTTAATCTCCTGAGTGTGATAGTAGGTAAAACCTTCACCCTATTACACAGTCTAATGTAACCAGACAGAGGAGAATCAAAACATATGCCAAGATTCTGAAAGTGTTTCAGAAATGCCTTTCTCTGAAGTTTCTGGTGATCATATTCTTTTTCAATTAAAAAGAAAGAAAAAATAAAGATAAAAAAATGGAACTATTTTCACAACTGATATAAGCAATTTAGGGAACATTATGAGTGACCCTTCACTTGCTGTACTGGCTTGTTTTTTGTCTAATCAGATAATATGCACTTCACACCATAGGAGGCTATAAAGTTACAAAATACATGTTTTAGTTCAATCACAAATTTGAAACACAGATGTAGTTTTTCAATATGTTGTCAGGTGCTTTTTATAACTTCTGATCAAAATGAGTGTATTCATAGCAATGTTTTCCTTACAGCTGTCTGTAACCTGTATATATACAAAAATAACTACCAAAAAAAAAAAAAAAAGTTTAAGAAATGAAAGCATTAAGAAGGAGATCTGTAATATCATAAGCATACACAGAGTAGACCACACAAACCTAAATTCTGGAACATGCACTCAGGTGAGTAGCCAATCATAAACATAGCCTGCTACCTGTTTAAGGTATCTTTTTATTCATCTGTAATCTCTTTAAAAAAAAAAAAAAAAAAAAAAAAAAGGTAAGTTTACCCAATAAGCATCATATGTATTTATGCAAATGGTTTGCATTTAGGTCTAGCCTGAATAGCCCAGCAAAGTTGTATGTTTGTTGGGTCAGGTTTTGGATTTTGGATTACAACTTTATTGGAAGGTTAAAAAATTGAGGAGAAAATAAAGGAAGAGGTCTTATATTTTTCATGTCCAGTACAGCAAAGTGAGGATGTCTCAGTTTATTTCCTTCAATTATTAAAGCTGTTTTGCTGACATTCACAGAATAATCATTGGTTATGAAGAACACTTTTTTCGACTACACACTGGCTCTTACTTCAGCATACTCCAAAGTCTGGACTATATAAACTATATAAAAAAGTACATTGATCCTACAGTCTTTGCACCAAGTAAATCTCTTCAGAAACCACTGTAGTACATATTTGTCCCTTGGACAATAGCCAGAGGAAGAAACGGTAAGGACAAGAATCTCATCCTCAAAGTTTTAGACCTCTTGACAGAGACTTGGTAGAGGTTGGAAAAAAAAAATAAAAAAATGAAAAATAAAGCTATAGGCCTACAAGGTATTTTCTTATCAGGAGTAAGTGAAAGAAAAATGCACAGACTGACAGAAAATGGAGAAAGTGAAGGAAGTGACACAAACAGACAAAATGAAACTTGCTTTTATCAAGCTTTTGAATATGAATGGTAATTTTCTTACTGCTTTCCAGGGAAAAAAAATGAAAGAAAGAAATATGTATTCTATATATAACATGTCTTTACACAATTGTTTTTAAAAACTTGTGCATATATAGTTTTGAGATGTCATAACTTTTTTTTTTTTACTTTTTTTTTTTTTTTCCTGCTCAGTCAGCATGGAATCAGGTTGACTGCTTTTGTTTCTCCCTGAATAGCCTTCAGTCATAGGGCAGTATTCAGAGAGCATTATCCCATTCATAGGGCAGTATCCCAGAATGTGTTGGATAATGTCTTCCCTGATCTCTTTGGCTCAGTTATCTCAGGAACTTCTAGCCTGAAGGAGTTCATTTTCACTAGTATATTGTATGTCATATGCTGTATCTGCTATCCAAAGTTTGATGGAATTATTAGTATTATGGTATTGTAAATTTTATTTGACGTTTCTTTCTTTCTTCTTTTTTTTTTTCATAACTGTCTCTTTCTTTTTTTTCTACTTTCCATCTGTAATTTCCCAGTTTGCCAAGTTGAATAACTGCCAAAAAATTGAGGATTTGTCTCTTGTTTAACTTCTTTTCCTATCCTGTTTGAAAGATTTTACTATTCTGTTTCTGTTACTGGGCAGCCAGCCAGCCACTGCACTGCTTTGCTCTGGCTTGACAACACCTAGTAATTATGTGAAATATTCAACACTACAAGCCCACAAATGGGAAAGAAGAAGTTTCAGTAGCAGAGAATGCTAAAGCAGTACAGAGAAAGTTAACTGGTCAATCATAAATGAAAATATGTCAGTTAACTCATGTTGTGCAGTTGAGAATTATGAATTATGGAAATACGTCACTGCTTGTTGGTTTTATTTTGATTATATGAGATGTTCATGTGTGTTTTTCACCTGTTCCAGAGATTATTATTTTTTTTTTTTCCTTTCCCAATGTTTGTGTCTGTGCTTTAATTCTCTTGAGGAGTCTATTTCCTTTTTATCTTGTTTCTACTTTCCTGATCTGTCTCTACTGTCCACCATAGATTTTGTCACTATATACTTTAGTTAAAATTTTCTCAAGAATGTGCACAAAACACATTTATAATGTATGTGGCAGTGTTTTTGTAGTGGGCATTGAGAGCTATTTCTTTACAGATAGCTAGAACATAGAAGGTAGACATTTTAGACAAAATTTGCATGATTTTTTATCTTCAATAACACCAAACAATCAAACGTCTGGAGACTGTAGATATCTGACTTTATGTGTGTGCATATGCACGTATGTATGAAGAACTGTGATGTGTGGCTATAGGTGAAAAAACAGCTGCAATTCTTATGTAGTATTGAACAGGAAACTGAAGAAGAAACTCTGAAGTTTACCATTATATTCTGAAAACAGGAATGAAAATATACCAACTAATTTATTTTTTTTACCACTTTCTCAGATTGTTGGCTTTTTTCAATTAATATTCATATATATTCATCTTTTTTGACTTGCAGCAATATTACCTTGTCTTTTGATCTTGTCATGTCTTAAACTCTGTGCAAGGTTGACTTGTGTCAATATTTAAAATTGGAAACTTTCTACGATATTCCACATTATGATTCCAGTGAATCAGTACTGTTTCATCTGCATCAGAACTGACTCAGCACAGAGTGTCTGCTTAACTTGTATACTGTTTAATTCCTCTTCCTGTCTTACTGTTTTCTGTCATGCTGATTCTACAGCTGGGCAGCCAGCCAAGTCAAACCAATGGTGAAAAACAAAAAACAACAAACCAAAAAACCCACCACAACTTCAGTGACTTGTTTCAGATATAATGTCAGGGGAAAATGCTGATAAAGGTGCTTCCTTGTCAAAGAACTCATTAATTCAAGGTCCGCTATTTATAGACATCAAGGATTTGCAAAGATTTTTGATTTAGGAAACATTTCCCCGTTATTATCAGTATTTGTCCTCATGTTGAAGTAATAATGAAATACAGAACTTGATTGCACAGTAAGCACTTTTTTATTTCTCTTCTATTTCAAGGGTACACTGATCCTGTATTTTCAATTATTATGATTTTCTAAATGGAAATTACAGCTTTCATACAACATACATTGCCTGATCACATATATTGTTTTATAAGTTTTCATTTATAGAGGTTTAATGTTTTATCACTATTTCTGTATGTATAAAAGTATAACACATCAACAGGTTGCTAAGTTTTTGATATTTATTTTTATCATCTACTACTGGGTTCCTCAGCTCCTGCATCTATTAAAAGCAATCATTTATATATATATATACATATCTATATATGATGAAATCTAATGCTCTGTTTTTCTTCACAAAGTCTTTTGAAAATACATAATAAACTAGAAGGTGTGGTATGGTATCATGCATATGTACCAATGCATTTTACAGCTTGTCTGAGAATCTGAGGTTCACGTACCAGCCACACTGTTGTGGAATAAATTTTTCCCTAACCATATTAATTGTGTGAAAACTACTATCGGAAATCTTCTCCAGTTCAATTTTCTGTTTCTTGGAGGTCATTCATGTAACAGAAGACTCCAATTTTGTACCTGAAACTTACTGTGTTAGACATAATAATAACAAGCTGTCTTCTAGTCAGTCGGGTAGACATAAGAGAATACTGTCTAAGCCAATAATAGTGTTTTGTTTGTTTGTTTGTTTGTTTCCCTATGGTTAATTATTTCTGTTTGTAGAAATATTCTCATGAAAAATAAGCAAGAACATTAATTTATCTTCAAAATAATTCTATTTTTTGTTTACTTCCACAATGCAGGTAGAACAAAAAAAATTGTTCAATTGTAAGAATGTATGTGAACAATGTCACCTACTGGCCCCCATTTATTCACTAAATCTGTAAATTAACATAACATAAAACTTTGAATACGTACCCAAAAAGGATTCTAAATAAATAAATAAATCATAAAAGTTGTCTTAATTCCTACAACAGACTCTGTTCTCTTTTGGATTTTGCCCTGGGTTGTGTAAATATTGTGTAATCATTTGATGGAAAGGAAGATTTACATCCTCCAATTGGACTGATTCCCAGTAATTTATATCAGGACAATTTTATGCAATCTGTTTAGGAACTGATTTGCAAAAACTGTAGTTCTACCATAGTACAAGAAAACACATTCCTGAGCCCTCACAGGAAGATAATACAATTACCTGAGAATATGATTTCTTTACAAATAGCATGCAAAAATTATCATTTTAGACATACTGGATTTTAGCCATCTGTCTTATTCAAGCGTTGGTTCAGTCACTTTTGACCTCAGACAAATAAGTGAAAGGTCACATTATTAATCCACAGTCTCTCCACATTCACGCTGTTCACCTTTCTTTTTTGCTTCAGTTGAATGCAATATTACTTTAAATGAAGTTATCAATATGTTTTGAAATTAGATTTTGGAACAAAAAAAAAGTTGCATTTGTAATGTGTATCTGAGTATACTTATCAATACACTGTGATAGATTTGATTTTGCAGGTGAAAGAAAAAAGTGCTTTATGAATCTTTCTATCACACAGCTTTTAATGAAGATTGATTTCAAGAATCAGCTTTACATAAACATTTCTTTCTTCAGAAAAGAGATTAGAACATCAATAAGCATCTCAAAAACTATCTTAAAAGTACCACAAGCATCTCTGATTGTTGTTTACTCATTACGTTTGTCATGAAGCTTCACCTGAAAATTCTGCCAACAATAAAAATATCAGCTATTGAAGTGCAGAAATGGATGAAAGTATGAGACAAAGCAGGATTACTAAAATATCTCTTCTCTTTTATTTTTTTTATTTTGTTCACATTTTTTCTTGTCAAACTAAATCTGTATCAACTTCTTTTTACTCAACAAGTTAATGAAGTCAGTAAGGTTTTAAATTACACAACGATATTCTGGTTATGATGTTTTTGAAATCTCCCCTAATTCTGAAAAGGGTTTTGAAGCTCTCAGAAATTATGTTGTTCTGTATATTTGGTTTAATTAAGAATCACATGTAAAGCCATCAGACTGGCTTTATAAATTAAAGACTCACCAATTTGCCCAAAATGTTTAAGGTAACCTTCAGAACCGTGAAAAATTCTCCTTACTTGGATTTAAAAATTAAATCATAGGAAGCATGGTTGATGAAAGCTTGTTAAAGTTTCTGAAGATTTTTAAGCAAATTCAGATTTATATTTTAATATGAAATCTGTTTTTTAAAATTGCATTTTTGCATTCTTCCATGTCCACATAAAAAAAAAAAAAGAGTATTTTTACTCTATTATTAGCACATATTGGCCTGAAATATCAATAACATTTAGTCAAAAAATAAAGGAATTAGTACTAGATATTTGTTTAAATAAGATAAATATATGTGTATATATAATACATAAAATATTTTAATTCCTATTATACATATGCATATAAATATATAAGTAAATAATATTAACTTATTTAGAAATAAATGAGTAAAATATCTCTTAGGTGAATTGTTTAGAATTGCAAGGCCATTTTGTTAAGGAATAAACCAGATTTTTTTTCTGTCTTTCCCATGAAAGTTACAGGGTCTTCAAACATCCTTTCATTGTTTTGCCCCCCCCCCCCCCCCCCTTTTTATATATATATATATATAATTTTTGCACAAAAGAAAACAAACAAACAAACTCATTGCACTGGGCTTTCAAGTACTACCATCAAAATTAGATCTAACTAATAGAAAAGTAATATTTTTTCTTCTGGATTTGTTCTGAAGATATTTAATTAGCTCCTTTTTTTTCTGTTTGTTTTCTTGCTTTTTCATTTGTTTTTGTTTTATTAAACAGGTGATAGATGTTAAGTGTTATGTAATATTTGTGGAATATCTCTTTCAGATCTTGTAGCATTTAGATGGTTGTACACAGGACAGTTATAAATTCTTATGATTACTTTGTCAGAAAATATCCATATAACTGGAAGACAAGACTTGAAAACTACTGCCAGTCTTACAACTTTACCACATAACATCAACTGATTCATAATGCAACATCAGTGTTTAATTTCCTAATATCGTATTCTTAGAACATAAAATAGGAGGGGGGAAGAAAAGAGACATAGTGATAGAGAAGCAGATAATGTGATGCCCTGGCAAGCAGAATCAACATCCTTCTGAGGATGAATGAAAAGAACATGCTGCAGATGTTGATGTACTTTCACTTCTGACATGCTTAGTGATAAGCAGTATGTAATATCACCATGAAAAGATATAAAATAAAAGAAGTATTCACTGAGCGTGACTCCCTCTGCACCTGAGCAGCAATTAGATTTGCTTTCTGGGAAATAATTAAAAAAAAATTAAAGATCGCGTCATTTTACATTATTAACAAATGAGAGCTGTGTAAATTTATATGAATGTTTGTATTTTTAAAAGTTTTTGGTTAATTTATTGGTTGGTAGGTTTTGTTTATTTGTTTATTTTAGGGTTGTTTCCTATTAATTTAAATATATACTTATGCATAAGGAATGTATAGAATAATATAGGATAAACTCTTTTGGAACACAGAAGCCCAGAAGGTCAAAAACTGAAGTTCATACTTAAGGCAGAATAAAATTCAAAAATTCAAAAAATTCAAATGTTTTTTGATCCCACCTATCAGGCCTCAGTAATAATTTGTATTTCTTTTCTTTTTAGGTTCATACTTATTTGATTTCCAGATTATGACATCCTTCTTTTGTCTTGGTGATATGTGGCCTAGAAATGGTCGAGCCAAGCAATTTCATGCCACTATTCATAAAATCATACAATCATGGAATTTCTTGGGTTGGAAGTGACCTTAAATATCATCTAGTTCCAACACCCCTGTCATGGGCAGGGGTGCCACCCACTAGATCAGGTTGCCCGGGGCCTCATCTAACCTGGTTTTGAACACCTCGAGGGCTGGGGCATCCACAACTTCTCTGGGCAACCTGTTCCAGTGCCTCAACACCCTCTGAGAGAATAATTTCCTCCTAATCTCTAATTTAAATCTCCCCTCTTTTAGCTTAAAACCATTCCTCCTTGTCCTGTCATAATCTGATTGAACAAAGAGTTGCTCTCCATCTTTTTTATGTCCTGTGGTGGTTTTTTTTGGGTGGGCGGCTGAGCTCCACCTCAGCCACTTTCTCACTCACCCTCTTCAAAGGGAAAGGTGGAGAAAATGTGATGCAAAGAGGCTCAATGGTTGAGATAAGGATGGGGAGATCACTCAACAATTATCGTGATAGGCAAAACAGACTCAAAGTAAGGAGATAGTAAGATTTATTGCCTATTACTAACAAGCTAGAGAAGCGAGAAACAAAGGAAAGAAACCAAAAATGCCTTCCTTCCATCTGCCCTCTTCCACCTCCTCCCCCTCAGCGGCAGAGGAGAATGGGGGAATAGCGGTTGTGGTCAGTCCCTAATGCTTCGTCTCTGCCACTCCTTCACGGTCACTCTGCCCCTGCTGCACATGGGGTCCCTCCCACAGGATGCTGTCCTTCCTGAACTGATCCTGCATGGGCTGCCCACAGGCAGCAGCTCTTCAAGAACTGCTCCAGATATGGGTCCATACCACGGGGTCCATCCCTCAGGAGCAAACTGCTCCAACCTTGGTCCCCCACGGGCAGCAGCTCCTGTCAGGTCAACTGCTCCTGCATGGGCTCCACTCCATGGGCCACAGGTCCGGCCCATAATATGCTCAGGTGGGGGTCCTCCACAGGCCGCAGCCTCCATCAGTCCAGGTCCACCTGCTTCACCAGGGGCTCCTCCACGGGCTGCAACATGGAAACCTGCTCCACTGTGGTACTCCATGGGCTGCAGGGGAACAGCCTGCTTCACGATGGTCCTCACCACAGGCCGCAGGGGACTTCTGCTCCAGCTCCTGGAGCACCTCTCCCCCTCCTTCTTCACTGACCTTGGCGCCTGAAGACTGTTTCTCACTCCTCTCACTCTCCCAGCTGCTGTGAGGCGCAGCGTTGGTGTTTTTTTTTGTTTTGTTTTGTTTTTTTCTTAAATATGCTCTCACAGAGGCACAAAAAACATCGCTTATTGACTCAGCTCTGGCCAGCAGTGGGGCTATTATCTAACATGGGGCAGCTTCTGGATTCTTCTCACAGAAACCACCCCTATGACCCCCTGTTACCAAAACCTTGGAATGTAAATCCACTACAGTCCTCTTTAGCTATTGAAAAACTGCAATGAGGTCACCCCGGAGCCTTCTCTTCTTTAGGCTGAACAGCTTAATTTCTCTCAGCCTTTCTTCATAGGAGAGGTGCTCCATCCCCTTAATCATCTTTGTGGCCTTCCTCTGGACCCATTCTAACATCTCCACATCCTTCTTGGGCTGGGGGCTCCAGATCTGGACACAGTACTCCAAGTGGGGCCTCACAAGGGCAGAGTAGAGAGGGACAATCACCTCCCCCGACTTGCTGGCCATACCTCTTTTGATGCAGCCTAGGATGAAGTTGGCTTTCACTGATCATCTGTCTTAGATGAGGAAGACAACTAAAGCAAAATTCCACCTACTCATACTAAAAGATCACATAGAATTTCAAGTATCAGTATCTCCAAACCATAGAATCCATGCTTTTGCGTCGTTGCATGAAGATTGCTGAGTAGTGCAATAACTCCCTATGGGGAAAACAATTCTCAGGATTATTCTTTATTTAATATATTACTATTTTGTCATTTTTATACCTCCTTCCAAACTTTTATTAATTGTCCTGATATTATTTATAGTGCCTAGAACACAAGGAGTGTTTTTTTGTTGTTGTTGTTTGGTTTTGTTTGTTTGTTTGTTTTGTTTTGTTTTGTTTTTTTCTTTCTCCTAAGGAAAATCTCAGTCTGATCATCAGAGAATCACAGAATGGTTTGGGTTGGAAGGGACCTAAAAGATCACCTATTTCCAACCCCCCTGCCTGGTTGGGGACACCTTTGACTAGACCAGGTTGCTGAAAGCCCCATCCAACTTGGCCTTGAACACCTCTAGGGAGGGGGGATCCAAAACATCTCTGAAGCAGCCTGCTTCAGTACCTCACCACCCGCAGAGGAGAGAATTTCGTCCTAACGTCTAATTTAAACCTGCCCCCCTTTAAAGCCATTACTCCCTGTCCTATTACTACATTCCTAGATCCAGTACCTCTCCAGCTTCCTAGTAGGCCCCCTTCAGGTACAAGAAGGCCACTGTAAGATCTCTTCAAAGCACTCTATTACTGGGGCTAAAAAAGCTCATCTCTCTCTGTCCTTGCAGGAGAGGTGCTCCAGCCCCTTGATCATCTTTGTGGCCCTCCTCTGGACGTGCTCCAACAGGTTCATGTCCTTATGATGGGGGCCCCAGAGATGAATGCAATACTACAGGTAGGGTGTCACAGGGGTGGAGTACAGGCAAAGAATCACATCCCTCGACGTGCTGGCCATGCTTCTTTCTTTGATGCAGCACAGTATACAGTTGGTTTTCTGGGCTGAAAGCATACGTTGTTGGCGCAGGTTTCTCATCCTTCAATAACCCCAAGTCCTTCTCCTCAGGGCTACTCTCAATCCATTCTCTTCCAAGCCTGTATTGGTGCTTGTAACTGACCTGACCAGATGCAGGACCATGCACTTGGCCTTGTTTAACCTCATGAGGTTTGCACCAGCCCACCTCTCAAGTCTATCCAGGCATTCTTTTTTTCCATCATGTTGACCACACGACACAGCTTGGTGTCATTAACAAACTTGCTGAGGCTGCACTCAGTCCTGCTATCCATGTCACCGACAAAGATGTTAAACAGTGCCAGTCCCAAGACTGACCCCTGTAGAACACCACTTATCACTGGTCTCCACCTGGACATTGAGCCATTGACTGCAACTCTTTGAGTGTGACCATCCAGCCTACTCCTTATTCACTGAGTACTCCATCTGGCCAAATCATGTCTTTCCAATTTAGAAACAATGATATCATGGGGAATAGTGTTAAATGCTTTGCACAAGTCCCGGTAGATGACGACTGCTGTTCTTCCCTTATTCATGAACACTGTAACCCAATTGTAGGAGACCACCAAATTTGTCAGGTATTACATGCCCTTAACTATTTTGGCTGTCACTAATCACCTGTTTGTTCTCCATGTGCCTTAGCACAGTTTCAGGGGGAAATGCTCCATGATCTTGCGAGGCCCAGAGGGGAGACTAACTGCCCAGTAGCTCCTTTCTTCCCTTTTTAAAAATGGGCATTACATTTCTTCTTTTCTAGTCAGCAGGAACTTCACTGGATTGCCACAGCTTCTCAGATATGATGGATAATGGCTTAGCAACTACATTTGCCAGTTCCATCAGGACCCGTGGATGTATCTCATCAGATCCCATGGACTTGTGCACCTTCAGGTTCTTTAGATGGTTTCCAACCTGATCTTCTCCTGCAGTGGGCGGTTCATCATTCTTCCAGTCCCTGCCTTTGCATTTTGGGACTTGGGCTATGTGGCTAGAGAACTTGTTAGTGAAGACTGAGGCAAAAAAGTCATAAAGTACGCAGCTTTCTCTCTATCCCAGGTAACTAATTCTCCTGTTTCCTTCCAGAGAGGGCCCACAGTTTCCCTAGTCTTCCTTTTATCACCGATGTACCTATAAAAGCCTTCCTTTTACCCTTGATGTCGCTGACCAGATTCAATTCTATCAGCGCTTATCAGCTTTCCTAACCTGAACCCTGGCTGCTCAGAAAATTTCTCTGTATTCCTCTCAGGTTACCAGTCCTTGCTTCCACCCTCAATAATGTCCTTTCTGGATTGGTCATTCCCTGCTGTGCTCTCTCTCTGATATTGGGGTGATTGAAGTTCCCCGTGAGGATGTGGGTTTGTGAATGTGAGGCTGCTTTTATTTATCTATAGAGGGCTTTATCTACTCAGTCTTCCTGGTCAGGTGTCCTGTAGCAGACCCTCACTATAATGTCACCTGTCCTTGCCCTCCCTTTAATCCTGGCTAATAAGCTCTCAGTTGGCTCCTTATCCATCCCCAGGTGGAGCTTTATGCACTCCAGATGGTCGTTGCCATAGACGGTGACAGATAGTCATTGACATACATGGTGACACTCTGTCCTTGTCTCCCCTGCCTGACACTCCTAAAGAGCCTGTATCCTTCCACTCCGACTGTATAGTCATAAGCACCATCCCACCATGTTTCCATAATGCCAATAAGATCACAGTCCTGCAGGCATCTGCATGTTTCTAACTCCTTTTGTTTATTGCCCATGCTATGTGTATTTGCACAGAGGTATTTAAGTTAGGCCCGTGATGAAGCTGAGTTACTGGCTGGAGTGGCTGGAATTCTTTTGTGCTATTCTTCAGGTGCTCTCCCAGTTACCTGTGCCTGTGATCCTTCTCCAGGCTCTGGGCATTTATTGCTGGCACTGGCATCAAACTGATAGGAATGGTTCCTCTTCCCCATGTAACTTCCATTTAAAGTTCTCTTCACCAGTTTGGCCAGCCTGTGATCAAAGATGATTTTGCCCTTCTCTGGCAGATGGACCCCATCAGTACCCAGTAGACCAGGTTTCTCCAAGAGAGTCTCATGTTCTCATAGTTTTCTTTGATTTCAGTGTAGTGGGTTTATGTGGCAAGGTTTTGGTAGCAGGGGGCAATAGGTGTGGCTTCTGTGAGAAGAATCCAGAAGCTGCCCCTTGTTAGATAATAGCCCCACTGCTGACTAAAGCCGAGCCAATAAGTGATGTTTTTTTGTGCCTCTGTGAGAGCATATTTAAGAAAAAACAAAAAACAAACAAACAAACAAACAAAAAAAATCCAACAACAACGCTGCGCCTCACAGCAGCTGGGAGAGTGAGAGGAGTGAGAAACAGCCTTCAGGCGCCAAGGTCAGTGAAGAAGGAGGGGGAGAGGTGCTCCAGGAGCTGGAGCAGAAGTCCCCTGCGGCCTGTGGTGAGGACCATCGTGAAGCAGGCTGTCCCCCTGCAGCCCATGGAGTACCACAGTGGAGCAGGTTTCCATGTTGCAGCCCGTGGAGGAGCCCCTGGTGAAGCAGGTGGACCTGGACTGATGGAGGCTGCGGCCTGTGGAGGACCCCCACCTGAGCATATTATGGGCCGGACCTGTGGCCCATGGAGTGGAGCCCATGCAGGAGCAGTTGACCTGACAGGAGCTGCTGCCCGTGGGGGACCCAGGTTGAAGCAGTTTGCTCCTGAGGGATGGACCCCGTGGTATGGACCCATATCTGGAGCAGTTCTTGAAGAGCTGCTGCCTGTGGGCAGCCCATGCAGGATCAGTTCAGGAAGGACAGCATCCCGTGGGAGGGACCCCACAGCACAGGGGATAAGAGTGACCGAGAAGGAGCGGTGGAGAAGAAGCGCTATAGACTGACCATAACCCCCGTTCCCCTGCGCCGCTTGGGAGGAGGAGGTGGAAGAGGGTGGATGAGGGGGAAGGTGTTTTTGGTTTCTTTCCTTTGTTTCTCGCTTCTCTAGTTTGTTAGTAATAGGCAATAAATCTTACTATCTCCCTATGCTGAGTCTGTTTTGCCCGACACGATAATTACTGCGCAATCTCCCTGTCCTGATCTCAACCCTTGAGCCCTTTTCATCATATTTTCTCTGTGTTCCTCTTTCAGGAGGGGGAGTGAGAGAGCAGCTGTAGTGGAGCTCAGCTGCCCACCTGAGTAAAACCATCACAGTCCTTCCAGTGAAACCACTGAAATCCAGTTTGACTTGGATAAGATTTCACTTAGGTGCTTGTTAAAGATTTCTTCTATATGCTGCTAGTTCTGTCTGCCTTCACACTCCAGAAGTTGTATAGATTCATGGTTAAATACTCTAAGTCTATTTTACACCACTTCAAATTTCCACCATCATTTAAATATTTAGAAATTAATTCATAATTTTTAAACAAACAGGTTGATTGATTGGTTAAATAAGAGTTCCAACAAACAAGTGGAGAGTGATAGAAAGAGAGAGAGAAAGAAAGAGAGAAAGAAAGAGAAAGAAAGAGATAAAGAGTAAGAGTAAGAGTAAGAAAGAGAAAGGGAAAGAGAAAGGGAAAGAGAAAGGGAAAGAGAAAGGGAAAGAGAAAGAGAAAGAGAAAGAGAAAGAGAAAGAGAAAGAGAAAGAGAAAGAGAAAGAGAAAGAGAAAGAGAAAGAGAAAGAGAAAGAGAAAGAGAAAGAGAAAGAGAAAGAAAGAGAAAGAGAAAGAGAAAGAGAAAGAGAAAGAGAAAGAGAAAGAGAAAGAGAAAAGAGAAAGAGAAAGAGAAAGAGAAAGAGAAAGAGAAAGAGAGAGAAAGAGAAAGAGAAAGAGAAAGAGAAAGAGAAAGAGAAAGAGAAAGAGAAAGAGAAAGAGAAAGAGAAAGAAAAGAAAGAGAAAGAAAGAGAAAGAGAAAGAAAGAGAAAGAGAAAGAGAAAGAGAAAGAGAAAGAGAAAGAGAAAGAGAAAGAGAAAGAGAAAGAGAAAGAGAAAGAGAAAGAGAAAGAGAAAGAGAAAGAGAAAGAAAGAGAAAGAGAAAGAGAAAGAGAAAGAGAAAGAGAAAGAGAAAGAGATCTGTATGTACATGCACACATACATATACTACATATTTTTAAGGTATGTAACATTAGACATGTCAGTGTTAGTAGGATTTGCAAAATGATTCCAAATTTCTTCTGATTTTGTATGTGGAGTACAATTATCTGATACCTTACGTATTTTCAAAGATCCCTCTGCAAGCATTTGCAAGATTGAGGCCCTAAATATTCATCAAAACAGAATCAGATTCCGATGTAACTGTTTCTGTTGCAAAAACCGTTAATGGATACAGCTTTGAATGTTTAAAAGAAAAATAAAAACTCTTTAAAGAAGTAATCCTCTTAAATACTTGAGTCTTTGCCAGCTTTTAACTAACAAGCTCAGTTGCGAACAGCAGCAGTCCTAAAACACTCAATGATTATTGTCTAGGCCTGTTGACAATGCTCTCATAGTGACCAGTTCGCAAAGTGAAATCTCTTTTGTATTTCACAGTCAAATCAATGTTTAAAATTGCATGAAGCATGATAACTTGCCTTTTATATCAATCTTGCATATTTTAAATAAACAGAATTGTATCATTCTTTTCATCTGTGATTAAAGGTTATGATTATTAACCAGTGTAAGTTACCTGGTGGCATTTTTTAACTTGTGATTTGATCAGATATACTTGAAAAGCATAACAGTCAGAGTTTCCGACAAGTATACAGATTTGCCTTAATTATTTATTCATTTCATTGAAACCATCATCATCTGCTTTAAATTTCTAAGTCTATTTAAATAAAGAGAATTTGAATGTTGATTTTACATTTGAAAATCCTGAAAATGTCTGTATTCACAAAGTGCAGGTATGTGTCTTGGGTGCAATGTCTCTTTTAAAATCAGAGAAAATTCCACAGAAATTTTTCTTTAAAGAGATTCTTTGGAATAGTCTTAATTTTAAAACTTAATTGGTGTAATTTAAAAATTTATGTCTATGGTTAACGGTGCAAGGACACTAAGGCACCTGACTACTGGTCTACAATCTCTGTCACATGCTGTCTAACCCTGGAACCAGTGGAATCCCCCAGTCAATTGCATTTCTTTACACTTGAAAAATAAATAAGTAAATAAATAAAATCACTACAGTGTATTCATCTATTCTTCCAGTTATGTTTACCTTTTGATTTCTGATATCATCAAGCTATTTTGAACAGACTGAACAAGATTCTGAAAACATCTGTTGTGAAAGTCCTTAGTGATCAAATGGTCCTGCATATATAGCCATCTCTTAAGTCTTCAAAATATAGTTATTGGGTCAGCCATTGTATGAAAGAACTTCAGCAAAAGAGCTTGTTATCCTTTACAAAATGACATGAATCACTTCCTAGGTAGGATCTATATCCTTTTTGTGTCTGATTTGAAGAAAAAAATGGAATTTGGATTGCCGTCCTGAAAGCTGAGTGACAAAATTAATGGTCTTTCAAAAGAAATATTGCTGTTTTCCTTGTTCTTCTATTTTGAAATAAATATTCATATATTAACAGAGTCAGGAAGAGTGAATTTCTTGTTGGAGGATAGTGTACTTGCTAGTTATTTTTCTAAAAGAATACAAAATGGAATAAAAGTTACTTAAACAGAATTATTGCCTATCACTTTCAGATTTCCATTAACCATACAGATGAACAAGATGTTAAGCAAATAATTATTGAAACCCATCACTAGCATTAATTAATATACACAAAGTAACAAGATATCCCTCAGTCCTTTCAAAGCAAGTGTATAATTTTGAAACTGCAAAGAATTTTCACTGGGTTGGCAAAACATAGATTTATGCTTTTTTTCTTCTGGTACAGGGAGCATGAGAGACCTTTCTAAGCCAGAAGAGCATGCAGTTAAAATATTTTCTTCTGGCCAGAAAGCTAGACAAGCTGTGATGTGATATAGGTGCAAAGAGTGTCAAGAAGAGTAACAGTATCCTCTTACTGAAGTGATTGAGCATGAATCAATGCTATTGTTAATTTTAAAATGCAAAAACCTCTTCTGATGAAAGAATAATTCAATTGATAATCTTTATTTTAAGAACTATTAAGATGTTCCAACCTTAGTGGTTTAAAGCAAAACATTGCATTAAAGAAACATATGTTATATGTTATTGTACTGATCTATCTGTGCAAAGAATTTTGGAAAGTGAAGAAAGAAAACAAGCAGATAAGATATACGGCAGATTATAGTAGGATGCAGTTAGATACTGGCTTGAAAACAAACAATAAAAAACTGTGATACTACTTTTGTATATTTGTATGGAAAAAGCAAGAATTCCACATGGACGACAAAAGCCCAGATCGATGTCTCTGATATTTTTTTCTATGCTGGCATAGTTTATAGAGAAGAGGCTTTGTTCTTTGCTTCACAGATGGTAAGAGAAAGAGAACTGAAAGCTCTGCAAGACATTTCACAGAGACAAGTCTGACAGGTGATCAAATCATTGAACACTTCTCCCTAAAAAACAATGTTCAGATGTAGTCTAAGCATACGCCCTGTGACAGCAGGAACATACTTTCTTCTGTGTTGACATTCATTTTAATAATAGAAAATGCAAGCAGAATTTCTGGGAATGACAACAACAACAAAAGTATATGTCTTCATATTTCCGATGCAGAACTCTCATCAATTAATGTATTTCTTTACTTGGGGATGACTCTTTCAATAGGAAACTCTGAACTCATGAAAGCATAAAAAAAAAAAAAAGTATGTGGAAACACTGTACTGTCTGTTTTAAAAGTAAATACTTTTATTCATTATAGGAATATAAATGTTGGTGAAAATGCTATTAATGGTGTTAACATGATGGCTTTCTACTAAATCGTGTCCTTGATATTTGGAGTTAAACACATAAAAAACATTTCAAGGCTCCTGTCACTCAGAAGCACATTTCTGCAAAATATAAGCATATCTGTCACCCTGATATGTATAGAGAATTAGAAAAATAAAAATAAAAAATAAAACAAGAATCAACAAAGTAAAACAAAAAAAAAACCCTTCATATTTAGCTCTACATTTTCCTAAAATGACCCAAAGAGCCTTCAATATTTCATGAAAATTGTAATATTAATCTTTTAGCTCAAAGAAATAGATTACCAGATAATATTTTCTTCTAACTTTCAAGGCCTAGGTTTGTTGCCTACCTAAATTTCATGTTCAGTATGAAACATCACAAGTGTTGCATAACCTATCTGATAGGTTATAACCTATTCTGAGTACATCTACTATAAACTTGAAGACGCTATTAGTGACAAAACTATTAATGTGAACAATTAGTCACTACTGAATTTTATACTGTATTGACAAATCTACAGAATGAATTCTGAGTATTTGCTTTCTTTGTCTAATGACACAAAACATTTTTCACCTTTTAAAACAGAATGAAGCAGAAAATTTTTTTGGGAATAGGAGTACAAGAATATAGGACTACCAAAACCACACTAATAAAATAAATCTATACAAGACAAGCTGTATGTTTGCAAAACTGTATATTTTATTTTAAATTAATGTTCATTGCAAGTAAATGAATGTATACCAACTGAGAATTTGATTTTCATGTACTCTCCAAAATCTTTCCACATGTACACTACTTCCATAAAAAAACGACAGTAAGAACCTACTTTGTGAAGATATCCTGTACATCCATGATGAGACAAGAACTCAGTTGTCTGGCTTACCTCTAGTGCAAATCAAGTGATTTGTACTAAAACTACTAGTTTTATTATTATATTTCATGATCTTTGGAATAGGATTTTGCATTACATGCTGTGTTTTTTTTTTTTTTAATTTAATTTAATTTAATTTTATTTTTAAGTATGAGAAATAGAATCATAGAATCACGGAATCATTAAGGTTGGAAAAGACCTTCAAGATCATCTGGTCCAACTCTGCTACCAATGTCACCCACAACATGGTACTTTGTTCACTACATTGCCATGTTAGTCAAGCTATGGAACCAGAGTATTACATTTCGGAAACTTCTCATGGCTTGAAGGCAATATTTAAGAAATTGAGAAGACAACTCAAGTGAACATTATAAAAAGAGAAATGATCTACAGAACAGCTCAATATTGTAATACACATCAGTATTGTTGAAAGCTCAGATTTTATTATTTCTCATAAGAATATAGTTCATATAATAGATCAAAATAAGTATCCACTCACCCCAATATCTTTTTCCAAGCTTTGGCATTTACCAACTTTTAGGGCTTTATCAACAGTTGAAGGACTAAGAGGAAATACAGAGAACCAAGGAACGATACTTCCTAACTTTCCTTCATAGTTTTCTTTATTCCTTTTTGCTTCTGATGAATAGAAGAGAATATTTCAAGGAGTAACATTCCTGCCTGACTAATCTGATCTCCTTCTATGACAAGATGACTTGCTTAGGAGATAACGGAAAGGCTGTGGATGTTGTTTACCTTGATCTTAGTAAAGCATTTGACACTGTCTCCCACAGTATTCTGGAGAAACTGGCTGCTCATGGCTGTGACAGGTGTACAGTTCACTGTGTGGAGAACTGGCTGGATGGCCAAGTTCCAAGAGTCACAATGAATGGAGTTCAATCCAGTTGGTGGCCAGTCACTATTGGCATTCCCCAGGGCTCAGTCTTGGAGCCAGTTTTGTTTAATGTTTTTATCAATGATCTGGATGAGAGCATTGAGTGCACCCTTAGTAGGTTTACTGATGATACTAAGTTAGGTGGGAGTATTGATCTGCTTGAGGCTAGGAAGGTTTTGCAGAGGCTTCTGGGTATCCTAGATTGATATGTTGTGTCCAATAGCATGATATTCAACAAAGATAATTGTCAGGTCCTGAACTTGGGTCATAACGATCACCAGATGTACAGGCTTTGGGAAGAGTGGCTGGGAAGTTGCCCAACAGAAAAGGACTTAGTGTGCTGATAGACAAATGGCTAAACATGAGCCAGTGGTGTGCCCAGGTGGCCAAGAAGACCAATGCCATACTGGCCTGCATCAGAAATAGCATGACCAGCAGGACTAGGGAAGTCATTGTCCACTGGTATGCAATGCTGGTCAGACCACACCTTGAGTGTTGTGTTCAGTTTTGGGGCCCTCACTGTAAGAAGGTTATTGAGTTGCTCAAGTGTGTGCAGAGAAGTGCATGAAGCTGGTGAAGGGATAAGAAACAAGCATTACAAGGCTGAGGGAACTGGAGCTGTTCAGTCTGGAGAAGATGAGGCTCACCAGTCTCAAGCTGTCCACTCAAGCTGTCCGTATATGTTTCTCAGAGGCATCTCTTCACAATCAAACCCTTCCCTAATGTAGAGGGCAACACCCTCTCCCCTCCTTCCCTGCCTATCTCTTCTGAAGAGTTTGTAGCTCTCTATTCCAGTGTTCCAGTTATGTGATCCATGCCACCACATTTCCATGATAGCAATCAGGTCATATTTGTCTAATTGCACCATGGTTTCCAACTCCTTCTGCTTGTTTCCCATACTGCGTGCATTGTTGTAGAGGCCCTTAAGGCTTTTCCAATCTGGCCTATGTATTCATCCCTCTACTGAGGCAGACTGAACTCTTTATCTCATATTTTCTCTACCTAGATGTAATCACTTTCATGACTGGATTTCAGTAGTGCTGAAAAAATGCTGGAAAAAGAGCTTGAGGCAGTCATTACTTATTACATGCCTGTTGGCGTTCAAAAAGTGTTTGGAAAATGCTTTCAAACATATGGTTTGATTTTTGGGTGTTCCTGCATGGAGCCAGGGCTTGTTGGTTCTTATTGGTCCCTTCCTACTCCCAGTATTCTATGTTTCTATGAGTTTCTATAGTACATACTATACATATATACATAGTCATCCCAAGAAAATTATTTTACCCAACAATACATTTTTTCCCATTAAAAAGAAATGCAGTAATACTAAAGATCAACAAATGAATCTGCAGAATATTCAATATTATTTTAATTAATGTATTTAATTCAGTTTAAAGACAGACATCCATATCTATTTTATTACAACCAAAGACTTTTTTAATAGTACAGTATTGATATTGTGAAGTTGAACAATTAAAAATCAAGGAATGCCAACAATAAGGGTCTAATATATCTTTAATCTTTTATTTTTTCTCTCATATATGTAACCTACAACAGACACTAGTTATATGAGCATTTGTTACATTTTCAATTTGTCCTTTCCACTTTTAATGCAGTTAACAGAAGCATTCATTTATTAGCATCTACTCAACATTTTGTTTCTCTACATCTTTCAAAGTGTGGTCTAAGGCCCTAGAATTTACTGCATATTTTGCTCTGAAGACAGAATTATAATTTTCAGATACAATTTTTGGTGAGGCAATGATGGCATTTCCAAAAAAAAAAAAAAAAAAAAAAAAAGAAAAGAAACCAAACAACCAAAAAAAAAACTGTTTGCTTTTACAGCACCATGTGGTTTAAAACTGAAGAAAAGAGAAAAAGTTTTAAATATTTTTTTCTGACTTTTTTTTTCTGAATTTCTCATCTTCAAAGTCAGGTCTTAAACATCAGTTAGGGCATTATACGTTTACAGTGCATTTCCTATAAGCTCCGTCACTATTTTAAGTAGTCTCAACTTCTATAAAGAAGACAAGCCCAAACTCAGAAGTCAAGTAATCCAGAAAGGATGATTACATAATTAGTGGTAATAAAAAACTAAAATATTGATATAAAATACTTCACTTTATCACTCAGGACATTTGAAGTGAAAGAGCAAAAGTATCTACTTCTCCAGATTAGTATTTTGTTATTTGGACTCTGATGTTATCTGTCTGTTTCTTAAGGTAATCTATAGTGATAAAATTAAGAAGTGATCAGGTAAGCAGAAATACAAATTTTGAATATGCATGTCCAAGATCTTGTTTCTTTTTCCCCCTATGACTTTTAATCTAATAAAAAATATCAATAAGAACAGCATTTAAGCTGCACCACGTAGTAAGAAACATTGTGCAGTATGTCTGTAAGAAGGCAACTGTGATGAATTAGACAGCATATTATTTATGGCATTTCCTTATATTTTACTGTTCAGCTTTGCAAATGTATTAATGTTCCTTTAACACAGCTGGGTCTGTGTATTATTTTCTTAGTTAAAAGCAAACTTTGTGTTTGAAATTCTAGCTATGATAATGAAGTCGTACAGATTTCATTTGCTTTGCTAGAAAGGCTGAAACTTTTGCATAGCTTGTCCACCTCTCTGCAGTAACCTTGCTCTTTTCTTAGTTCCATTTCCTAGGCACTCCCTGCCTTAACCATTCCATGACAGCTTCTTATCTGCTCTATATCTCCTGAAGTTTCTTTTTACTTGACTTTTTTTTCCCCATCAAGTCTCAGCTTTGTTATTTCTTCAAGTAGCTTTTGATTCAAATTTATTATTATACTTTCCAGAACTTTGTTTTTCCTATCACATTCCTAATTTTGGTTTCAGTTTTTCTACTAAATTATTTCCAATTCACACTGAAATTCTCTGTGTAGTTCGTCCCTACCTTTAAGCATCTACCCCAATTTTCCATAACAGTTTTTAATTTGATGTTGCAAGCACTATTGTGTGGGACTCAGTCTCTGCGGGACCTCCAAAAATATAAAGTCTTTGCCCTGAAAAACTTATAATCAAAGTATTAGAGTTCAATTATCTCTCCTGAACTATTGATTTTTCACAGCTCTTGTTGAATTTTTTTTCTTGATGCCCCCATAAAAATTACTGCTTTCTAGCATCTAAGATATAAATCAGTTGCATAAGTCTTCAGTTATGGGATATAGGTGCACTGAAAAGACTTTACAACATGAAATTTGAGACAAATCTCTAAGTAGTGTTATAAATGGTAGCACATGCTGAAACTTTAAAATTACTTTAGTTGATAAATAACGGAACATCTTGTTTCCAGACTAAAAAAGTAACACCAGAAAGACCTCAACTTTTGTTTTGTAACAGTTATGCCATTTGCCAGATGACAAATTTAGTTTGTATGTTTGAATTTTCCTGGCATTCAAAATTATTCCAGTCTAAGAATGGCTGTGTTATATTATATTATATTATATTATATTATATTATATTATATTATATTATATTTTTATTATAATTTATTTTATTTTATTTTTATAGATTCTAAGTCTATTTAGAGATTTAAGTACATGATTCAAGAAGTTTGGGGAAGGAATTCAGTTTCTTAAACACAAGTTACTTAATTCTGTTTTTTAGGTCATTCTGTTTCATGTTAGACAGCACCTTGTGGTGAATCATACAAATCTAAGATATCTCACATGGCACTATGTTTAGGCTGCTTAAATCCATCCTTAGGAAGAAATTCATCTCATATAAATGTAGATAGCTTCAACACAGACTTATACTTGGCTAGTCATTACAGGGTCATTTTCTAGTCAATGGAGATTAATAAGTAATTTAAGGGTCTAATTTGTCTGACTGAATGTATATGTCTACTCTAGGATAAAATGGACCATGCCCTAAAGGAGTCTGTTAAATATAAAGGTATCTAACATGATTAGCTGAGATTTGGACATCTATGTTGTAGACACATTTGCTCACATGAATAGGACTCATATCAGTAGATGTGAAGGAATTTCCTGGCAAAATGAATTTACCAAACAATGATGATTCCTAAAATTGAAATACGTAATTCTTTCTCTGTGTTTGACATATTAGCTTTTCAGTATTCTGGTGTTTCAAAATCCATGGGTTAGATTCCCTACTGACTACCTTGCAATTCCAAGCTCATGAGTGAGATGACAGCTCAGACAACTAAATTTTCCCAAACTAAGAATGCAGATGCATTGCAGTGAAGCACATTGAAGGATCACTCAAGACTTGAGACATCTTCCTCTCAATATGACAGTATCTTAGAAGGATTGCTCTTTAGCCCTGGTTACTGAAATTAATTGCTGACGGAAATCAATACTGTTCTTGTTAACTTCATAGCTGTTCACTGAATTCAAGAATATGTGACTCAACATAGAAAAAAATAACCCAGGATCTGAGTGACACATGCAATATCATAGGAGTTAAGTGGAGGTACACGAGATACATCAATGTCTTCCATTGGGAAGATGGAATGTATTCTCTTCTTATTGCACAGCCTTGAACATCAAATAGATGAATTTATATGTATTTTATTTATTAAACATATTATTCTGGACAATTTTTATTTGCCATTATTCTATTGGATGTATCTAAACTGAAGTACAGAAAAGTAAATCTGAGCAGAAATGTATTCTCCAGAACCCAGTCTACTCCATAGCCTTTGAAAAAAAGGCTGAATAATACAGCTCCTCTGCTCTATGTGAATTCATGACAAAGCTGTTCATCCAGAGGAAACAGCAAAAACAGCAGGCAGAAAGATTATTTCAAAGCTGACCTTCTAGGTGGTGCTCCAATTATGTCCCTTATTCCCTACATTCCCTTATGTCCCTACATTCCACTACTGTAGTACAGTTATTAAAATGTAATAATAAAAACAAATTCTTGTTTTCTTGTGTCTAGTAGAGTTGACTATAATGAAATGGCTGCCTTTTTTAATGGTCAATTAAACACTTATGATTACAGAGCCAAAGAATCACAGCATTCCTTACAGAAGATACTTAAGGTTAGCATGACATATAAATCAGCAAACGTATTTTAAAATCAGCAAATGACTAGACACTAGTAACAAGCAGACTGAAAATATCATGAAAGCAATTAAAAATATTTATAGACTATGTTTCAAGAAACTAAAATAATACTCATTTTTTCAGGAGATGACTATTTACTGTAAATAATACAGTTAATGGCATACATTCATCATATCTTGCATTAATTAGACTTTTCCTTCTGTAAGGATCTATGAAACAGTTTTAAGTACCAATGTCAACAACAGTTAACATGATTAAAACTGCATTCCTAATAAGAATTTTATCCCAAGTTGTATTAATGTTTATTTTAAAATGCTTCTGTGCTTTGGAGCCATCTGTTTCTTGCTAGTTATAGTACCTAAGTTCTACATTCATAGGACCCAAGGGAGATTTTCACCTATTTTTTCTTTATAGTCTAGCAGGTATTCACCAGTTCATTCAGAAGAAATATTTCAACTGAAGTTAGGAAGTTGTAGTCAACAGGAAGATGTTTCCAAATTTTTAACACTGAAACCTCTTGATAGTGCTCTAATAGTATCCTTGCTGGATGTGAATTTCAAATTGCCAGTTTTAAAGAAAGGAATGGACACTAGCAGTCAAAACCAAGCATGTTTCTGTATCTTATTTTACTTTTTTGCTAAAAAAAATATATATATATACTGCCTTTGTAAAGAAGTTTCTTTAGTTTCCTTTAAACTTATGAATTTCAAATCACCTTTTGAAGAATATTAAAATCAATTAATAAGTAATTTTTCATTAAAAAAAAAGAAAAAAAGAAATCAACCAGCTGTCACTTTTCATTGATTATTCTGGAATAGAGCAGTGTTAATCTATTAATTTATTGCACAGTCTTCAACTACTATAAAAACACCATGTGAATTAGGTACGACGTCTCATAACAAATGGACAAAGAATTACTTTCCCTTTTAAGTCTTGGCAGAATATGATCATCTGTTCTTGATTTGGTAGCTCATTCCTGGTAAGCACAAAGATATATTAAAGATTCTAATAAAGGTCAGATTTTTAAGTAATATGAGCTACAAAATATCACATGGTAAAAAAAAAAAAAAAAGTATATATGATATATATGGTATATAGAGTTAAGGTCATGTTTTACAGGTTTTGCCAAAGGGGATTTTGCGTGGAAAGGTAAATTAGGCTAGAGTGATATTACAACACAGTAAAATATACAACTTTAATCAGGTTTAGATAGAATAGGGATACATACAGTAAAGCATATATATATATGTATATAACACCGGGAATTTTGTCTGGATTGGGGAAAATATTAAATTCTCTGTATTCAGTAGTTTATAAGATCATGAACATTCATGAGGATCTTAGTAAGAACCAAGTGTGGCTCAGTGTTTTGGGCAAAATAACTACTGAAGTCTGGAAGAAAGGAAAAATGGAAACCAGGTGTATTAAATGCACATGATTTCTACACTACAAATGCAGTCAATTTTCAGGGTATGGAAGAATCACAGGGTACATAGAATTTAAAATAGGCTTCTACTAAGAGATATATTATCACATACACATTATATGTGATTTTGATACCTATGTGGCAAATTAAAGAGCTCAATGACAACTTGCTTTTATCATAGTGTGGTGGTTTTACCCCGCTACACAACTGAACTCTACCAAAACCGCACTCTCACTCCCCCACCCCTCAAAGGAAAAGGGGGTGAAAATATGATGGAAAGGGCTCAGAGACTGAAATAAGGACAAGGAGATTACTCACCAGTTATCATCACAGGCAAAACAAAATCAGCATAGGGAGATTAATGTAATTTATTATCTATAAATAGTGGACTAGAAAAGTGAGAAACTAAAAGCAAACAAAGAACACCTTCTCCCTCATCCACCCTCTTCTACCTCCTCCCTCTGAGAAGTACGGGGGAAATGGAAATAGGGGCTGTGTTCAGTCCCTAACACTTCATCTCCAACACTCCTTCATGGTCACTCCCTGCCCCGGCTCCAGGATGGGGTCCTTCCCACAGGAAGCAGTCTTTCTCAAACTGATCCTGTGTGAGCTTCCCACAGGCAGCAGCTCTTCAAGAACTGCTCCAATATGGGTCTGTACCATGGGGTCCATCTTTCAGGATCAAACTGCTCCAGCATGGGTCCCCCATGGGTAGCAGCTCCTGCCAAATCACCTGCTCCTGCGTGGGCTCCTCTCAATGGGCTGCAGCTCTTGCCCAGAGTCTTCTCTGGTGGGGGCTCTCCATAGACTGCAACATCCTTCAGGCCAGACCCACCTGCTCCACCATGGGCTCCTCTATAGGCTGCCATGTGGAGATCTGCTCTGCCGTGGTATCCATGGGCTGCAGGGGGACAGCCTGCTCCACCAGGGGCCTCTCCACAGGCCACAGGGGAACTTCTCTGGCACCTGGAGCACATCTTCCCTTTCCTTCTTCACTGACCTTGGTGTCTGCAGGACTGTATCTCACTCCTCTCTCTCAGCTGTTATTGTGCAGCAGTTTTTTTCCTTTTCTTAAATCTGCTCTCACAGAGGCACAACCAACATCGCTTAGTGGATTGCTCTAGCCAGCAGCAGGTCCCTTATAAAGTCATCTTGAACTGGGTCTTAACTAACATGGAGCAACTTCTGGGATCTTCTCACAGAGGCCATCTCTGCAGCCCCCCTGTTACCAAACCCTTGCCATGAAAACCCAAGGCACATGGCCTTTAGATCTTCTCACTTCCATCCTCTCTACTAATTAATTGCCACTGGGACTACTTTAACTACTTTTAGATGCAAATGGTTGAAGTCAGACAATGGCCATGCTTAGCCTGAATTGCACAGCTGCAACAGAAAACATTCCTCACTTGTTGGGCAGCTGGTTCTACGTGACTGGTAGAGAGGAAAAACAGGGTTTGCTGTTCGCAGCTAGCCTGTATATAGGTCTGGGATATTTTAGAGCACTGTCTCCTAGGCTGTGTTTGGGATTACCCTGGTTAGAAAACTGCTAAATTTAAAACAGATTGGAGCCCAGATTTTCAGCAATGTGTGAACAGTGGCTGCATGAAGGCTAGATCCAGTGTTAACCAGATGCCTCAATCATGCAAAAGCATAATACAATCACTCATCAAAATATTAAATACTATAAAATAAAGGGTACTGTTCAGTAGCACAAGCATAGAAGAGTAAAATTCATCTCTCAAGTGAAGAGGTCTGTGACAAATTCATTTAAAAATGAAAGCACAGATAAGAGCAGCATAGGTCGGAGAAAGTTCTTGAGCAATCTGACCTAAACATGAATTTGATCTAGCTTGGAGACCTCCAGAGTTCTCACCCAACTTAGACTAAAGTGATGCTCTAGAAGTAATGAGTAATATTTTCCACAGATAAAAGCCAGCATCATTCTCTTTTCTTGAGAGGCTTCTGATTCCACTTCTCTTAGGTTTCAGAAACCAAACACTTCAGGTGTCATTTACCTATATGTTCCTTTCTGTAACGAAAAAATAAAAATTAAATGCATCATAATATAGTAGGGAAATCTTGCGATGCCTACAGTCTTTTGAGAAAAAAGAAAGTTGTCATATTTCTCTTAATCTCAGAGCTCCCTTTCCCTGTCAGGCCTCCAAGATCTTCCTTATTTTATGCAGTCTTTGGGGTAAAAAGTAGGATGCCAGTTGCTGATTAAAGTCTCTGTTGGTTGTTGTGCTGGCTGGCAGATTAGCTACTCCCCTCGCCCCCTTTCTTTTTCCTACTGGGTGTTTTATATACTTTACGGTCAGCCCACAGGGGTCTGCTAAATGCTGACACTCCTTTCACCCTATTTTGGATGTGTGTAGGCGTATGAATGGTGCAGTATCACAAACTGAGAAATCTGGAATACTTTTCTGGGAAGGTTTGCATAAGAGCTTCTGTGCAAAGTTCAATTCTAAAGCTGTCTTTTCAGATATATTGCCTGTTGCTAGAACTAAGGAGAATCAGTATAACCAAATTGTATTTTTCTAATACTTGTAAAAATATTCAGCATTTTAACAACATTCAGACACAGGAAGGGAAAGAAATTAAATATTGGTATCTATATGGTAAAGGTCACAAGAAAGTTGGTAGTATTAATGTGTCATTGGAGACTGGTTAAGAGTGTTTATACAATACTATATCTGCCTTCAGATAATCTCACCTCTGTTAGGATGTTAATTACAACAGTAAATTACTAGTTTGTATAATCCTCAGCAACCAATTAAGACTAGCACAGGCAGAGAGACACTTACGATTTCACCTTTGTCATATCACCAAACACTCCCAGTTCAAACCGCAGAGGGAGCAGAGTTCTTACTTAAGGAGTTCAGCCATTTTGTAGGAAAAAAAAAAAAGTTTCAATTAGTCAGAGCAGAAGGGTTTACGTTCCATGATTTCACCAAATGAGTGCAGTGTTCAGATCAGAGTCTTACTGTTGCCAAATGTGGTTCCAATAGAAATTAGGCTGAAAAAAAATATTGTTTCTTTTTATTAGTGCCTCCTGCAGACACAGGAGTGCTGTTGTCCTGCTGTGTGCTTTCTAACTGTGCAGCTTGTTTTGGCTTTGAGTCCTGACTGTGTCCTGTCTCTTAGGATGAGTTTAGGGCATGTGAGAGTATGATTCACAATTAAGACAAATTATTCCATTATTTTGGGCATATTTGTGTTATTGTGGTGCAGGACTACCTGAACAAGTGCAAGAATAATTGATAAAGATGACTGCATTCCCTAAAGTTTTACGAACTCTAATAAAAATCTATGCTATAAATCTAAAACAACCTGCAAAATTCAATGGAAAAACAAACATGATCGCTTCACAGTTATTCTAACAGAGACAATATAATTTTTGAACTTCATGACAGGTCTATTGCTTTTTGTGCCATGATTTGGCAGTGTGTTATGGGTACCTTCATCCAGAAATGCTCTTTCATCCAGGACTGCAAAGTCAAGACTTTTCTTGTCATCCTTTTATGATATTGTAACTTGAAAAACTAAATACAGTAGATGGATAGAACGAACCAGAAATCAGGTTTATCTGAAGCATTTCTAATTCAGAGCAACTGAGTAACAGATTAGTCAATGGCAATGGCAACATTTCCGTATATATTTCTTTTCATGGAAATAATTATTAACAGACAGCATTTTACATAATTTTAAGAAATATTTCATATTAAAAATAGCACAAATTTATTTGAGAGATCTCTCAGGTTACAGAAAATATGATGTATAAAATTATGAAAAGAAGGAAGACAGTGAAGTTTTTTGCAATGTTATGTTTGGGATTCATCATACCTGACATATATGTATCTGAAATGTACATCTAAGCTAGCTACCATTGTCTGCTTTTATAGGTAGTGGAGAGAAATAGTGCATTCAGAACGTATCATCTGATCCTTCCTCTCTTATAAGGTGCCTATCTCTTTCCATGGAGTATACAGAATGAGGTAACTAGCCTATATTTATATATCCGTGTCTTGGTTATTTATCACAAATAAATCCACCCGTATCCCTTAAGTACACCCATAATACAAACATGATGCAGGAAGACAGGTTCTACCCTAAGGAAACTGAAACCTCAAAATTGGATAAAGGATTACTGAAATATTAAAATAATAGTAATAATAACAGCAAAAAAAAAAAAGAAGAAATGTCATCCTCAGTTGTGGTCTTACTGATGCTTTTTGTAGACTAGTGGTGTAGCATTATAGATGTTTATAGCAAAAGTATTAATGCAAGTATTAAGAAAGTTTATCTGAACATTTAACAAATGAATTCAGACATGGTTGTATGAAAAAGGTCTCAGACCTTTTGGTCTGAGATGCGGAAAAAGTACAGGTAGGCCAAATATGAGATTTCAGAAGGAGGTTCAGATCAAAGACAATACTCAATTTCTGGACCCGAAACATTTTGGTGGCTAAAATAGAGCAGAATAGTAATATGGAAGGAAAGAATAAGACCTTTGTTTCAGATACGTTGAACCTGAGCTGCTGATTATGTAGCCACGAGGACATGCCTGAATTCAAAAACAAAACTCACAGAATGGTCCAAGATCAATAAATCAATGAAAATCCTGATGAAATCACAGTTTCATAGTGCAGTTTAATCATTGGTTATTTAAAGAAATGATAGTAAGGAAACTTGGTTATTGATGTTTTTATGCTTGTCTAGATTAAGAAATGTAAAACAATTAAAATTTACGTCACATGGTAGATTATTTATGAAATCTTTAAAATGTTTTGGCTTTATTAAGTTGAAAAAAAAAAGAAAGACAGATAACAAGCATGATATATATTTTATTTTTTAACAAGCTTGTACAGAAAAAAAATAATTGTAGTTGTGAAGTATGACTGTATTGACTCTACTCAGTCATAGTAAATATTACTCTTTCAAAGTCGGAATTTCTTCTATAGAACTCTTAGAAAAGTAATGTGATGAATTGGGTCTATAAGATACAGCTTTAGTCATATTCTAAGGAAAAATACAGGCTGTGTTATATACATTTTCACACAGAGAAAAGAAACTGTAGTCTATCCAACCAGTGCTGGATAGTGTACCCACAAAAAGTAAGCCTGGCAAAAGGAGTTAATGCACATTTATGGTAAGCATTTTATATGTTTTGTTTAGAAAGTATACTATGCAGAACAATTAACTTAAAAGGATCAAGTACATGTGGGAAGGAAGATTATCAGAGGAGACTGCAACTAAGGAAATGTTTTGCAGATGTACTGCATTTAAATTAATAAAGTCTCATTAGGTTTTATGTTTGCCAATAACGGCTGGAAAAGTTACCATACATTGTAGGAACAATTACCCAAATCTTCACTGTCTCATTAGGTTTGTCATACTGTTTTCATTATAATACATTAGAACTTGCAAGTGAGCCTTAGTAATGACATATTGTTCCAATTCTCCTTTCAGCAGGCTCTAAGATATTTTAGTATTTGTGTTATAAGCCAGCAGGTGTCTTCACTTTTTTTTTTTTTTCCTAAACCAGTTTTATACACAGACCTCCAGACATAGAATGGAATGTAAAAAACCTTTCAACAACCACATAAAAATGAGTCTGATTAGAGTGAAGCATTACACACTATTTTTATGCTTTTATAATAATTCCAGGTACTAAGAATGTGCATCTTTAGAGTACACATCTATTCCTCTAAATCCTGTTAGTGAAATTTGTATTAATGAAGATAAATCATTTGATATATAAAGTTTAAAAATTTGCATAACAAATAGAAAACATAAAAATGATTTGAATATCTAAGGCTTTATAAACAACCAACATTGTATGAGCTTGTAAGGCACTTGCATTCAGATGAATAAGATTTTAAAACGATATGATTTTTAAAACAAGTTTCCCAATTCAGGTCTTAAGAAGCTCAAAGTTAAAATAAATACTGGATATATGCTAGGCAGAGAAAATATTTAGAAACATTTTGAAATAGAAATTACCTACATATGTTTATTACCATACATATGTTTATGTAAATTTCACATGACTATCAAAAAATGAGAGGTTGTCGTGTGTACTGTCCATGAGAAAATGAAAGACCATGACACCCTGAAAATCTGACAGGAATATTATACTTTATCACAATAGCTGGATTTTCAATTGCTTCAATGGTCTTTTCATCTTTTTTTTTTCCCCCATTTCTTTAAAGTTCCATTTTTAATACTTCCAATTTCCTTCTCTTTAAAATTTTCTGTTTATTCCTAGAAATGGAGAAAAGTGAAAAGATAATCAGAAGACAAAATAAGGAAAAATTTAAAAAGTAAATGGAAAAAGTCCCAGAACATACCATAAGTGGTATTGAGGGACATTTCCTATCTTCCGTAATACTGTGTCCTTCATGGGAGAAGGTGAAGAAAAGAAGCAAGTGACACGTTAACATTTTTACATTAACCATCCCAATAATTTTAACTTGATACAGAGCTAGTTGTTTAAAATCAAACATTATTAGAAGTCCCGCAATTAAAACTGAATTATTGTCCTGATTTGATAAATAATAACTGTTTCAGGTATTTTCTGAAAATTTAGACAATATATGAAATCATAGCTGTCTCTGTGTGTAAACAAAGCAGTTGTCAGGGCAGGTAATTAATAGAGGTTACTGAGTGGTCTCTGATCCACTGCCCATTTTACCTTTACCACAGTCTTGTTGCAGCTGCTCTCACCACAAAGCAGAACAACTGCATGGGTGATAAAAATTGTTAATATTAACTTCTTTAAACACCAAATTTTCATCAGTTTTCCATTATCATGAAACAGCAAGAGATTCCACTCAATGAGCATCAGACAGTGTAAACATCTCTAATGAACTACCTATTAAGACATAAATATATATACACAAAAATTGAATGAACCAATCTCTAGAAGTGTCCATTTTTTTCTCTAGAGGAAAACTATCATGATTATCATTGCATTCTATCCACAGTTATGGATCAATATATTCAGATCATGATGTCATCAACCAGAACAGGGGGGAGGAAAGAATAGAAGAAAAAAAAAAAAATTTGTAAGAAATGTTAGGGTATATGGAAAATAGACATCAGACCACTTTTTTTTGCAAAGACCAAAGCATCCTGAAAAAACATATTATCTTCCTGAAAAGTCAGTCTCATGAATACTAAAATAACTCAGACTATCAAAATCTGTTTTCTTTCCTTCAACAAAGTACTCTTTATTTCTGTTACAAGAAGTATGTACCTTGACTTTTTTTTATTAAGCAGATCTGAAAACTTAAGAAAAGGCATACGAGAACATAGAATTATAGCATTGCTGTGAGAAAAATAAACAAAAATCAATCTGGTATCAAACAGGTGATACTTTCATGGGATCTTTCTTTGACGTAGGCAAAAGATATCCTTTCCCAGACAGCTGAGTTGGAGGTCTTCAGTGGTAATCTTGAGACACAGAGTAACAGACTTTACACCTGGACAGCTTGTTCTATACCCCATATTACTCCATTTTATCTTCTGGTTGATGGTCACCCCTCGTGTTACTTATTACTGTACCGATACCTTTGGGTCTACTCTTTTTAAGATACAAGTTTTCTTCTTTAATGTAGTTCTTGATGTTCTATTTTTTCCTCACTTTTAATTTGTCCATGAACTTTAATTAAGCTCCTTTATCATTGCTCACAGGTTTGGCAAGCTTATATACATATATATATATCTGCTCACTCAGCAAGATGACACAAATTTCCTAACTCTTTAAAATTCTATTACTTCAGTTCATGTTTTGTTTAAACAGTTACTGTTAACAGTTAACATTGTCACAAGGGTAACAATAATATTATTTTTTTTTTAAAAAAAAAGGATAAATAAATTGACTTTTTTTTTTTTTAGCATAGAAAGTTAAATATTTCTCTTTTTTATTATTTTTTAAATGCATTTATACCGTGTATAAATATAAATTCCATGAAAACTAACTCTTGCATATTCTGTGTTTTTGTTGCTTTTTTTTTTAATATTTATTGGAAACAAAGGAGTTTTAATTCAGTTCTGAATGTGTGGTGAACAGTAGAAAGGGAAACTGCTTGGTGTCACATGCACTTATGTTATGATTCTTTGATATAGTAGAATTTTTTCACATACCTATCCACGTAAATAGAAATCCTTTGAAATGGCCCCGTGTGTTATTTTCACACTGAAGGCTAGATAAATTCCACCACACCACTCTCTCACTCTCACTTCTCAACAGAACAGCAGGAGAAAATATGATGAAAAAAAAAAAAAAATGGCTCAAGGGTTGAGGTAACGAGAGAAAGATCACTCACCAGTTACCATCATGGGCAAACCAGACTCTGCACAGGGAGATTAATGTAATTTATTGACTATTACTAAGAGAATAGAACAGTTAGAACTAAAAGGAAACAAACCCCCCTCCACCCCCCCCCCCCCCGCCCCCCCCCCCCCCACACACTTCTACCTCTCTGAGCCAGGAATGGATATTGCAGTCAGTCCATAACACTCCATCATCTGCTGCTCCTTCATCTTCACTCTCTTCCTCCTTTCCCCTGCTCCAGCATGGGGTCCCTTACATGGGATGCCATCCTTCCTGAACTGATAAAACATTCACAGGCTTCACAGGCTTCAGTTCAAGAATGGCTCCAGCATGGGTATCTACCAGAGGATGCAGTCCTTCAGGAATAGCCTGCTCCAGCATAGGTCCTGCAAGGGCAGCAGCTCCTGCCAGACCTCTTGCTTCACCAGGGGTTCCTCTCCACAGGCTTCAGTTCCAGCCTGGAGTCTGTCCTGTGTGGGCTCTCCATGGGCTGCAGCCTCCTTCAAGCCACCTGCTCCACTGGGGGCTCTTCTAGGGACTGAAGTGTGGAAAACTGCTCTGCCATGGCACCCCATGGGCTGCAACGGGAAAGCCTGCTCCACTATGGGCCTGTCCATTGGCTGCCAGGGAATTTCTGCTCCAGCAACTGGATCATCTCCTGCCCCTTCTTCTTCACTGACCTTGGTGTCTTCAGGATTATTTTTTGCTACATTTTCTCACTCCTCTCTTAGCTGCTGTTGCACAGCATATTTTCCCTTTCTTAAATATGCTTGCAGAGAGGTGTCACCAGCATTGCTCCTTAGCTCAGCTTTGGCCAGCTGTGGGTCCCTACTGGAGCTGGCTGGAACTGACTCTTACCTAACATGGGACAGCTTCTGAACTCTTCTTACAGAGACCTCTACTGCAGCCCCATTACTACCAAAACCTTTGCATATAAGACTAGTATAGCCAGAATCATTGTATTATGATCAAAAAAGCATGTCTGATTGGGGCTATAAATCCTTACTTTCAGAATCTTAAGGATTTCACTTTTACCTGATGCATGTAATTCCTGGCTTATTAACAAATCTAGCTATGAACTATATGCATGCACTGTATTTTCTTATCTCACTCACTTTAGATTACTTAACACAAAATTTGCAGAGGATCTTGGGGAAATGTTCTTACTGATGCCAAAAATTTGCACCAGTGCTACTATGAGAGAGCTAATACTATGTACTAAGCTAGTATATCTATTAACTTTAGAGAGCTGCATACTAAATCATTTTCCAGTTAGTGATATTACTGATTTTTTTTACCTTTATAATCTTTTTCTGAAATTTCCTACTTCCCTAAGATGTTACAAAAACTAATAATACAACCCAAATCTTCAGTAGAGTAAACCAAGCTTCAGAACCTTGTTACCTTTTTTTTTCTGTGTAAAAATTTGCTAGAACGATGTGTTCTGAAGAACGAGTCTTAAGAAAAAAGAGCAATTTAAAGGATTCTTTTGAGCTAAGAGCACACAATAACCCCAATTTATCCCTTATTGTTTCTCCACTTACATTTGTGGTCAGACATATGAGAGATAACACACCGCTTATTTGAAACCTCTCTTTCTCCATCAGAGAAAGCATTCATTCCTATGTGGAAAATTTGATCTCCTTATCATTCCCATTTCTATTGGCTTGGAGTTGATCATGCAAAAGAGTATGCAACTGAGGAAACTATCACTGAAATTCCCACATGTCTTCTGGAGACAAGATGGCAGGCTGGATAGAAATGGCCCATACTTAGTACCTACTTCATAAAGTTGTATTCATTACTGCTGTTTGGACTACCTGTGAATGGTACCCACCATTTTGACATGAAGGCAACTACTTTTGTCCTTAGTCATCATCTGGTTTAGTTCAAGGAGTTTGTGCTGAAGTTCTAGGTGGTTAAGGTTCACACCTTTGTCTCTAATTGAGCATTTTTAGAATTATGTGACAAAACACCAATGTGTTGCTCTTTTTTTTTTTTCCCTGCTAAAAATCCCACTGAAATTACATTAAGAAAATATATTTTAAAATTTCAAAGTCAAGCTTTGCAAGGCATCCTAAGAATTAGGACTGATCAATCAATCTGAAATCTACCTCATGAGTGCATACATTATGAGAGCTTCTATTGGTATGATTCCAATGAAAGACTACACCATAATGAATATTCCCTATGTGACACATTAAAGGTTGAAGCAGCCACCCAAATTCCATCCTGTTTTACTTATGCCTGAAGATTCCTTACAAATAATCTTACTTTAACCTTGCCAGATTGCCTCTGAACACTCAGGAAGGCACCCTACAAAGTAACAGCCCTATGTCTGAGATACACATTACCTTGTCTAGGTCACCTATTCCTTCCAACAAAGAGCTTAAATGTAACTTCTTTATTCTTGTGTCAATACTTTTTTATCAAAACATGTAAATCCTTTCAAATGTACTTTTTAATAGTGCCAGAAACCAATAATAAGCTCATGCCCTTTGAAATGTAGGACAAATGACCACAACCAGAGATATAATAAAAAAGTGAAGGGAAGGAAATTTCAAATATAACATTTTTTTTTTTTAAGTGCTAGAGAGGTTTTTTACAGCTTTATTTATATTAATTGGCACATGTAATCTCTCTACATTACATTAATGAACTGGAAAAAAAATACAGCAAAGGATAGCTAGGAAACAGGAACTAAACTATGCCATTCAAAATAGCACTCTAATAGACTCTTCACTACCACAATACAACAACAGTGACAATAACTACCTGTGTAATTCCATGTAATCTTTGGATTTATTTTTCAATATACTGGAGTATATATAACTGTTTGGTGGTTTCACACCAATAGGTAGCTCAGCTCCACCACACTGCTCTCTCACTTCGAATCTCCCCTTCGCCCCTTCCCCCCAAAAAAGGTTCATGGGTTGAGATAAGGACAGTGAGATCAATCAACCAATTACCATCATAGGCAAAACAGACTCAGCATAGGGAGATTAATGTAATTTATTTTTTATTATTAACAGTGAACTGAGAACTAAAAGCAAACTAAAAACACCTTCCTCCCATCCACTATTTTCTACTTTCTTCCTTTGAGCAGTGAAGGGGAATGGGGGTTGTGATCAGTCCATAACACTTCATAATCTGCTGCTCCTTCATGGTCACTCTCTGCCCCTGCTCCAGGATGAGGTCCTTCCCACAGGATGCCATCCTTCCCAAACTGGTCCTGCATGGGCTGCTGCTGCACAGGCAGCAGCTCTTCAAGAACTGCTCCAATATGGGTCTGTACCATGGGGTCAATCCTTCAAGAGCAAACTGCTTCAGCACAGGACCCCCACGGACAGCAGCTTCCCCCAGACTCCCTGCTCCTGTGTGGACTCCTCTTCATGGGCTGCAGCTCTGGCCTGGGGCCTGCTCTAGGAGGGGATTTCCAGAGGCGGCAGCCTCCTTCAGGCCAGATCTGTCTGCTTCACTGTGGGCTCCTCCATGGGCTGCTGCATGGGAATTTGCTCTGCTGTGGGACCCATGGGCTGCAGAAGGCCAGCCTGCTCCACCAGGGGCCTCTCCACAGACCACAGGGGAACTTCTCCTCTGGAGCCTGGAGCACCTCCTGCCCTCCTTCTGCACTGACCTTGGGGCCTGCAGGGCTCGTTCTCACTGCTCTCTCTCAGCTGCTGTTGCCCAGCAGCTCTTTTCCCTTTCTTCAATTTGATTTCACAGAGGGACACCCAACGTTGTTCACTGGCTTGGTTCTGGCCAGCGGCTGGTCCCTGTCTCTTTCTAACATGGGGCAGTTTCTGGGCTCTTCTCACAGAAACCAGCCTGCAGCCCGCTTACCACTAAAACCTTCCCAGTTAAGTGCAACAGAGTTTGGTGAGAAGAAATTCTGGTTACTTGTATAGTATCTTAGAGAAGCTGAAATTACAGGTCATAATTGTTTGTCATTTTCTTTCTTTGTAAATAATGAATTATTCTACTGAGCTTATTCACTGGCAATTAGTTGATGTAGCTAAATAAATACAGTAGCATTCAATGACTTCTAATGAAAACAGTCAGCCCAGCTTCCTTGTAAGTATTCTAAAACCAGATTTCACTGTATTTAAAGGTACAGTATCATCTCTAGATAATAATTTTCATAATATGCCAGTCTGTTGCACAGCCTTCATATGTTGCCTTCTAAAGATTATAGTTGTTGTAATAATAATAAATAATAATAATAATAATAATAATAATAATAATAATAATAATTAAGCCCACTCTGAGTGATGGTACACTGAGATCAAATAACTGTAGATTGCAAAGTTTCTGGATCATAAGTTAACGATGTTTAAAGAACCAAGAAAATTTCTTAGCTGCAGACTCCTCTCCAGGGCTTTTGAAAGCCACTGAGAATCAGTTAAATACTTTGCATCTTGAAAACCTTACAGTTTTAAGAATAGATCTTGTAAAGTTCTGCAGTTTCTTAGTCCTTTATGAAAAGAAATTGAAGACAAGGAGAAGTACTTTCTTGGCTATGCAGAGAATAGTAGGTTAGAGAGATTGCATTAGCCTCACGTTCTTGTATTCATTTCTAGTTTTCATGTATCACTGGGGAAGTGTAAGAAAAAATTGCAAATCGGGATACAAATCAGTAAGATTGAAAAAATGTGCTGAATTAATTATAGTTCTTATGGTTTTTAGTGAGTTACAAGCTTTGGAGGCTAGACAAGAGAAGTGTGACATAACTCATCGTGGCTTCTGGTACTAATAAGTTATGAGGCACTCACATGTTTGAGATAAACCCCATAAGTTACTGGAGTCTATATCATCTCTCCATTATAACTACAGACATATGAAAGAGACAAAATGCATCCCAAACCCCTGAAGCTGCAACATAATACTGAATAGATCAACACCTCTATTGATTCTTCAGTTTTTTTTTTTTTTGGGGGGGGGGTTGTTTTCTTTTCTTATTCTTGTTTTCCTTGAACTTCTCTCATCTTTTAACATTAAAAAACAACAACAACAACAACACTAATTATTTGCTTTACTTCATTTGTAGTTATGTAAATAAATATTACGATAAACTTCCTCCACTGTTTACAATGATCACACTATTCATATAGGTTCTTGGATTTCCTATTACTATCAGCAAAATTTATTAAAGCAGTCCAAAGGCAAAACATCTAAACCAGATTAAAATCTCTACACAGGGTGAGACTGAGCTTTTAGACTTAGTCGTGTTAGGAGAAGCCCAGGGACACACAGTCACAATTCTTTTCTTGCTTTCCTTTTGCTTTAGGGGAAATCATTTTGTTGCATCCTTTTATAATACATGGCTTATCTTTCCCCTTGTGAATTGTTCTATTTGGCGTATTATAGGAGGCAGACTTAAGGTTCCGTATCCTCATCCTCATACATATCTTTTCAGTTCCTCCTAGAATTGTCCACCCCAGGGGAGAATGTTTGCCACTCTTGGTTCTTCTCCTTGTAAGGTTCATTATACTAGCATGAAAAGATAGGTGGTATATGGTTCATTCCTGTAGCTTCAGTTAAGGTCAGTCACAGTTTTACCTGTAACATAACATTACGAGACAGAAAACAAATAATTACAATGTAATTCAAGATGTTTTCATAACATAATAAGAGATAAGATCCTAAAAAAAAAAAAAATCATAATAGATGAACACTATTTGAAGGCAAAGATCAGAGCTATAAATAACGTTGAAATAAAATACTGTGTTGTAATCTCATGACAATTTTCTGTTAGAAAACTGAAAGGGATAACATTAGAGATGTTTTGTCAAGATAGGTAAAAATACAACTAGATGTATGTCCATGACAGTCTGTGTTTTGAAAAAAAAAAAAAAAAAAAAGAGAGAGAAAGAGAATATTCTTCTGCTAAAGAATAATTAGGATGTGAAAAACTCTCAGGCATAAGCATCCCTCTGAGCAGATAACAGTGGGAAATATGCTTTGCAGTAGGCTTCATAGGGTTGCAAAGATTCATACAAGCTAAGAATCTGTCCATGCAGTTCTGAGGAGGGAAGGATAAAGGCACAGAAAATGGAAAAACAATGCCTCCCTTTTCTCTCCATCTGTGTAAGATTTAAACATAATGTATCCAAACATTCAGCTGGAAACATTTTGAGAACAGAGACATACCTATCAAGTGGGAGGAGGACAGACTTGTTTAACATTTCAGTCTCTGTGTATGAGTTTTTTGTTTCAATGATTGGTTGTCATTCTGGGTCACTGCTGATAAAGATCCCACTAGAAGGGAGTAAAAGATTTACCCTAGATTAGGCAGTGTCTATGTCATTACAAATTCTGCTCTCAGATTCATGCAGGTGGCATGAACATTTATAGGCAGCATACACTAGTGCCTAAATAAAATATAATTTTTGTTTGGCATTTTATCAGACTTCATAATGTAACATTATGTCACATAATGTACAATATATAGAGCACATTTTTGGAAAATGTTTACAATCTTTAACAGATACTGAAATAGCTTATCTAATTGAATCTCTGGTGCCTGCAAAATGTCAGTTCATATAGCATAAAACATTACTGCTGACTTATCTAAAATAGCCTTGCTCTAATTTTTCAGATTTGTAACACAGTAAGATCAACTGTAATAGAAAATTATTGATATTTTAATATATACATAAAACTCTCCACTGAGAGGTTTTTGCTCAAAAAAGTCTTAAGAAGCAATGGTCTTTCTAGGCACATGGTCCTGTTGTTGATTTCTCAGTCTCTCATTTTCTCTTATCCAAGAAAATACAACACCAATAAACCCATGGAGGCCACAGAAGTTTGGATTCTCATCTCTATCAACTTGTGCTTCTCTTTTGCTTGATAAATTCTTTTAATTATTTTTTTTAAATTTGTTTCTATGTGGTAATGAAAAGAAAATAAAAACAAAACTATTCTACTTACAAGTAATGAGCTATATGAGCTCATCTCTAGTCAATTCTTTATGGCCTGAGCTGCTCCTACGTAGAGGAAGGTACTGGTGACATTCTGATAAGATTTATTTTAAATTTTAGATGTCTTACTCTAATTTTTATGTTAGATTTATGCAAACATTATCTGATATCTTTTTTCTGACTTACCATAAAAAAGGAAATGGATGAACTTGTAGAGTTATTAATCTTTGCAAATAGAATCTTATCTCTTGGCTATGTTTAGAATTATGGCACAGTTCTTTCTGTAATCTGAAATTTTGACCAACCTGATCTACTAAAATAGCAGATTCAATAGACCAAGTCCTCTTATTGTAGATTTCAAAGAACTGAGACAGCTTATCATGTGTCTCTCACTGTTAAAACACTCATTATCACAGTCATTGGGGCAATATCTAAGCAGGTTAAGCACCCAACTCTAATTAAAAATAACATTTTCCATATAAATCAGGCAATTATTCTGTTTCAGTGTTCCTCTAAATGTTATTTGGGTGCTCCTCTATGTACCTTTCAAATCCCAGTTTTGAGCTTATAGAGGACGCTGAAACAAACATTTAAAATGAAAAAGATAATGTTAAAAACCTGTTTTAATTTGAGAAGAAAAACTTCATGCAATGTTTTGATCTGTAAGCAAGAACTAAAAAAAAAAAAGTCTAAGGAAACATTTTCAGAGTATATATATAAAAAAATAATCTTACAATAATTTGACTAATGCTCAAGGATTATAGTTAATTGTTGTAAAACAGTACGATTATTTTGTGAAATTCATGCAAAATATAAAGTTTATGTATACAATACTACCAGTTAAAAAAAAAACTCTTTATCGTTTTCAAGTTAAAACAACAACAACAACAACAACAAAAAGTACTAATAAGTAATCTTATTATTTCAGACTTTTAGATATTGTGTTGAAAGGAAGTGATATTTTTCTTTCACCTATAGGTGGAAACCTCAACATGAACAGGGGTTCATTGTCACAATAAAAGCTCTTTAGGACATGGCAGTTCTTTTATTTTCTAAATGCTGCTATCTAAATTCTACTATAATATTATTGAAAACATGGCAAAAGCCTAAATTTATTTTTTTAACTCCATTCCTGGGATGACTAGATGTAACTTTAGCCTGTAGTTATCTCAAAAGAATGAACTAGTTTTGTGGCCAGTACTTGTTCTGGAGGTGAAGAAATTTTTTTCTTTTATTTGTTACCTATGATATAAAATGTATTCCTTTTCCCTTTTTCTTTTTTTCCTATAGCCAGAAAGTGCTTAGAATTTTACTGGAACCTATATTTTTCTACTTTTAATGGAATCTTAAAAGAAAAAAATATTTAATTTGGTGTGACTCTCATTTTACATTTTTTTTCTTCTTTCTGGGTCACAGGGGAAAAAAAAAAAAAAAAAGTTTTGTCTCTAAACTTTGATTTGATGACCCTCATGAACACAGAAACATTTTAGATTTTTTTAAAATATCGTTATCAAGTTTTAAAAATATTGCTGCCATAAGTATAAATCAAGACACACAAAAACTACTGAGTATGAGAAATGAGCACTAAGAGTACATATCTCAGCACTTCTTAAAACTTGCACCCACAAGTGTAATGGCCTGATTGCACCTTCAAACAGAGGTCATGCTTCCCACTCTTGTGTTAAAGGGTAAGGAAGTTTTGTAGGACCTAACCCCCCTTGTGTTTCAGCTTGTCCTCAGATATCAGAGGGGCTGGGGGCAGCTGAGCATAGACTCTGAGTGCTGCCCAATTTGGTAAGGTTGCATTCAATGTATATTGAATTACCATGATCACAGATGAACAAATAGTACAATCAGCTCTATAAGTCCAGTCGCATTAATCATGATCTCCGATTCACAAATAGAGCAATACACTTTCAGTCTAGTAAATGACTGATGTAGTTTATTGAAGCAACAGGTGTACGAGTTTTTTTGGATTGCTGGTGATAAATACACTGTCTACAACATGTGCAAATACCAAGAATATGACTAACACAACCAACTACATGTGTGCTAACTTATGAAACAACTCTATAGAGAATGTTAGGTTTCCCGGGGAAGCACTCAGTATAACTGAGAGTTTGAATCTCACCCAATAGTTGTCTCTATAGGAGGTGAAGAGAGGTTCAGCCCGTCGACTGATCCCAGAAGTCAGTGGTGTCCTTCCAACTTGTCTGAGATGGTGTCTTCCCTCTATTTTCCCTTCTCTTGGGCCATCTTATACTATTTTCTTACTTTTAGGTGGAGCTTGAGTGACTCTAGTCATATGTGTCTTCGTTGTGATTGGTATAAATTTATCTCACCTTGGTTTAAAGGTAAAAGCTCAGAGAAATTCAGAGTGCATGCTCAGTGAGGTGTGGTCGCACCTTGGAGGCTGGTAGCCTTTGGGATGGAGGTGTGTTTTGGCATTATAATGGGATTATAATGTGGTTATCAGTTAAAGTCAGGGCTAGCTATGCAGTCTATCAGTTTCTCAATACCATCCAGTTCCCCATCACTTCAGTGATAGCACTGAGCCCCTCATGTATCTGGGCTAAGGTTTAGTAACTGAGGCAGAGGTGAAATCTTCTTTAAGTAGATATTGGTAGATCTGAGTCCCATTCAATAGGGGCAGATGCTCATAAGTGGCTCTCATAGAATCATAGAATGGTCTGGGTTGGAAGCGACCTTAAAGATCACCTAATTCCAAGCTCCTCTCCTGCCATGAGCAGAGACACCTTCCACTAAACCAGGTTGCCTAGGGCCCCGTCCTATCTGGTCTTCAACACTGCCAGGGAGGGGACATTCACAGCTTCTCTGGGCAGCCTCCTCCAGTGCCTCACCACCCTCAGAGGAAAGAATTTCTTCCCACTATCTAGTCTAAATCTACCTTCTTTTAGTTTAAAAACATTACTCCTTATCCTATCACTACACACCCTCATAAAGAATCCCTCTCCAGATTTCTTGTAGGCCCACTCTAAGTATTGGAAGGTCACTATAAAGTCTCCCTGAAGCCTTCTCTTCTCCAGGGTGAACAACCCCAGCTCTCTCAGCCTGTCTTTGTAGGAGAGATGCTCCAGCACCTTGATCAACTTTGTGGTCCTCCTCTGGACTCATTCTAATACTTCCATGTCCTTCTTGTTCTGGGGACCCCACAGCTGAACACCATACTCCAGGTGGGGTCTCACAGGAGCAGAGTAGAAGGGGAGAATCACTTCACTCGACCTGCTAGCCTCTTGTTTTGATACAGACTGGGATACAGTTGGCTTTCTGGGCTGCAAGCACACATTGCCAGCTCATGTTGAGTTTCTCATCAACCGACACCCCCCCGGTACTTCTCCTCAGAGCTGCTTTCAATTCATTCTCTGCCCAGCATGTATTTGTGCTTGGGACTGCTGTGACCCAGGTGTAAGACCTTGCATGTGGCCTTGTTGAACTTCACGAGGTTCTTGTTGACCCCTCTCAAGCCTGTCTAGGTTCCTTTGAATGGTACACCTTCCCTCCAGCGATGTACAGATCTTGGCTGTACTCATTCTTGTCTGCTGTACTATCACCAAGTAATTTCAGGAAGTGATTTGCAATCTAGTTCTAAACAAAGTGATTGATTAAAAATAAGTCTGTCCATTCAGAAGGGAACCCAGAGGAAGTTTTGGCACTTGACAATGACAGTATGATCAAATAGAATCCATATTGTTAATGTACAGAACTTCCATATGAATTCAAAAGGGAATGTCAACGTCCTATATGCCTAAGAAGATTTTATTTAGATGTTATGTATGTGGAGATTGCTGAAATATTTGAGTTTCACTGGTGCTCTGCTTTCTAAATTTTACATGGACTTTGGACATCTATGGTGATTTTACCCTGCTACATAGTTGGACTCTACCTTAGCCACTCTCTCACTTCCTCGCCTTAAAAGGAAGGGGGGAGAAAAATGATGGAAAGGACTCAGGGGTTGAGCTAAGGATAGGGAGATCACTCAACAATTATCATCATGAGCAAAACAGCACAGGAAGGTTAATGTAATTTATTGCCTATTTCTAACAGAATACAGCAGTGAAAAACAAAAAGCAAACTAAAAACACCTTCCTCCCATCCACTATTTTCTACTTTCTTCCTGTGAGCAGTGAAGGGGAATGGGGGTTGTGATCAGTCCATAACACTTCATAATCTGCTGCTCTTTCATGGTCACTCTCTGCCCCTGCTCCAGGATGAGGTCCTTCCCACAGGATGCCATCCTTCCCAAACTGGTCCTGCATGGGCTGCTGCTGCACAGGCAGCAGCTCTTCAAGAACTGCTCCAATATGGGTCTGTACCATGGGGTCAATCCTTCAAGAGCAAACTGCTTCAGCACAGGACCCCCACGGACAGCAGCTTCCCCCAGACTCCCTGCTCCTGTGTGGACTCCTCTTCATGGGCTGCAGCTCTGGCCTGGGGCCTGCTCTAGGAGGGGATTTCCAGAGGCAGCAGCCTCCTTCAGGCCAGATCTGTCTGCTTCACTGTGGGCTCCTCCATGGGCTGCTGATGGGAATTTGCTCTGCTGTGGGACCCATGGGCTGCAGAAGGCCAGCCTGCTCCACCTCTGTGGAGCACAGACCACAGGGGAACTTCTCCTCTGGAGCCTGGAGCACCTCCTGCCCTCCTTCTGCACTGACCTTGGGGCCTGCAGGGCTCGTTCTCACTGCTCTCTCTCAGCTGCTGTTGCCCAGCAGCTCTTTTCCCTTTCTTCAATTTGATTTCACAGAGGGACACCCAACGTTGCTCACTGGCTTGGTTCTGGCCAGTGGCTGGTCCCATCTGGAGCCATCTGGAAATGGCTTATCTAACATGGGGCAGCTTCTAGAGTTTTCTCACAGAGGTCGCCCCCGCAGCCCTCCTGCTACTAAACCCTTGCGACATAAACCCTGTCCTTGGTGTTCAAGGGATATTGCCTTCAATTTTACATTCTTTGATATCAGATATGTTATATTCCACTAGCAAATAGAAAACATAGGAGTAAAACACTTTTTTACTGACTCCTTATACATACTAGATGTGACAGAAGAAAGCGAGGGGGAAAGGGAGAAATGGAGTGAAGAAAAGTCAAAAACTCAGTTGTCTAAAGTATATGTTTCGATTTTAAGAGGATTTAAAAAATAAACGAGAAACTTAATATAGTGAATTTTTAATTCACTGGGAAACTTTTTATAGGATAGAGTCTTCAGTGTGAAATTCTCAGAAACAAGTTCAAAGATTAAATTCTTCTCATAATGTCTATATTAATATGATGAACTAATTTGTCCAATCACAAATGTCAGTGTTTTAATAGTGTTACGTGGGTACCTGAGCAAAATAAGAAGGTAAGATATGATATATACATTCTTTTCTTACATCATAAGAGTTACACAGTTTCAAATGTTAGTTCCATTTGAAAAATCATTTACTTTCATTTGTCTTCAAGTTCTGCTAGTGTAAGCTACGATTAAATGGTAATTTCCATCTTTTACACTTATTCATCATGCATACGTAGCCTACTAGTAAGTTTATTCCCATGTTCAATGCATACTAATTTCTTATAATTCTGTAAATATTCGGTTTTCCTTATATTTAAAGTGGGCAATTTTTATGGAACTGTTATATCTCTTTTAATAGGAATTTTCTGTTGTGATCAGTATGGGTTTTTGTTTGTTTGTTTATGAAGTGTTCTGTATGAAGTAATGCACAGACTTTGGCTTGATAGACTAGGTGAGGATATCACATCATATGCTGTTATGTTACTTTATTACTCTTGCAGAAAAACAAACAAATGTAGTCATGAGAATTTATGTATGTTTCCTTATCTATGTCCTCAATATTTGGAATCTAGTATTAAAAACAGAGCATGAGATAGCTTAATTTGGTTTTCTGAAGCTTTTCTCTTTTTTATGAATACGAATATTTATTCATACTTTTTCTGTAAATTTATGGTTCAACCACCACAGTGTAGCACTCTGTCAGATTGCCACAGGTAGAGGGGAATTGTTGTCTGCACTATCCTCCCCACGCTAATTGGAAAACCCACTGCCGCCTTTAACAGTCAACCACCTGGGAGTTCATGACAGGTTCAACTTTTCTTTGGACATTGCCACTGAAGATAGTGCTTGCTCCACACAAATGTTTATGTCTTCCATATTGTGTGCATCATTACTAAGTTTGATATTTGCTTTTCTGAACTTTAGTTTCATTTATTCTATTAAAAAGCGATTTAAACTGCACTCTCCTTACCTGTTTGTTCATCATCCACTAAGTAGGGATTGTATGATGTTTTTACCTGCACATTGTGAGGTGTGCTTGAAAAACTTTTCCAATTTCCAGTGCATTTCTCTTTAGTGTATTTCCTGGGTGAATGGTTTTGGCACAACAAGCTGTTTACTACATTTTGCCCTTCATACCTAAAGAGTGAAACTATCTGTTACCCTTCTATTCTGTAGCTTCACTTTCACCTTTCTTTTCTAGTTTCTTAAACCCCTGTTGGTATTTGGTATTTTAAGTACAATCTCTCAGAGCTGTTGATACTCTTGTCATTCCTCTTTTTTTTATTATTATTTTTTATTTTTTTTTCTCCCTCTGCCTTATGAATTCCTTAAAATTGTGGGGAGTAAATAAACTGCACCGTTTCAGTTTTACCTGTGAATATTGTTTCTCACTTCTTACCTCTTCATATTTTAACTTATAGGATATATCTGCCTATATTGCTTCCTAGTACAGAAACTCTTATGTAACATCGAGAAATGGAATGGAAATACACGTTTAATCATGATATCAGAAAGCTGATGTGTTCCATCTAATCACTCACAGCCTTTGAATCTTATAACATAAACTGCAACCTGGTTCCGCTTGGCTGCTTTCAGTAGTTACCCAAAAGAGAGAACTGTCATGCCTTATTCAGAGATATACAATATCTCTAACTTGTTTTTTTGCAACATTAAACATAATTTTCTTGCTTTATTTTAAGCCAAAGGAAAGGATTCTTAGTCGGTCTTCACAAGGGAAGAATTCATAAAATTAGTACAAAAGAAAAAGACCACCTTTTACTGAAATTGGCTAAAGTTTACAAACTGCCTACATCTGTGAAATGTTTAAAGAACTGCACATTAGAAAATATATTTGATTCTTTGTAAAGTTCTGAAAACATAGAAATTCCCTATCACATTATAAATAGATGTCTAAACCAAAGTTTAAATTCCCTGAATCCATTTTTGTTCCTGAATTTCACTCCTTTTACTTTCTCTTTGTTTAGCATTATAAATAAAACAAGCAGCAAATCAGTAGGAGCTATGAGGCAGCCTGAATAGAAACTAATCAGATGAGTCCTAACATAATGTATATGATTGCCTACCAAACCATAAACATTGAAAGCAAATGTAAACAAAAATTGGGAGAGGCCACTAAACAATTTGGAAATGATAAAGTACCTAAACCTAATGGCAGCTACAGCATGTGCTTGAATATAGTCCAATTATATTAAGAATGATTTTGAAATACTGCTTTTCATCATGTTTCTTCCATTCTTCAGAGTCTGCAGTGCTGACCAATATCAGCTACTATTAAAGAGTCTTTATGCATGTAAAATAATATGATTTCACAATGATTACATATTCACTCTACAGCTGGCTGAGTTTTTACATCTCCATTTGTCATTGACTATTGTGTCCAATTAAATGATTAGCTTTTAAAAACTGCTGCACATTATGAGAGTGAACTTGTGTTCCATTGCACTGAGTGATGCAGAAACAAACTCATTACAGCATGTAATTCACCCATATTAAATAACAAACAGATGGCTGCTGTAAATGAGAGCTGCTTTTTCTCTTCAAAAGTGCCAGGAAAAAGGTGTTTTTATTTATCTTTGTTTCCAGCTTCTTTCTGTTTTCTTGACAAGTGGGCAGCTGGTTGCTGAGGTTTTCAATTGGTGCAGAAGAATGAAAAGCCTGTTTCCATTAATTTCCCCATAAAATAAGTCTTTGAATCATTCCTGTTATAAATGCATGTGCAGTAGCAAGCTGCTGCTTGATTAATTCACTTATTATGAAGATTTCATCTTTTATAAGAGGGCCTGCAGGTAATTTATCTTGTTTAGTAAGATTAGAAAAATGTAATTATCTTGATACCTTTGGACCCCTCTCATTTTAATTGTGTTCCCATAAATTTCAAACATAAAGATGGGATTTTTTTTCACACAAATGTTCCAACATGTGGTAGAAAAATATGTTGTAAGATTTGCATAAAAATTTATCAAGTAAAATACATTTGGGTTATATTATTGAAAGAATGCATACAAATAAAACTAGCATCTGATTGTGGAATCATATACAAATATCTGCTTTTCTGGTTCCCTGGTTGAAGGCTTTTAACATCTGGAGATGGGATTTATGGTGTTTTGTTGTTGTTGATGTTGTTTTTTGTTTGTTTGATTTTCCCTATATATATACATATATAGGGAATATTAGTAATTATATTATCGATAATGCATTTCCACTAATGAAATTAAAAATGTTTGTCTTCATACATACCATTAACAGTGAGAAAAAAGGGGAAATTCGGAAGTTCAGTTACAAAATCAGTTCCTTGGAACCCCTCCAGATACTATAGATTTGTTATCCCTCTTCTATCTTTTACCTTCTCTTTGAGTGCAAATCAAGATCCAGAATTCATCCCTTTTGATAAATTTTCTTCTCTAGCCAGCAGGTTTTTTTTTTTTTTCGCTTTGGTTTGGTTTCTGTTCTAGAAGGAACAAGCTTCTAAGAACCTTTATTCTTTTCCCCACCCACAAAATGTTGACTAACAACTTTGCATGTGTTTCTTTTTCCTATTAGTTTTAATTCAGAGTAGTTGTGATGATCGATTTCCATAAATTAGGTGTATAAGAACACTGTAAGCAGACAACGACTGCACCAATCATGGGTCACTTAGCGCAGAATTAGGTTTTTGATCAAGAGCAGAGTATATATTTTCTCAGTTTTGAGTATCTGCAGCTGAAGCATATAGAAATTCATAAATCATTAGATTTTCCAGATTTTTTTTTCAGTAATAGATGTATTATTATCACAAATTGCAAACAGATCTATTGAAATTTGCTGAGTGTCATAAGCTTTTTAACATTTAAACGGGGAAAAATATATCTTTTCAGTTTGTTTAGAGATGAGTGATTTCAAGATTTTGCTTCTATAACTTCTCAGCATTTGAGGGTTTCTACAGCAGCTGCTTGGATGCTAGTGAACTGAACAGAGGCAGTGAAGGCACCAAAAATAGTAACATGTTTGGAAAGAAGTTTTGCAAAGTGAAAGTTTAGGCACCAAATAGGCTTACAAGAATATGTTAACTGTACAAGGTTGAAACCATGAAACTGAGAAATCTGTACAGATGGTCGAAGCATTTCAAATCAGGTGAGACTAACAATTGTGACAAACCATGATCTGTGAGACTTGTGTCAGCAACAGTACACGTAAATGCTGAAAAGTCTGAGCAGCTCATTAGGGAAGATTGACAAATAACTCTTAATGACCTTGCAACTGCTCTAAATTACAGTTCTGCAACAGCTCATTGAATCATCCATTGGTCTTCTCCAAACTTTGTTCTTGCCAGACCCTATGAAAACTCATATGCACATAAGAATTCATAAGAATATGCACAAACCTGTGACTATACTCTTCAAATACCAATAAATTAAAGGCTAACTTAGAAGAGAGATAACTAATGCTAACAGAACTTAGACTTAACTTTTTTAGTACCTTGTTCTTTGTTAGCGGTCATATATGATGATTTAGAGAAATATTTTATATTATGTATATGAATAATATATAATCATTGATTCTAATTGAAAAAAAAAACTGATTAAGGCAGTATTGTAATTAAAACAAAACAAAACAAAACAAAAAATCACTCTGAGAAATTCACCTGCATTCCATAAAGGTATAAACCCACTGCAAATGCACCAAGGTTCCCCTAAGTCAAGTGAAGGTGTTAGTTAAAAGCTGTTATGTTTCTCTAAATTCCCAACTGCACATACATACTGTACTTCTTTTACCAAAATGTAATACAAACTGCTATAGATTCTAGAAGTTTAGAAATTACTTTTTGTCTACCTTATTTATTTATCATAGTTTTATTTAATGTGATATCTTGTTTATGGTAGTGTGTGATTGTGGTACTTTCTAGTTGGTGATTTCAGAAAAGATGAAGGTTTGCTTACAATTAAAAGTAAGTGTTCTTTCTTATCTTTGGAGCTAGAATATAAAAGCCTGTCGATATGATTATTTAACAATGAACAGATAAATAATCTAGAGTGTAGATCAATAAGCCAGAAATGTGCCTTTGTGGCAAGGACGGCTAATGGTATTCTGGGGTGCATTAGGAAGAATATTGTCGACAGGTCTGGAGAGGTTATCCTCTGTCTCTACTCAGCTCTGGTGAAACCATGTCTGGAGTACTGTGTCCAGTTCTGGGACCTCCAGTACAAAAGAGATATGGAACTCCTGAAGAGAGTCCAGAGGAGGCCTATGAAGGGGGACTGGAGCCTCTTAGGAGGAAAATGTGAGAGAGAAGGCTGAGAGGGGATTTCATAGAATCACAGAATCACAGAATATCCTGAGTTAGATGGGACAAACAAGGATCATTGAGTCCAACTCCTGGGTCCCCAAAGGACCATCCAAAAAAAAAAAAAAAAGAAAAGAAAACATATTTCTGAGCGAGTTGTCCAAACACTTCTTGAACTCTGGAAGGCTTGGTGCTGTAACCACTTCCCAGGGGAGCCTGTTCCAGTGCCCAACCACCCTGTCATTGAAGAACCTCTTCCTGATATCCAGCCTGAACCACCCCTGACGCAGCTTCAACCCATTCCCTTAGGTCCTATTGCTGGTCATGAGAGAGAAGAGATCAGTGCCTGCCCCTCTCCTCCCCTCATAAGGAAGCTGTAGACCATGATGAGGTCTCCCCTCAGTCTTCTCTTCTTCAGGCTGAACGATTCAAGTGGCTTCAGCTGCTCCTCATACATCTTGCCCTCCAGACCCTTCACCATCTTTGTTGCCCTCCTTTGGACACTCTCTAACACTTTTTTATCCTTCTTATACTGTGGTGCCCAAAACTGCACACAGTTCTCAAGGTGAGGCCACACCAGTGCAGAGTAGAACAGGATAATCACTTCCATCAACTGGCTAGCAATGCCGTGCTTATGTACCCAAAGGCACAGTTGGCCCTCCTGGTTACCAAGGCACACTGCTGGCTTGTGTTCAGCTTGCTGCCGATCAAAACCCCCAGATCCCTTTCTGTGGGGCTGCTCTCCAGCATCTCATCGCCCAGTCTGTACGTATAGCCAGGGTTGCCCCTTAACAGGTGCAGAATCTGACACATGCTCTTGTTAAACTTCATATTGTTGGCAACTGTCCAGATTTCTCTGTGGCCTCACCATTCTCAACAGAGTCAACAGCTCCACTCAATTTGGTATCATCCATGAACTTGCTCAAAAAAAACCCTCAAGTCAAAAATCCTTTATGAAAACACTGAAGAGGACTGGTTCTAAAATGGAGCCCTGGGGAATCCCACTAGTGACAGGTTGCCATCCCAATGTAATCCCATTTACAAGAACCTTCTGGGCATGGCCCGTCACCCATCTTATTTGCTTTTATCTAATTGTATTCTGACCATTTTTTCCAGAAGGATACTGTGAGAGACAGTATTGAAAGCTTTATTGGAATCTAAAAAGATTACATCAATTGGTTTCCTTTGGTCAACTAGATGGGTGATCTTGTCATAGAAAGAAATTAAGTTTGTTACACATGACCTTCCCCTAGTGAACCCATGCTGGCTCTGACCACTGTCTGCATTGTCCTTCCAGTGTTTTTCAATAACTCCCAGAATAATCTTCTCCATAATTTTACCAGGCACTGAAGCAAGACTGACAGGCATGTAATTGCCAGGATCTTCCTTCTTGCCCTTCTTGAATATTGGGACCACGTGTCCAGCTTCCAGTCAGCTGGGACTCTCCAGATCTCCAGAATCTCCAGATTTCCAAAGCCATTGAAAAAGAATGGAGAGAGGTCCTGTGATGACATCAGCCAGCTGTCTGAGTACCCTGGGCTGAATCCCACAAGGCCCCATGGACTTCTATGCATGCAGGTAGAGCAGCAAATCCTGCAGAAGTTCAGGGTTAGATGGGCGTTTATCATTCCCAAAGTCACGGTCCTCCAACTCAGGGCTGCTGGAATCCCAGAGCCCATCACGGGTGTTGAAGACAGAGGTGAAAAATGCATTAAACTTATCCGCTTTACCTATGTCCTTGTTTGTGAGTTGACCATCCTCATGAAGTATCAGACCAATGTTTGCTCTGGTCCTCCTTTTCCTGTTAACATGCTTGAAAAAGCCTTCTTTATTGTCCCCCATACTGCTGGCCAGCTTCAACTCTAATTGAGCCTTGGCCTCACAAATTCTCTCCCTACAAAAGAGAGTAGCATCCCTGTAGTCCTCCCATGTCAGTCGACCTTTCTTCTAGAAGCCATATGCTTTCTTTTTCTGCCTTAGCTCTTGAGAAAGATGGCTGTTCATCCAAGATGGCCTTCTGCCCCTTCTTCTTGACTTCCAACATTTTTGAATTGCCTGTTCCTGTACTCTTAGGAGGTGGTACTTAAAAACCAACAGGCACTGATGGACCGCAATGTCTTTAAAAGAAATTTCCCAGAGTACCTCACTAACTTGTTCCCTGAGCAGTCTGAAGTCTGCTCTTCCCCAGTTCAGGGTTGAAGTTTTGGTGGCAGTTTTCCTCCTATCGCCAAAGATTTTTAACTTGACTACTTCATGATCACTATGGCCAAGGCCACTTCACCCACAAGACCCCTGTTGTTCACAAGCAACAGGTATAGGAGGGAACCTTTCCTAGTCAGCTCTCCTAGTACCTGCACCAAGAAGTTATGATCAAGTTGCTTAAGGAATTTCCTGGACCTGTTTGTCTCAGCTATGTGATATTCCCAGTTGGCATATGGCAGGCTGAAGTCCCCCATAAGGACAAGGGCAGCTGATCTAGAAGTCTCTCTAAGTTCCCTAAAGAATAATTCATCGGTGTTGTTTACAGTACTGGGTGGTTTATAGTAAACTCTCACAGTGACATCCCCCTGATTTACTTGTCCCTTAATCCTTACCCAGAGGCTCTCAATTGGATTGTCGCCAACTGCAAGTTCCATACAGCCCAGTGCCTCTATTACGCAGAGCACCACCCTACCGCCACACCTGCCGTGCCTATCCCTTCTGAATTGCCTGTAACTGTCCATCCTAACACAACAGTCACAGGTCTCTTCCCACCAAGTTTTGCTTATGCCAAAGATGTTGCATCTGTGGGACTGGGCCAAGGCTTCTAGCTCCTCTTGCTCATTTCTCTTGCTGTGTGCATTTGTGTAGAAACATTTCAGATGTGCTTCATTAAACCCAGCCCCTTGTGGGTCAGACTGAAGGGTCTTTCTAGCACGCAGTCCCTCAATTTTTGGCGTGTAGTCCCGTAGCTTATCACTGGCAGGCCCAGTTTTCTCTCTTTTCCCTTTGAATATAGTTTAAAGCCCTATTAGTATATTATCAATGTATACAAATATCTTAAGGAAGTGTATCAAGAGCACGTAGCCAGACTGTTTTCAGCGGTGCGCAAGAATAGGATGAGAAGCAACAGGCACAAAATGAAACACAGGAAGTTCCATCTAAATCTGAGGAAAAACTTTACTGTGAGGGTGACAGAGCACTGGTACAGGTTACCCTGAGAAGCTACCTATGTGATCTTATTCAACATGCTCTAAGTGACCCTGCTTGAGCAGGAGGGTTAGACTAGGTGATCTCCAGAGGTTCCCTCCAATCTCAACTATTCTGTAATTCTGTGATTCTGTGATAAATAAGATAGTATGGCAAACTTGAGCATTTTTGTACTAACAAATTTGGGATGCAATTTCTCATAAAAATTAGAAGCAACCTGTTGGATCGCAGCAAGATCGCTAAGCCTTGATCTTCCACAACGTATAGACTATGGTTCAAATTAAATCTGTTCCTCTCACCAAAACATTACAATCTATTCTCTCTGGTGAGCCCAAACAGTGATGTATTAAAGTGATTGGAAATGAGGAGGATCAGAGGATTCTTGGTAGTATCTACCTCTGTTGTGCTTTCCTTGAAACCCTGGGTTCAATCAGCCTTTAGCATCAGCTCATGGCATATATTTAGTTTTAAGGATTTAATTTGGAAGGTCTAAACAGAACATATGCTTCCCAGTAGCAATGAGTAGAATAGTTTGGATAGCTAAATAAACACACAATATAAGACCGCGGGGGGGGGGGGGGGGGGGGGGAGGCAATTGGATGGAATATTTTAAGAATGGGTGACTATAAATATTCTCTTTCTATTCTGAATGATGTGGACTGAACATAGACCTATATTTTATAGTAGCACCTGGAGTTAAAGCTGAAAAGTTGAATATGTTTAGGGCTCAGACTTCTTTTTCATATGTTCAGAGCATAGTTTAACTTCATTTCCAGTTTCTGGAAATGACTCCATTTAGGTGACATTTCTATGAGTTTTTTCATTTCTGTGAGTTTTATTATTTCTATGGATTTTGAAAGAGATGAGAAAAATCATAACTAAGAAGGTGAGGAAAGTTTCAGAACCAAGAAGTTTTGTTAGACATTAGTCTAATTATGAATAGCATGAAAAAAAAAAAATCAAACTTTGCCTACAAAATGCTGCTTCAGTAATTCTTTAACTTGTTTTAATGAAACAAACGTCTCATTGCTGTTTGGGAAGAAACAAATCTCCTTTCAAAAACTTTGCTTAATATACTGAGAAAGAAGTGACTGCAGAATCTGCTGATCTTTTGAGGTTTCCATAGAGGCTGGGTAAACTTTAATCTAACACTACTTAGAAAACTATATACACACAAAATGGTGTGCTTAGGCATTTAGTACAGACTAGGAACCAAATTTGTTTAGGTTGCAACTTGGTGTCCTGTTTAGCAGCCTCTGAAATCTTAATTTTAACAAGAACATTAATACTTTCCCTCAGCTCTCTGCTATGGTCTATCTCTTTCTGCAATACAGAGATGATGTAATAAATATTGTGATTACAGAGAACATGTCACAATCACCCTTTCATAGCTCTTGTGTCATGTGTGTCAAACCTATCAGCATATATCATCTACCTGAGGGCTTCTCCCATGGAATTAGTTGTCTTGTTTAGACACCCTTCTTGTTCATGTGCAGGTTTCAATATACGAACCAGATGCCTAAGCTTCTATTGCAACCTAGATGAGTTCAGTTTCTTTGCCTTTTGACAGTAAAGGTATGTTTCTGACACTAGATACCACTCAGAAAGGGGCATGAATCACACTCCTAGTTGTGTCATGCCTACCAGTCCCACACTGGTGGCCAGGTCATTTCAAATTATACAAGACATTTATGTCTATGCAACTGAATGAAATCCTTCAACTTAAATACTGTAAGAATCCAAGTTATTCTTATATCTAGGTATATGAATCTTCACCCGAATCCCACCTCTTAGGTTAAGCAAGGAGAATGCTGTCCCCACTTTATTCCTTGAATCTATGATTCCAGAATTTCTTACACAGCATGAATAATGACAAAATTCCCAGCAGAAAGATTCAGTCCTGTGGCTACATTCACATGTGCATGTCCTCTGCTCCCTTAGGCCTCTACCAAGACAAGTAGAGTCCATGCAAAGTTGCAAGATAATGGTCTAAGTTTTCTCTCAAGATGTTTTTTAATATTCTGTACTCAACCTTCCCCATATTAATTTGAAGCTCTTGAAGCTCTTGAAGAAGATACTTGCTCACCCAAGCTGGCCTTTTGCCCCTCCTCCTTGACTTCTGAGTTTTGTCCCTGCACAGCCTCACAATATTTTTCTAGTTCTCCTGAGTGGCCTGCCCCTTCTTCCAAAGGTCATAAACCCTCTTTTTCTTCATAAGCTCTAGCCTCAGCTCCCTGTTCAGGCAGGACAGTCTTCTTCCATGCCGGCTCATCTTTTGGCATGTGGGGACCACCTGATCTTGTAGCTTTAACATTTCTTTCTTGAAGAGTGTCCAGCCTTCTGGACTCCTTTGCCCTCCAGAACTGCCTCCCAAGTGACTCTGTCAACCAGTCTCCTTAATAAACCAAAGTTTGCTTTCCTAAATCCAGGGTAGCGAGCCTGCATTGCTTCCTCTTCACTGCCCTCTGTATCCAAAACTGCACCATTTCATGAACCCTGCAAGCAAGGTTGCCCTTGAGTTTCACATTCCCCACCATCTCCTCCTTGGTGGTGAGAATGAGATCCAGCACAGCACCTCTCCTCATTGGTTCCTCTGTCATTTGGAGAAGGAAGTTGTCATCAATACATTGCAGGAACAACCTGTATTGCATTTGTCCTGATGTGTTGTCCCTCCAACAGGTATAAGGGTGGTTGAAGTTCCCCAGAAGAACCAGGGTTTGCAAATGTGACGCTGCTTCTCTCTACAGAGGACTAGGTCTTTTTGATCAGGTGGTCTGTAGTACATGCCCACTAAAATGTCACCTGTCCCTCCCCTCCTTTTTGTCCTAATCTTTAAGCTCTCTCTCATTTCCTCATCCATTCTCAGGCAGAGATCCATGCACTCCAGCTGCTCATTGACACAGAAGGTGATACCCCCTCCTTGTCTCCCCTACCTGTCCTTCCCAAAGAGCCTGTATCCTTCCATCGTAACACTCCAGTGTGGTGGTTTTACCTTGCTAGGCAGCTGAACTCCACCACAACGGTTCTCTCAATCCCCCTCCTCAAAAGAGGAGGGGAAGAAGAAAAGGAAAAAAAACAATTCACAGGTTGAGATAAGGATAATTTAATTAAAGGAAAAATAATTATTAAGGAACAAATATTATTAATTAAACAATTTAACTAAAGGGAAAAAAGGGAAAGGGGAAAAGGGAGGGGAACAATAAAACAACAAGTAAAGGCTGTGTGGAAGTGCAGAGGAAAGAAATTACTCTCTACTTCCCACAAATGAGCAATGCTTGACCACGTCCTTGAAGTAGGGCCCCAACGCACGTAGCCGGTGTTCAGTAGGACAGATGCTTTCACAATGAGAGCCCACCCCTCCCCTCTTCTTCCTTTTTCCACCTTTTATTGCTGAGTGTGAACATCATATGGTATGGAATATCCCTTTGGTTGGTTTAGGTCAGCTGCCCTGGTGATGTTCCTTTCTCACTTTTTGCCCATCCCTAGCCTACTGATTCTGGAAGGGTTAGAGAGAGTCCTGATGCTGTGCCAGCACTGCTCAGCAGCAGACACAACACTGGTGTGATACCACTGCTGTTCTAGCTACAAGTGTAGAGCACAGCACTCTATGGGCTGCTGCAAGGAAAGTTAACACCCCAGCCAGACCCAGTATATCCAGTCATGGGAGCCATTCCACCTCGTATCTGTAATGACAATAAGGTCAGCAGGCATGCATACATCTCTAACGCCTCTTGTTTATTTCCCATGCTACGTGCATTGGTATAGAGACATTTAAGTTGTCCCTCTGATGAAGCTGACTTACTGGCTGGAGCAGCTGGACTTCCTTTGTGCTGCTCTTCAGGTTCTTTTCTGTTGACCCATGACTGTTCTCCAGGCTTTAGGCATCTATCACTGACACTGGCATCAGAATGGGAGTTTGGGTGGATTAAGGTTCCCCTCCACTGGCAACTCTAGTTTAAAGCCCTCTTCATCAACCTGGAGGGCCTATGGCTGAAGATACTCTTCCCCTTCTCTGACAGTGGACCTCATCAGCCCCCAGCAGACCAGGTTTCTCAAAGTGACTCCCATGATCTAAGAAACCAAACCCCTGTCTGTTGCACCAGATTTGAAACCGCCTGTTGATTTGCCAGATACAACTGTCCCTTTCAATCCACTCCTCTTTGACTGTCGGGACTGATGAAAAAAATATGTGCACTCCTAAGTCCTTTACTGCTGCTCCCATCATTTTGTGTCAGTCAGTGGTGAAGTTCCTGCTGACTGGAAACATAACCACCATTTTTAAAAAGGGAAAAGAGGAAGACCAAAGGAAAAAGAGGGAAGTCAGCCTCCCCTCTGTGCCTGACAAGATAATGGAGCAGATCTTCCTGGAAACTATGCTAAGGCACATGGAAAATAAGGTGATTCATGACAGCCGATATGGCTTCATTAAAGGCAGATCATGCCTGACAAATCTGGTGGTTTTCTGAGATGGAGTTAGCAAAGTATTTGACACTATCCCCCCATGATATCCTTTTCTCTAAATTGGACAGACATGGATTTGATGGATGCACTACTCGGTGGGTAAGGAATTGGCTAGATGGTTGCACTCAATGAGTTGCTGTCAATGGCTCAATGTTCAGGTGGAGATCAGTAACGAGTGGTGTTCCTCAGCGGAAAGCTACTGGGACCAGTGCTGGTTAACATCTTTGTCAGTGACATGGACAATGAAATTGAGCGCACCCTCAGCAAGTTTGCTGATGACACCAAGCTGTGTGGTACTATCAACATACTGGAGGGAAAAGATGCCATCCACAGGAATCTGGACAGGCTTGAGAGATGGGTGTGTACAAACCTCATGAGGTTCAACAAGGCCAAGTGCAAGGTTCTGCATCTGGGTGGGAGAAATCCCAAGCACAAATACAGGCTTGGCAGAGAATGGTTTGAAAGCAGCCCTGATGAGAAGGACCTGGGGGTGTTGGTTGATAAGAAACTCAGCATGAACTGGCTACGTGGGCTTGCAGCC
>NC_139720.1:170786409-170873909 GCF_964211835.1 Anser anser
GATTTAAGAAAGACCTCTGCATGCATTTGACCTCAGTGCCAGGGAAGCTCATGGAGCAGATTATGTTGAGTGTCATCATGCGGCACTTACAGGGCAACCAGGCGATCAGGCCCAGTTAGCATGGGTTTACGAAAGGAAGGTCCTGCTTGACGAACCTGATATCCTTCTATGACAAAGTGACATGCTTAGTGGATGAGGGAAAGGCTGTGGATGTGGTCTACCTTGACTTCAGTAAGGCTTTTGATACCGTTCCCCGCAGCATTCTCCTCAAGAAACTGGCTGCTCTTGGCTTGGACTGGCGTACGCTTCATTGGGTTAAAAACTGGCTGGATAGCCGGGCCCAAAGAGTTATGGTGAATGGAGTCAAATCCAGTTGGAGGCCGGTCACTAGTGGAGTCCCCCAGGGCTCAGTGCTGGGGCCAGTCCTCTAATATCTTTATTGATGATCTGGATGAGGGGATTGAGTGCACCTCAGCAGATGACACCAAGTTAGGTGCGTGTGTCAATCTGCTCGAGGGTAGGAAGGTTCTGCAGGAGGATAGGCTGGACTGGTGGGCTGAGGTCAACTGTATGAAGTTCAACAAGGCCAAGTGCCGGGTCCTGCACCTGGGGCACAACTACCCCAAGCAGAGCTACAGGCTGGGAGATGAATGGTTGGAAAGCTGCCTGGCAGAGAAGGACCTGGGAGTACTGGTTGATAGTCGGCTGAATATGAGCCAGCAGTGTGCTCAGGTGGCCAAGAAGGCCAACAGCATCCAGGCTTGTATAAGAAGCAGTCTGGCCAGTAGGGCTAGGGAAGTGATTGTCCCCCTGTACTCGGCTCTGGTGAGGCCGCACCTCAAGTACTGTGTTCAGTTTTGGGCCCCTCACTACAAGAAGAACATGGAGGTGCTTGAGGGAGTCCAGAGAAGGGCAACGAGGCTGGTGAGAGGTCTGGAGAACAAGTCTTACGAGGAGAGGCTGAGGGAGCTGGGAATGTTCAGCCTGGAGAAGAGGAGGCTCAGGGGTGACCTTATCACTCTCTGTAGGTACCTTAAAGGAGGCTGTAGCGAGGTGGGCGTTGGTCTATTCTCCCACGTGCCTGGTGACAGGATGAGGGGGAATGGGCTAAAGTTGTGCCAGGGGAGGTTTAGGTTGGATATTAGGAAGAACTTCTTTACTGAAAGGGTTGTTAGGCATTGGAATAGGCTGCCCAGGAAAGTGGTTCAGTCACCATCCCTGAAGGTCTTTAAGAGACGTTTAGATGTTGAGCTTAGTGATATGGTTTAGTGGAGGACTTGTTAGTGTTAGGTCAGAGGTTGGACTGGGTGATCTTGGAGGTCTCTTCCAACCTAGACGATTCTGTGATTCTGTGATTCTGAGTGAAGAGATCTAGGGGAGAAAGAGCACACAGGAGTAAGCAAGATCAGGACTGCACACAGCATGAAAGCTAAAAGAGATGTTAAATTTCATGGACAAAACAAGCAAAACCAAAGCTACAACATTGCTAGTCACAAGAACTTAAATTGTGGGAGAGGAAAACAAGAAAGAATGAAAGTAAATAGACAAAAGAGTTCCCTGAAATTGATATAAGAAAGATACTATCTTTAGGAGTGGGTAAGATACTCTATGGCTCTATGTGAGCCAAAACTTTACAGAGTGAGATGCAATAGCAGTTATACATGACTGTTTAAAGATAAAGTCAAAAAGAAAAGTCAAAGAGAAAAAATTACTATGATTGAAAAATTAATGCGGTGGTTTTGATTGCATAAGGATATTTTGTAGTTGACATTGGTCAATTAAAAAAAAAACTTTTTTTTTTTTTTTTTTAGGAAAAAATGCTATCTAGAAGACTCCAAAAAAAAAAAAATCAAAGTTTTGAGGAACAATTTCACATTACTAATATCAGTATCATCTGACTGTCTCTGGTTAAAATTTACAATCATTTCTAGAGCACTACTCCAGCTTCCCTTTCGAGAGAAAAGACAGTAAGTTTTCTTGACTCATGTACTACTCACATACTCTTTCTTTTTAGAGAATATATAGAATATATAGTAATTGGAGTTAAAGATTATTACCAAACATATATATGAAGGCCATGAGGATGATGGGAGGGCTGGATCACCTCTCCTATGAAGACGGGCTGAGGAAGTTGGAGCTGCTCAGCTTGTAGAAGAGAAGGTTCCAGGAAGACCTTACAGGGACTTTCCAATACCTAAAGGGGGCTGACAGGAAAGTTGGAGAGGGACTTCTTATATGGAAGTGTAGCGATAGGACAAGGGGGAATGGCTTTAAACTTAAAAAAAAAAAAAAAAAAAAAAAAAGGCAGATTTGGATTAGATGTTAGGAAGAAATTATTTGCTCTGGGTGGTGAGGCACTGGAACTAGTTGTTCAGAGAAGTTGTGGCCAGGTTGGATAGGGCTTTGAGCAACCTGGTCTAGTGGGAGGTGTCCCAGCCCACGGCAGCAGGCTTGGAACAAAATGATCTTTAAGTTCCCTTCCAACCTAAACCATTCTATTATTCTATGATTTTATAAATATATTGTCAAATTTGCTTTCTTCTCTCATACAGTCTTTAAATTCCATGTTTCTATAAGAATATGTGACCAGAGTGCTGGGAAAGAGACGTAAAAGAATTTGATGGGCCAACATGTCTGGACCCAGACTATAGAGACTACTGTGACATACAGAGATTAACTAACTGATTTGGTGACCAACTGGAGCATTTTGTTTCTCCTGTCTGACCAACTCATCCATAATTTTATGGAAATAAAAACATAATGTCCAAGAAAATAAAAATGTAATGAAGGGTTAAAAAGCAGGTGTTAATATATCTTAAACTCTTCCAGCAATAGAGGGTTGAAACATCTATAGAGAATGCAAACAGTCCCATGGACCTGAAACCACTCTCAGTGTCTGTTCAAACTGAAGTAACAAAATGCATAGACTCTATTAGAGAAAAATAACTTAATTCCATCTAGTACCACAAGAACAAATACATTGAAATTTCATGTTCTTAAGAAAATATAATGTTAAAAATTACTATTAGCTATATAAGCAAGATAGTGAAATTTTTAGGGAAACTATAGGCTGTGAAGACAAAAGGAACACTACAGGTGACATACCTTGACTGTCCCCTGTACTGGTCTGGCTAGGATACAGTTACCTTTCTTCATGGCAGCTATTGTGGTATTATGTTTTAGATTTGTGACTAAAAGTGTTGGTAACACAGAAGTTTTAGCTGTTGCTAAAAAAATGCTGGCACAGCATCAATGTTTTCTCTGTTTCTCACTCTGTTCCCCAGTGAGTAGTCTAGGGGTGGGCAAGAAGATGGGAGTTGACACAGGAAGAACAGCTGACATAAATTTACCAAAGGTGTATCCCATTCCATATAAAGTCTCAGTCAGCAACAAATAATGAAAGGTACTTTTTTTTCAAAGTAGTGATTTCTTGGAGAGTGGCTGGACAGTGGTCTGCTGGTGGGAGTTGGTGAGTGATTGCACCAAAGAACGTGGTTGTTGTTTTTTTCCTCCCTTTTCTTCCCTGTCTTTATCTTGACACATGAGTTTTTCTGGATTTTACTTTCCTGATTCTCTCCCTAATCCCTCTACAGGGAGAGGAGTGAGCAAGAAGCTGGTGCGTGCTTAGCCCATGTTCCCACAGGGGTTGAATAAGCATCACAGAGTGAGATGTAATGCAAAGATAAAAATACAGAAACAAAAACAAAATAGCAACAAAAACAACAATAACAACACTTTGTTCAGTAGGAAAATAAACCACTCATTTTTTGCTGATCTGTACGTACACAAGACATTGAAAAATGCAGCCATAATGTATTTGCCATATTGTATTCAAATTCGTCATACTTGGCTTTACGTTAATTTTTAACTTGGCAAAGTTTAACTAAAGGGAAGGAAAGGAAAGGAAAGGGAGATTTAATAAAAGCAATCTAATACTAAACAACATGAACAAAAATACAGTAAGCACATCAATTTCTGTTATAGAAAAATGTAGGTGTGAAGTTTTCTGTAAGACCTGCTCTATCTTTAGCAGATTTGTTCTGAGACTGTGTTACACTTGAATACTGGTGGTCTGTATCCTTGTTAGTATAGAAAACAATCTGGTAAAATACCTTGTTCCTAGTATATGCTTAATTATATTTGGACAATGTGTTGCTTAATTTACATTTAGATTCTTTTACTACTCCCAGTCTGGGAGTAGCTCTGGATTATGTGTTACATCCTTCTTGACAGGTGTGCCCACTATGAATTAAGTCTTCCTGATGGAAACATCATCTTTTTTTATGCCAGTCCATTGACTTGGCTGCAAAATAAATTAGCCTCATCTTCTCAGCCAAAGAATATGCTGGCAATGTGTGTAGTATTATTGCTATTGAACAAGTCAGTGATGAAACTTCAGTTGTTCCATAATCCTTATAATTCCATGTTAGGGAAAGTAGAATACAAACTAAAGTAGATTCAAGGGGGAAGGACCAGTAGAGTAGAGATTGGCTCTATAGGCCAGTTAATGAACGTTTCTGGAGACAATATATAGGGGTAGCTGAAAAGAACCTTGACCTTACAGACATTCTTATATTGCTAGGATGTGAAAGATATGTTCATTGCAGGCATATTTCAACAAGGTTTACATTGCCAAGTCATACAGATATTGCAGCAGAGTTTAATGCAAGACACAGTCTCCAGGGAACAGCAGGAATATCTGAGAAACTGTCCCCCTTGCATGTTAAAAATTGTGTCTACTGCATAAACATGGAGTATAGCTCATCCAGCATACAAAAAACAAACAAACAACAAAAAAAAAAAAACACCACTCTGAACAGGATATGACAGTTTTTTTTCTAAAATACCAGAGAATTAAAAGTTATGTGGCCACAAATGCATTTAAATTTATTAAGATTACATTGGTAGTGGGGAGGGAGTGTGGGGAAGCTTTATTTATTAGTAAAAAAGGATTCTAGAACTCCTTTCTAATGAAAAAAAAAAAAAAAGAAAAAAAGAGTTATTTAGTTCTAAGACAATTTTTGACATGGTTAGTAAAACAATTTTATAACAGAAGAGGGTGGTTTGTAATGTAATGATAAACTGCATTATCCAGAAGGTCCTTTGAAGTCCGAGGTACCTATTTTAGGCAGAATTAATTTCCAGGTAATTACTACTGGACATTTTAAAAATGCGTTTCAATGACAGCTCACCAATTCACAAAGGTTAAGACTTAAACTAGCTGTTTTTCATGTATGTTTTGAGCTTTTTTTTTCCTACATGAGATGGAGATTTTTATGAAGATCTGAAATCATTTTTATCCCAAATAATTCTGTCAAGAAATGAAAGTAACTATCTGTATATTAATCATAATACTGTACAAGAAGCTATATCATATATTTCTTTATGACCTCTATCTGTGTGGTTAAACTACTCACTGGATTTTTCAGTCAAGTCATAATTTGTACCAGAGATGAGTGATTTGGGCTTGGGTTTTATTTCTGTAGCCTCAAATTAAGAGAGATCACTCACTGACTCCTTGAAATGATAGGCATAAAATAACTAGCATGTACCTAATCACCTACCTGCATAGCTGTGGAATGAAAACATTACTGAAGTGATTGGTGAATTGATTTTGCCATTTATTGTGGGTTTTCAGCAAATATTTATTTGTTTCAATATGTAGCACTGACCTATATAAAGACTATGAGCTTTGTCCTAGATATTTTTCTTAGATACCTTTTTTATCCATCATTTTAGAATTCCAAAACAGGAGCATGCATCATCACATATAAAGACCAGTGGTGTCAAATTCATCTCAATACAGGCAGATAAACAATGTTGCAGACAGGTTCTGAGCATGCAGCTGTTAAATTTGCATTCAAATGACCAGCTATGCCATTAATTTGAAGCTCTTGTTCCTGCAATTCTGAAAAGCTAGGGCATGAACATCACAGTGTTTTTGTGAGGTCAGGAAGTATTGTCGTAGGAAAGGGTAAACTGAGACTCAGCGTTTTAATGTATTTCTCCATGCTTTTTTGAATCTGTGACAGAAAGCAGTAAAGTGTGATGATTAATCCTTGAAGCACCTATTTCATAGTGGCTAAAACCCAAAGGGATCACCTGACCCCTTATCCATCAGAAAACAATACATTTTACTCAGTTATGTTCATGTTGGACTCTGTGATTTGTTTTAGGATAATATATTTCATTGTTGAGAAAACAAATTGTTAGATACCACAAGAATGAGTAGGAGGAAGTGAAACTGTATTCAAACCAACAAATTAAATTGTTCCTGAGCACCAGCACAAAAGTGCTTTTGCATACCCTTGTTAAACTGTTAGAATGGTCCAGGTTTTGCTCCAGGATACTTAGTGACCTACTACACAATTCCCAGACATTGTCTGGGAGTTTCTATGGCCAGAGAAAGAAGCAGTAAGAGGCAATTTCGAAGAGGCAATATGCCTATGACCATTCCGTACTGGGGGAGAAGAGAGTTCAGCAGTATGGATGTGGACCAGGCTGAGTGCCGTAGACTGCTCCCAGGCATGTTTAGTTTTCCAGCATGTGCATAACATCTATACCACTTATGTGCAACGAAGTTGTTCAAGTAGCCTGAATAAATGATCCTACTAAGAACAAATTTTCCCTACAGTACCAGGAAAAAAAAAAATCTCTACAGGTTGCTGACTGTCTGTCTTTCTGATGTTAAATGTGATGATCAGTATACTCCCAAGCATACACAAAGTCACACTAAAAAAAATATTTGTAAAAAATAACGTCAATTCACACATTTTCTTGTTGTGATCCATTTCTGCTTGTTCAAAGAACAGGTGTGGCTATAACAGATAATCATGATTGAATGTAAAACTGTCAGGCATTTTTTTCAAAAAAAAAATATTTCAAAATATTTCAAAAAAAATATTTTTTATTAGGCCCTAAGCAACACTTTGATGTCACCTGGTAAACTGTTACAATATTTACTTAGGCTTACTGTGAAGAGTTATGATTAAGTTTCAAGGATGAATTTGTCCAGCTGTACTTCCCATGAACTAAATAGTTAGGGTTTCATTTGTGTGTTTTCCAAATAAACTGATCCCCTTCCCATTCTATGTAGTGCATTCATTTGAATATGTGTGCATCTGTAATGACTTTATCTTATAATATACTTCTTCCTTTTGATCTTCTACCGCAAAGCTATGACTTATTTATATGAATCTGATTTATTTTTGAAACAGCAGTTAAAATACAGATCCAGCTAATATAAATGTGTGTTTAGGTTTAGTGCAGAGAAACCATTTAATATTTGGACAAAGCTAGTTCAAGTCTTTGACCTTATCCAACAGCAGTTTCTGTACCTTTGCAAAAAGAAATGAAAAACAAAACAAAAAAACTGTTATGCTTGTGTGTCTCTGTAAGTTATTCAGATCTTTGCGTCTTAAATTCCGTACAAAATTATTTCTTTAGTTCATAGTTCTTCAACTATTTTACCAGTTAAAGTATTTAAACAAAACATACTTTCTTTTTAAACAGTGAGTTCTACAATAAAGATGTTTGACCAAATAGGAACAGCAGACATTTAACTGAAGAAAACAACAAGTTAATGTCTGTGAAAATTATCAAAGTTTTTAAAGATACAAGATAAATAATTTGATTAAAAAAAAAAAAAAAAAGTCTCTTTTGGGAGACTGAGAAGAAACCAAGATTTTATTTAACATATTTATCATGTATAAATAGAGTGTCTTATAGACTACCTGTACATCCATACACACACACAAAAGATTTTCTCCCCACTCTGGTGGTTTTACCGTGCTAGTCAGCTGAACACCACAACCGCTCTCTCCCTCCCCCTCCTTAGATGAGGAGGAGAAGAAGTAAAGGAAAGAACAACTCATGGGTTGAGATAAGGGTGATTTAATTAAAGGAAAAAAAATAATTATTAAGGAAAGATTATTATTAACTAAACAATTTAACTAAACAATTAACAATTTAACTAAAGGGGAAAAAAGGAAAGGGGAAAAGGGAGGGGGAAAGGGAAAACTAAACAAAACAAGTAAAGGCTATGTGAAAGTGCAGAGGAAAGAAGTTACTCTCTACTTCCCACAAATGAGTGATGCTTGACCATGTCCTCCCGTGTTCGGGAGGAGGACAGACGTTTTCACAATGAGAGCCCACCCCTCCCCTCTTCCTCCTTTTTCCACCTTTTATTGCTGAGTGTGACATCATATGGTATGGAATATCCCTTTGGTTGGTTTAGGTCAGCTGCCCTGGTGATGTTTCTTTTCTCACATCTTTGCCCACCCTCTAGGAGGGTTGGAGAGAGTCCTGATGCTGTGCCAGCACTGCTCAGCAGCAGACACAACACTGGTGTGATACCATTGCTGTTTTAGCTACGAGCGCAGAGCACAGCACTGTATGGGCAGCTGCAGGGAAAGTTAACATTCCAGCCCGACCCAGTACACCCACAAACCCAACTGTCTTTGTCCTGTGGAAGGAAACAGAGCAAGGACTAGATAATGAATTTGTGCCTTCTTTCAGAGAAATAATGGGAAGTGGGAATAAGGAAGACTAGTCTCTGCAGAGCAGATCATCAGTAGTTATTTTGTTGTATACCTATGTCATCTCACCACGGACTGCAACTGGTTCTACACCTTCTGGTTAAATCAGAGGCTACTGAGTGTATAATTGAATCAAACAGATAAAGAAAAATGCCCCAGTGTATCTGTGCGCCATGTGTCAGCTCTCTCATTTCTCTCTTTATTTTTTCATTTATTAATGTTAATCTAGGCCTTTAAGGAGACTGCCACATTTTATACTATTTGAGAAGAAGAAGAAGAAGAGGAGAAGAAGAAGAAGAAGAGGAGGAGAGGAGGAGGAGAAGGAGGAGGAGGAGAGAAGAAGGAGGAGGAGGAGAGAAGAAGGAGAGAAGAAAAGAAGAAAAGGAGAAGAAGAAGAGGAGAAGGGGAGAAGGAGAAGGAGAGAAGGAGAAGGAGAAGAAGAAGGAGGAGGAGAAGGGGAGGAGGAGGAGGGGAGAAGGAGGAGGGGAGAAGGAGGAGGAAGAAAAGGGAGAGAGAGAGAGAGAGAGAAAAGAAACACAACTGGTAAAAGAAATAATCAATAAAAAATATTATCTATAAAGTTTTTCAGTGTTCAGTTAAACATAGCAAAACTTGACATTCATACTAATGTAAAGAAAAAATACAGGAAGACATCTTAAGTCTTCCCAAGCCCATGTATACAACATTCAATTTCCATTTGTTACATTTTTTGAATAATAATCCTTTGTGCTTTGGCCAAAGTTTTAGTTAAACTTTCTGACGAATGTTTTTGACTGTTGGTCATTGTAGCTTCTTATTTTTAATTTACTGGTTTGCAGATATTGCTGTGGTTTTACCCGGAAGGCAGCTAAGCACACACAGCTGTTCTCTCTCACTCCCCCATCCCCAGGTGGGATAATGGAGAGAAGCAGAAGAAAAAAGAGTAAAACCTCATGGGCTAAGTTAAAGAGAGTTTAATAGGATACAAAATGAAGGTAAAATAATAATAATAGCAATAATGTTATATAAAAATATATGTATGCATACATATATATATATATATATATTTAAAACAAGTGAGGCACAATGCATCACCTCCTGCCAACCAATGCCTAGACAGCCCCCAAAAAGTGATGACTCCCTGGCCAACTCCCCTAGTTTTTATTGTTCTGCATGACATTGTATGCTATGAAATATTCCTTTGGTCAGTTTAGGTCATCTGTCCTGGTTCTGTCCCCTCTTAGATTCCTGAGCACCCCCAGCCTCCATGCTGGCAGGGCAGTATGAGAAGCTGGAAAGTCCTTAAATTAGTGTAAGCACTGCTCTGCAACATCTAAAACTTTAATGTGTTTTCAGCATGATTTTTCTCCTAAACTGAAAATACAGTACATACCAGACACTATGAAGAAAATGAACTCTATCCCAGTCAAAACCAGGACAGGTTATCCTGGATGAAATGCATCTAAACAAAATATAGGTATCTGTAATGCAGATGTAGAAACAATGTGTAACTGAATCACACCTTAAAAACTCTAATTTCTCTCCATTCACTATAAAAAGAACATTAATTATTAGTTCCAGCGTAGACATTTTAATAAGAGAGACACAAATTGAAACAAAAGAACTCATTCCTTTTTTTTTTTTTTTTCTACTGAAGACAGTTTCTTTGCTTATGGAGAACAATTTGTGTAATGTAATGGCTGTCTTTGAATGAAGGAACTCTGTGTTACATCATTCTAAAATGTTAAATGCTTTCTGCTCTCTTTTATTTGTTTGGGCTACAGTAGAGCAGAACAGGAAGACTGGAAAAGCCAAAACTCAAATGTTACATTTTCATTGTCTGAAAAGACTAATGATGGTATTCATACTTAACAAATAATAATAAAAAATATGCTGAGACTTAGCTGTGAGGCCTTTTCTGTTCTTACGGGAAACCAAAGATTTAGAAGAAAGAATAGATACATTTTTATATTAGGCTCTCTAAATCAGGGCATGACTAGGCTTTTGGATCTATGGTCTTTTTGCTGTTTTTGGAACTGCTTCACTATATTTACAAAACTATCAGCTATATTCAAATCCATTGAATTTTATTTTTTGAAAATGCTCTCTCTAATATTGTGGATTGTATAAGCATCTAATTCAGAATGAAATAAAGATGATCATGATCATCTGTGAAATGAAATGATTCACAGATTTCTAGGCCAGAAGGGAGTTCATTTAACACAAAAACTACCACTGAAGAAACAACAGAATCAGTTCTGATCCAGGGTTTACACTACACCACTATGCTTCTGTAGTCCGGGAGGATGCTAGTTGCCCCTGTATTGCTCCTTGTCTTCTATAACAGAGGTGTCTAGGGTATTAGAAATATCTGAAGAGATCTGTACTCTGGACACACAGATGTACTTCACTAGTGTGAATGGAAGCAGCTTGGCTTAATATGGTGAAGTCTTTGTCTGATATCCTTTAAGTTTTATAGAAATTCTGGACATTTTTTCCCGATGCAATCAAGTTCCCTTGCTTTTTAGCTGTTGATTTTAAACCTCTTTTTATCTTGAATTGTAAAACTCATCCTTCTGACTATCTAACTTTTCAAGTCCTTCACAGATAAATGATGTCGTTTATATTAAGATTAATTTATGTCCACTTTCTATTCTAACCAAAGTTCTTTTTCCAAATAATGTACTAGAAATTGACATTTTTTTTCTTCTTTCTCTCTCTTTTTTTTTTTTTTTTTCTCCCCTGTTCATTTTATCTGCTGGATTTTTGTTGTTGTTGTTGATTTTTATAACTAAGTTTTATAAGAAAAATTCAACCACAGTTGTCTGAATTTTGTAACTGCTGATGTTCTAAACTATACATAACTATAAACATTTACCACTGAATTAGATATAGAGTCATGTCAACTTCCTTTCTAAAAGCAGTTGAAAAAATAAGCATTTGAAGTATGCCTAAACTTAGTTTAAAATGTTCACCATCTTAGTGTTAAATTCCTTCCACTGACTACAGAGATTAGCATATGATGAATATGTCCTTAACTTAACAGACTAACATTGGTAATATGAACCCAATTCCATGCCTTCACAAAAGTAAAATTTTCAAAACAGAGATTTTTGTATCTCTATATTATTCCTAATCTAACTAGTCCCTTATTTCAACTACTCTCATTAAATTCTGCCACAAGAGATATAATTCTGATATTACTTGCCCGAACTAGATAGATATAGAAACTAGAATGGAGAGCCTGTACAGTTCTGTAAGTAGCAGTTTTGTATTTTCAGAGAAAACAAACAAACAAAATATTTCCTTTAGATCTATATATTTGGCGTGTTTACTTTTACATTATTGTCTTTGGGAACAACACTAAAACAGGTAAACTGGATATTAAGTGCGCTATTTTAGCAACTGTAACTTTAACAACACTTCTAAATTAATAAGGAGTTTAGATGCACTGGGGAAAAATAATTAGTTAAGTGAAGCTGATAATATAATGTTATGTTATACAACCATGTACCTAATCACCACGTCCAACCTTTCCTTAAACACCCCCAAGGGACAGTGATTCCACCACTTCCCTGGGCAACTCGTTCCAATGCCTGACTACTCTTTCTGAGAAGAAATTCCTCCTAATTTCCAACCTAAACATCCCCTGGCACAACTTGAGGCCATTCCCTCTAGTCCTATCACTAGTTATCTGTGAGAAGAGGCCAATCCCCAGCTCCCCACAACTTCCTTTCAGGTAGCTGTAGAGAGCAATAAGGTCTCCCCTGAGCCTCCTCTTCTCCAGACTAAACAACCCCAGTTCCCTCAGATGCTCCTCATAGGACTTGTGTTCCAGGCCCTTCACCAGCTTCATAGACCTTCTCTGGACATGCTCCAAGGCCTCACAGAATCACAGAATGTTAGGGATTGGAAGGGACCTTGAAAGTTCATCTAGTCCAATCCCCCTGCTGGAGCAGGAACACCTAGATCATGTCACACAGGAACACATCCAGGCGGGTTTTGAATGTCTCCAGAGAAGGAGACTCCACAACCCCCCTGGGCAGCCGGTTTCAGTTTTCTGCCAACCTCACCATGAAGAATTTTCTTCTCACATATAAGTGGAACCTCTTATGTTCCTGCTTGCACCCATTGTCTCTTGTCCTATCATTGGATGTCACTGAGAAAAGCCTGGTTCCATCCTCCTGACATTCACCCTTTACATATTTATAAACATTAATAAGATCACCCCTCACTCTCCTCTTCTCCAAGCTACAGAGACCCAGCTCCCTCAGCCTTTTGCCAGGAGGGAGATGCTCCGCTCCTATAATCATCCTCTTGGCTCTGCGCTGGAATCTCTCAAGCAGTTCCCTGACCTTCTTGAACTGAGGGGCCCAGAAATGGGTGCAATATTCTAGATGCAGTCTCACCAGGGCAGAGTAGAGGGGGAGGAGAACCTCTCTCGACCTACTAACCACACCCCTTCTGATACACCCCAGGATGCCATTGGCCTTCTTGGCCACAACAGCACAGTGCTAGCTCATGGTCATCCTGCTGTCCACCAGGACTCCCAGGTCCCTTTCCCCTTCACTTCTCTCCAACAGGTCAGTCCCCAACTTATACTGGTATCTGGGGTTTTTCTTGCCCAGATGCAGGACTCTACACTTGCCCTTATTATATTTCATCAAATTTCTACCTGCCCAACTCTCCAGCCTGTCTAGGTCTCGCTGGATGGCAGCACCACCTTCTAGCGTGTCAGCCACTCCTCCCAGTATAGTGTCATCAGCAAACTTGCTGACAGTATACTCTATTCCCTCGTCCGAGTCATTGATAAATATATTGAATAATAGTGGTCCTAGTACTGACCCTTCAGGGACTCCACTAGATACAGGCATCCAACTAGACTCTGTCCCATTGACCACAACCCTCTGGCTTCTTCCCTTCAGTCCACCTCACTACCCAATCATCCAGACCACACTTCCTCAGTTTAGCTGCGAGGATGCTGTGGGAGATGGTGTCAAATGCTTTTCTGAAATCAAGATAGAACACGTCCACTGCTTTACCATCATCTATCCACCTGGTTATGTCTTCATAAAAGGCTATTAGGCTGGTCAAGCACAACTTCCCCTTGGTGAAACTACGCTGACTGCCCCTAATGACCCTTTTGTCCTTGATGTGACTAGAGACAGCACCAAGGATAAGTTGTTCCATCACCTTTCCAGGGATGGAGGTGAGGCCAACTGGTCTAGAGTTACCCAGGTCCTCCTTCTTGCCCTTTTTGAAGACTAGAGTGATGTTTGCTTTCCTACAGACCTCAGGCACCTCTTCCATTCCCCACGACTTACCAAGGTTAACGAAGAGTGGCCTAGCAATGACTTCCGCCAGCTCCCTCAGCACCCACAGGTGCACCCCATCAGGACCCATGTATTTATGGACGTCCAGCTTGCTTAACCCAGTCCTCCTCAACTGAGGCGAACTCCTCCTTTATCCCGGCTTCCTCTGGGGCCTCAGGGGTACAGGGCTCCTCAGGACATCCCCCGGCATTATAGACAGAGACAAAGAAGGCATTCAGTAACTCTGCCTTCTCTGTATCTTCTGTCACCAGGGCACCCACCTCATTCATCAGGGGGCATACATTGCCTCTAGTGTTAGTTTTATCTGCAGTGTATTTAAAGAAGCCTTTTCTGTTGTGCTTGATCCTTTTTGCAAGATTTAATTCTAAAGAGGCCTTAGCTTTCCTAGTTACCTCTCCACGTCCTCTGAAAAGAGTCTTATAGTCCTCCCAAGTGGCCAGCCTCTCCTTGCATGATCTGTAGACTCTCCTCTTGCACCTGAGTTTGCCTGGCAATTCCCTGTTTAACCATGCAGGTCTCCTGGCTCTCTTTCTTGACTTCTACCTGTTGGGATGCTCTTTTCTTGAGCTCAGAAGAAGCAGTCCTTGAATGCTAACCAACTATCCTGGGCCCCTTTACCTTCAAATACCTTGTCCCATGGAATTTTCCCTAGCAATTGTTTGAAAAGGACAAAGTTGGCCCTACTGAAGTCCAGGGTTGTAATTCTGTTCGGTATTCTGTTCCTGCCACTTGAGATCCTGAACTCCACCATCTCATGGTTGTTGCAACCAAGGCTGCCCTCAACTTTCACTGCTTCAGCCAGACCCTCCTTGTCAGTGAGGACAAGATCCAGCAGCACTCCTTTCCTAACTGGCACATCCGCCATTTGCATCAGGAAGTTAGCATCAATGCACTGGAGGAGCCTCTTGGACTGCGGATGGCTGGCTGAGTAGGCCTTCCAGCAAATATCAGGGTAGTTAAAATCCCCCATGATAACCAGGGCCTGTAATCATGAGGCTGCTATCAGCTGCCTGTAGAAGGCCTCATCAATTTCCTCATCCTGATCTGGTGGTCTGTAATAGACACCCACAACAGTATCCCCCATGCCAGCCTGTCCCTTAGTTCTCACCCACAGACTCTCAACTCGCTCCTCATCCACCCCTGGACAGTACTCAATACATTGTAGTTGCTCTCTCACATAAAGAGCAACTCTGCCACCTCACCTTACTGGCCTGTCTTTCCTAAGAAGGACATAACCATCCATGACCACATTCCAGTCACGTGAGCTGACCCACCATGTCTCTGTAATTGCCACCAGATCATAATCTCCTGACCAAACAGGGATGTCTAACTCCCCTTGCTTATTCCCCATGCTGCGTGCATTGGTGTACAGGCACTTCAGGGAGCTAGCTGAGCACACCGATTTCATCCTAGGTGGGTGGGAGGCCTCCCAGGATTACTCAATGCTAGAGCACTGCCCCACCAGTGTAAGCCCAGTTACAACTCCATCCCCCTTTGAATCTAGTTTAAACTCTCCAAATGAGCCCTGCTAATTCCTGTCCCAGAATCCTTTTTCCCCTGTGAGATAAACCTTTCCCACGTATTACTGTCAGAGTATATATATTACTGTTTTTATAAAAACAGCCATTATCAAACAATTCAAAGCCCTGCCTGTAGCACCAGTCATGTAGACAAGCATTTATGGACTGGATCCTTGTACTCTATCCCATGTCATCACTCCAGAATGTGCAGAAATATATGTTGTGGCAGTTCAGTGAAGTTCCCAGTGACTGGAAAAGGGGAAAGGTAACCCCCATTTTTAAAAAGGGAAAAAAAAAAAAAAAAAAAAGACACAGGGAACTACATGGCAGCCTCTCTATGCCTCGCAAGATCATGGAGCAGATCCTCCTGGAAACTATGGTAAGGCACATGGAAAATAAGGAGGTGATTAGTAAAAGCCAACATGGCTGCACTGAGGACAGATTGTGCCTGACAAATCTGGTGACCCTCTATGATTGGGTTACAGTTTGGGTAAACAAGGGAAGAGCAACTGACTTCATCTACCTGGACTTGTGCAAAGCATTTGACACTGTCCCCCATGATATCCTTGTCTCTAAATTGGACAGACATAGATTTGATGGATGCACTACTCGATGGGTAAGGAATTGGCTAGATGGTTGCACTCAATGAGTTGCTGTCAATGGCTCAATGTTCAGGTGGAGATCAGTAACGAGTGGTGTTCCTCAGCGGAAAGCTACTGGGACCAGTGCTGGTTAACATCTTTGTCAGTGACACGGACAATGAAATTGAGCGCACCCTCAGCAAGTTTGCTGATGACACCAAGCTGTGTGGTACTATCGACATGCTGGAGGGAAGGGATGTCATCCAGAGAGGGATCTGGACAGGCTTGAGATGTGGGTGTGTGCAAACCTCATGAGGTTCAACAAGGCCAAGTGCAAGGTTCTGCATCTGGGTGGGAGAAATCCCAAGCACAAATACAGGCTTAGCAGAGAATGGATTGAAAGCAGCCCTGATGAGAAGGACCTGGGGGTGTTGGCTGATAAGAAACTCAGCATGAACTGGCAACGTGGGCTTGCAGCCCAAAAAGCCAACTGCTTCTTGGGCTGCATCACAAGAAGCATGGCCAGCAGATGGAGGGAGGTGATTCTCGCCCTCTACTCTGCTCTTGTGAGATCCCACTTCGAATATTGCATTCAGCTCTGGGGCCCCCAGAACAAGAAGGACATGGGTGTTTTAGAACAAGTCCAGAGGAGAGCCACGAGGATGATCAAGGGGCTGGACCACCTCTCCTGTGAAGACAGGATGAAGGATTGGGTGTTGTTCAGCCTGGAGAATGGAAGGCTCTGGGGACACTTCACTGCAGCCTTCCAGTATCTAAAGGGGGCTTACAAGAAAGCTGGAGAAGGATTCTTTGTCAAGGAGTGTAGTAATAGGATAATGTCTCTAAACTAAAAGAGGGTAGATTTAGATTAGGTAGTAGGAAGAAATTCTTCACTCTGTGGGTGGTGAGGCTCTGGAACAGGTTTCCCAGAGAAGTTGTGGATGCCCTTTTTGAAGACTGGCATGACATTATCTTTCTTCCAGTCCTCAGGTACCTCTCCTGTTCTCTATGACCTTTCAAAAATGATGGGGAGTGGCATAGTAATAACATCAGCCAGTTCCCTCAGCACCCATTGGTGCACTCCATCAGGGACCATGGATCTGTGGATGTCGGGTTTGCTCAGCTGATCTCTGACCCGATCCTCTTCGACCAAGGGAAAGTCCTCCTTTCTCCAGACATCCTCTCTTGTCTCCAGGGTCTGTGACCCGATCCTCTTCGACCAAGGGAAAGTCCTCCTTTCTCCAGACATCCTCTCTTGTCTCCAGGGTCTGAGACTCCTTAGGGCTGATCTTAGCAGTGACGACCAAAGGAAAAAACGCTTTCAGCAACTCTGCCTTTTCTGTATCCTTTGCCACCAGGGCACCCACCCCACTCAGTAGCAGGCCTATATTTTCCCCAGTCTTCCTTTTTCTTCTGATGTATTTGAAGAATCCCTTCTTGTTGTCCTTGACATCTCTTGCCAGATTTAATTCTAAATGGGCCTTGGCCTTCCTTGTCGCATCCCTGCATACTCCGATAGTGTCCCTATATTCCTCCCAAGTGACCTGTCCCTTTTTCCACATGCTGTAAACTTCCTTCTTCTGAGTGAGCTTTGATAAGAGCTCCTTTCTCATCCATGCAGGTCTCCTGCCCCCTTTGCTGGCCTTCTTACTCATAGGGGTGCACCCGATCTTTAGTTTGGAGGAAGTGATGCTTGAATACTGACCAGCTGTCTTGGACCTCTCTTCCTTCTAGGACCTTAACAGATGGGATTCTTCCAAGTAGATCCCTGAAGAGGCCAAAATTTGCTCTACTGAAGTCCAGGGTTACAATCCTACTTTTTGCCCTGCTTCCTACTTGCAAGATACTGAACTCCACCACATCATGGTCACTTCAGCCAAGGCTGCCCATGACCCTCATGTCTCCAAATAGTCCTTCCTCATTTGTTAATACAAGGTCCAGCAGCCCACCTCTCCTTGTTGGCTTCTCCACCACCAGTGTCAAACTGTTGTCATCGATGCACTGCAGGAACCTCCTGATCTGTTTGTGCCTAGCTGTGTGGTCTTCCCAGCAGAAGTCAGGGTGGTTGAGGTCCCCGATGAGAACTGGGGCTTGTGACTGAGAGGCTACTTCCAGCTCTCTGAAGAAGGCTTAATCTACTTCCTCTTCCCGATCAGGTGGTCTATAGGAAACACAACAGTATTAGCCATGGTAGCCTGCCCTTTAATCCTTACCCATAAGCTCTCAGCTCACTCTTCGTTCACCCCTGGGCAGAACTCCACTCATTCCAGTCGCTCTCTTACATGAAGAGTAGCTCCACTACCTCGTCTTCCTGGCTAGTCTTTTCTAAAAAGCACTTAGCTTTCCAAGACAGCATTCTAGTCATGTGAGCCATCCCACCATGTCTCCGTGATTGTAATGAGATCATAGTCTTGTGACCACACACAGATCTCTAGTTCTTCCTGTTTGTTTCCCTTACTACATGCATTAATATACAAGCATTATACAATCAGTAGGTATTAATCATTCCTTCAGTAAACACTAGACGTATAAGAGACATTTGATTAAAATCGAGTGGGAAGAAATCATTCCAAGTTTCTTCAATACAGCAAAACTTGCTTGTCCTTATTTTCTCACAGAAAAATTAAATTTTTGCAATGTTACCTGAAGAAATTCATAACTGTGTCTTAGAATACATATTTCTCAGGATTTCTAGGAAATACCATAATATAATAAATCCCTTACAAATAATTCTCTAACCGTTATACACATTTAACTCTGGTTAGTGAAATGCTGGAAGAATATTTTACCACATGCATAAAGAATATTTACAACCATTAAAATCAATCATTAAACTAAAATAGACTGGTCATTAACAGACACCATATTACTTAGTCTTTATATGCAGTTGGCAATTTTGAGCAACTGGATCAATTTCCCCAAACCAAAATGTCTTAGAAAAGCTTAATTTTTAGAGAGGACATTCAGAATTTTCTGCAAAAGGTTATTTTCAATTATGTCTTAAGCTAAACACCCACTACTGAAAGTTCATAATACCTAATTATTAAAAATAACTGACTTTAAAACCATTACATTTACTTTTAGCAGATATTTTTTATCTAGATTTAACTTTGTTATATATATACATCTTATACATATGTATATATATATATCTTATATCTTTTATATCTAAAGATATATCTAGATATATCTTTGTTATATATATACTTACAAATCTTTTCACCTATACCTCCAACACATCCACTCTCCTTATGTTCCAACAAGTTGCCCACTTACAGCTCCTATTTTCCCAGACAATACTTAGCAAAACATTATGCAGTGTTTTTTATGTTACTTATCCTGGAGAAGGAAAAGAAGATAAGCGGAAAGGTACTTTACGACTCAAGGCTGTTTATAAGGAAATTCTTGCAATTGATTTAGTGCAAATAATACATGATTACAACAGATAAAGTTAGAATATTTCAGTTAATTTGATATGATACATGCTATGAAAAATCTGATTAATGGGGAATAAAGCTCTTTTGATATTAGTTAAAGGGAAAATTTCAAAGCAATGCAAAGATCTTTTACTCCTACTGAAGTTGACAGCAGTTTTCTGACCAAAGTCACATACAGTATTTCAAAATTCACACTATTAGTTAAGAAACTAAACTTTCAGAATACTAATGACAAGTTGAGTTACGATGGATTGGAATAAAATGTCTGTTTTTATACAGTTGCTTTACTGTATATAGTGTATTTTGTTTACTACAAGTTTTGTCCTTAACGGTACTGAGTGTCTTTGAAACTATAAACGGGTCAGTTCAGTAATTCCGCCTGGAAAACCACAGTATTTAAAAAAAAAATATAGCATACCTATATATATAACCATATTACTATATATATCAAATAGAGGAAAAATCCTTTGGAATTTGTATTTCAAAAGTACAAGTAAACAACATAATAAATTCTTCACATGCTCCATCTTCAGGGTGCCTATCTTCAAGGTGCCTCTCTCTGTTATTAGCAGAGAATACCTTTAAAAGGCTATTTCTGTGCAAAAGTAAAATATTAAGGTATAAGGTATATATAAAAACAATATTTTTTACAGAAGCTGTTCTACTTAAAAAACTTTTCACTTATACCTCCAACACACCCACTCTTTTATCTTCCAACAAGTTTCCCTTTTACAGCCCCTGTTTTTACAGATAATACTTAATAAATCATTATGCAGTGCTTTTTATGTTACTTATCCTGGAGAAGGAAAAGAAGATAAGTAGCAATCAGCACTGGGTAACTTTCTTAATGTTGGTACATTTGCATTGGTATCTATACTTACAGTTATATAGGTACGCTACTGTCACTTTTTTCCTTATCAAATACTTTTATATGGGAAAAAGCTCCCCAGGAACAACCCTCCCCTCTCCCCAAAAAAACAAACCAAAACAAAATAAAAACAAAAAATGCCACCACCAACACCAAAAATCATAAAAGCCTTATTGAAAACTGTGTTACAGGCTAGGAGATTAAATCAGCCTGATGCATCTTTTCATGCTATATCACTGGTTTAAAGTTGCACAGAAATAAAGCATTTTTTTTTCTTATTATTATTACTTTTAACTGGAGAAACAGAAAGCATGGAAATGTTGTTACTCTGAAAATTCCCATAATTGGAAATACGAATATGAAAAACATCTGTCTCCAACATGAATATGAAAAAAAAAAAAAAAAAAAAACAAGTTTATTCTAAATATTAATTCTTCTACCTAAAGCATACAACAGACCAAATATTTTTTTCTCACTCTTTGTAGAAAGGACACATTATATAGAAGGGATTGTTCTGTTTTTGTTCTTTTTTTTTTTCTTTTCAGATTTTACTGATAAATAAAGAGACACATGAAACGTGCTTGAACATATAATTCCTAATAATCTCCCTATTCAACTAGGAGCTCATTGACTGCCACTGTCTTGAACTGTTCTTTTCAGCATGAATTTGTTGCACAGGATCTAGCCATTATAGCCTTTGTAGCGAGAAAATTTGTGTGGCCAAAGCCCAATTAGAGTTGAAGCTGGCCAGGTCTGTGGGAGACAATAAAAAGGACTTTTTTAAATATGTGAACAGAAAAAGGAGGACCAGAGAAAACACAGGTCCACTAATTGATGAGGATGGTCACCTCACAAACAAGGAAATAGGCAAAGCAGAAATGGTTAATGCCTTCTATGCCTCTGTCTTCAACGCCGATGATGGGCTTCGAGACCCTAGGTGCCCTGAGCTGGAGGACCATGACGATGGGAATGATAAACTCCCAACCAACCTTGAACATGTGCAGGATTTGCTGCTCCACCAGGATCCATACAAGTCCATGGGTCCAGATGGGATTCATCCCAGGGTGCTTAAAGAGCTGGCTGATGTCATCACGGGACCTCTTTCAGTTATTTTTCAATGGTCTTGAGAATCTAGAGTGGTCCCAGTTGACTGGAAGCTGGCAAATGTTGTGCCAAATTTCTAGAGGGACAAGAAAGAAGACCTTGGTAACTACAGGCCTGTCAGTCTCACATCAGTGCCTGGTAAAATTACGGAGAAGATTATCCTGGGAGTTATTGAAATGCATCTGGGGGACAACAGATTCATAGGTCACAGCCAACATGGGTTCACAAGTGGTAGGTCTGTTTAACAAATTTAATTTCCATTTATGATAAGATCACCCATCTAGTCAATCAAGGGAAGCCAGTTGATGTAATATTTTTGGATTTCATTAAAGCTTTCAATACAGTTTCCCATAGGATCCCACTGGACAAAATGTCCATCATACAGCTAGATAAAAACATAATACAATGGGTGAACAATTGGCTGACAGGTAGGGCTCAAAAGGTTATGGTAAATGGGGTTACATCAGGCTGGCAGCCAGTCACCAGTGGGGCCCTCCAGGACTCCATTTTAGGGCCAGTTCTTTTCAATGTTTTCATAGAAAAAGATATGCATGTAGGACTAGAAGATGTTTTGAGTAAGTTTGCTGTCGTTACTAAACTGGGAGGAGCTGTTGACTCTGTTGAGGGTGGAAAGGACTTGCAGAGTGATCTGGACAGATTGGAGAGCTGGGCAATCACCAACCGCATGAAGTTTAACAAGAGCAAGTGCCGGGTCCTGCACCTGGGAAGGGGCAACCCAAGCTATACATACAGACTAGGGGACAAGACACTGGAGAGCAGCCCCACAGAGAAGGATCTGGGGGTTACGATTGATAGCAAGTTGAATATGAGCCAGCAGTGCACCCTGGCAGCCAAGAGGGCCAACCGTATCGTGGGGTGCATCAAGCACGGCATTGCTAGTCGGTCGAGGGAAGTGATTGTCCCGCTCTACTTTGCGCTGGTGCGGCCTCACCTCGAGTACTGTGTGCAGTTTTGAGCACCGCAGTACAAAAAGGACATGAAGCTATTGGAGAATGTCCAGAGAAGGTCTACAAAGATGGTGAATGGCCTAGAGGGAAGAGGTATGAGGAGTAACTGAGGTCAGTTGGTCTGTTCAGCCTGGAAAAGAGGAGGCTGAGGGGAGACCTCATCACAGTCTACAGCTTCTTCATGAAGGGGAGGTGAGGGGAAGGCACCGATTTATTCTCTTTAGTGACCAGTGATAGGACCCAGGGGAATGGAGTCAAGCTGTGACAGGGGAAGTTCAGGTTGGCTATCAGGAAAAAGTTCTTCACTGAGAGGATGGTTACACACTGGAACAGGCTCCCCAGGACATAGTCATGGCACCAAGCCTGTCAGAGTTTAAGAAGCATTTGGACTATGCTCTTAGCCATATGGTCTGAATTTTTGGGTAGACCTTTGTGGTGCCAGGATTACTCAATGATCCTTGTGGGTCCCCTCCAAGTAGGGATATTCTGTGATTCTATGATTATCAGCATGCATGTGAGCCAGTCAGAGCAAATGAATCCAAGGGACTGAATCTATCAGTTAGATGCACTAGTTACAATGTCCACACAAGATATTATAACAGTATAATTCTAGTCTTTTAATTAGTCCCGTATAACAACGTTTTTACTGGAATTTCTGTGCAATATTTCCTTTTGTGAAAGTGGGGAAAAAAATGAAAAAAGGAAAAATGATTTTACCTTTGAATTTACTCCTTAATGAATGTAATAGTTTCTTATTGAAAACGATGGAAGTAGAATGGAAATGGAATTTTTATTTATATTGTTGGAAAAAATGAGTTGTATTTCATGTGGCATGAGGAAACAGTAGAATAGGAGGTAAACGGAGGAAAAATGAAAATGGAAACAATGTAGTTGTAAAGAGTTGATAAAAAATGAATATAGACAGCACTTTTAAAACTTTTGGTAGAAATCTAAAAGAAAAGAAGATAAAAATATGATAAAGATTAGAAAAAAAAAGAAAGGAGTGAACTGTAGGAGCTTAACAACTGTCATCTCATTTTTATGTGAAAAAAATAGCATTCTTATTTTTTATTTTATTAACTGATATGGTCCTCAACCTTTTTCTAAACACTTTAGCTTTTCACATTTTTTTTCTTTTCTACTCCGCCCTTTTTTATTTTTCTTTTCTACTTTACAATTTTTTTTGCACAATTTCCTTTTATTCCACTGTCTTCTATTTAAGTTTGCTATTCATCTTCTTTCTACTAACTCAGTGATAATTTCAGAAATGTGTTGACTAGAACATTTCTATTATTTATGTTGGAAAAACAGACTACAGAGAGAAACAGGGTATTTAAAATTATGTGAAGAAAGAAATGAATAACATTAAAATAAAAATAGCAAACTGACATTTGGTTAAGAACTTGTCATTTATAACACCTTTAAGGACAATTTCAAATACTAATGCACTTACCATAATTTGAATATGGTTTTAATGAACACGTGTCATAGTCATTTAAAAAAAAAAAAGAACAAAAAGAAAAACAAACAGCAACAAAAAACTTAGTTCCTGGTAGTTTAACTTATCCAACTTTTATATATTTCTGATTGTCTCCTCTATTTTTCTTAGGAAATTCAAATTCCTTAGTGTTATTTTAAAAGTAAGACTCACTAGATTACTTGGAAATTATAAGGCATGAATTTATCTAGCAGAAGCTAAACAATTGACTGTTATTTAATCTGTTTCCCAAACTTAAAACTGTATTTTGTCCTTTGTGTTTTGATAACAATTTCCAATCTTAAGCAAAATTTGATTTTGCTTACCAAAATACATAAACATCAAAGATTTAGAGTTCCCAGAAATTACATTTTTCTTCAAGAATCAAGTGAGTTTTCTCCCTGAGTGACAGTATACCAATAACATACTGCAAGAGAATGAACATGATAGCTTTGCCCTTCACATTTTTGTTTTTACTACCTGTTTAGGTAATCAGTACAGCCTGCATGCTATTGCTTATATCAATTAAATCAGGTCAAAAGCATAACAGCAGGAAAAAAAGATCAGTCAGTTACCATATGAAAACCCAAGACGCTGGGGCACCTTATGGTATGTGCAAACAATTCACTATACAATTTCTGGAGAGAGAAAACTGGCATACTGTTGAATGCTGTTTTCCTCTGGGTAAAATTTTAATTAAAAAAGCAGCATGGATACAGGTTTTAGATCTTCACTATTCAAATAGCTTGGATAGCTGTATTGAATTTTAAAATCTTATAAACTATTTCATTAAAAAAAAAAATCAACTTCTGTTGTCTCAGTCTTAGAACTGTTTATAATAGGATTGACCAGAATTTATGAGTCAGCTGAACCCTAAAGTACATCATAGCAAAACTCATGGAAGGGATACTGAAAAAGTGCAATGACTTCTTCTGCATCAAACTATCAAACTTCAAAAGCAAACACCTGCTTTCATATCTGAGGGATGAGGATAGGTAGCACCTGTTACACAAATTTTCTTTAATTCATCAGGGGTGTCTGAAGTCCTGAATTCTTTTGCCATTCACCTGAGTGTGGTCAGACCCATTTACTAAGGAGTTATGCAGCTGGGCCCCTCTCTAATCATTCAGCTCTATCACACAATGGGAACAGAGAGGTTCACAGAAGACCCATGTGTCTGACCCTCAAACTGTATGTCTATGTAACCAATTCTGCAAGTCCTTTTATTACACTTTTCTGAATTCAAGGATGACCATGTTTATATTCTTGTATTCGTATGGTACATTTGTGTTATCACAGTTTCATCAAGATATGTAGTAGCCAAGGGTAAATATTAAAAAAAAAAAAAAAAAAAAACTATACATTTTCTTTACGGACTATTTTTCCTTTATCAGTTTAATGTGATTATTAGAGTCACATAAGCACTTAATAGGCAATTATTCAGTTTGTGAGGCACTATGTATTTGTGCAATGGGTAAAAACTTTGTTAACTCTGATTTCTAGAGCTTGGAGTTACATGTTAAAAGAATATATATATATTCTTTTCAAACAAAACATCACTTTGTGCTTACCTTCAGACATGTAAAGGTATGCACGCGCTTAAAAAACATACAGATGTAAATACAATGCTAGGTTATCCTCAGTGGTAAAGGTCATGCATTTTAAAATGTCAATATAACAAAAGCTAATGGGAGGAAAAATGAAAGGCTTACCTTATCTTTTCTAAGAGAAAGGAAAAAGGAAAGCAAAAATATTCATGGTGTACAGATAAAGGAGACACAAATTACACTCTTAAGATGGATTCATTAGCTCTATTTTTGACATTTAACAGTTAGACTTCTAATTCTGACCTAGTCATCTATACTACTTTTATAGTAGCCAGAGACACAAACAAGTCATCTGGAAAGTTATTTCATCTTAAATATGTGTCTAAACCTACCCTGAAAGTTCAGCTTCTGGTAAAACCTCTGAGACCTGTGTGTGGTCTAAGGTCTCAAATCTCTGAGGCCTGAGTTTGTGTTCCAGACATGTGTTTACTCCATGTTAAAAGTAAATCTGATTCCTCTTTCATTTGCTTACTTAAAAAAAAAAAAAAAAAAAAAAAAAGATTAAAAAAAATATATGTATATATGTATTTATTTATTTTAATAGAAACAAGCAACAAATGCATGAATTGGAAGGGACCAGGAACTTCACCTGGACACTTAGTAGATCAGGATATCAAGTCACACATCCACATAACTGGCATCAGGTGCACATCACCCATTTGGCCTAGATATTGTTGATAATATGTAATATGCCTCTGGAGGTGCCTACCTCTCTCTATTGCTTTCATATCCCATACGGAGTTGCAAATCATCTGGAAACATAAATAGATGTCTGAGCTCTCATTATAGTCAAAGAAGGTTAAGGATCTAGAAACTTCTTGCACCATATAGATAACTAGTCTGGATTGAGATACTTGGCTCCCATTTCATGCTTATCATACATCTTGCTAAAAAAGAGCATTGTACAGACAGTGTTCCTGTGTCATTTCTAACAGTGCCTTTCACATATTTTAGTAAGTATGTACATATATGTATATGAATATGTATAGCTGAAGAGCTTGCCTAAATATATGTTTTTCAAGCTTGTATCTGTGTAAACCCACGGTTCCATTTTAGGGCCAGTTGTCTTTAATGTTTTCATAAATGACTTGGATGTGAGACTAGAAAGTGTATCGAGTAAGTTTGCAGGTGATACTAAATTGAGAGAAGAGGTTGACTCTGCTGAGGGTAGAGAGGCCTTACAGAAAGATTTTGACAGTCTAGAGGCTGAGGAATCATCAACAATATGAAGTTCAACAAGAGCAAGTGTTAGGTTTGGCACCTGGGAAGGGGCAACCCTGGCTATATGTACAGATTGGGGGATAAGATACTAGAGAGAAGCCCCACAGAAAGGGATCTGGGGTTTTGGTCAACAGCAAGTTGAATATGTGTCAACAGTGAGCTCTGGCAGCCAGAAGGGCCAGCCAAATCCTGGGGTGCATCAAGCATGGCATTGCTAACTGGTCAAGGGAAGTGATTGCTCCACTCTGCTCTGCATTGGTATGGCATCACCCTCAGTGCTGCATGCAACTTTGGGTGCCACAATATAAGAAGGACATACAGCTATTAGAGAGTGTCCAAAGGAGGGCTACAGAGACAGTGAAGGGTCTAGAGGGCAAAATGTGTGAGGTGAAGCTGAAGTCACTTGGTTTGATCATCCTAGAGAAGAGGAGACTGAGGGGAGACTTCATGGCAGCCTACAACTTTTTCACAAAGGAGAGTGGAGGGACAGGAGCTAGTGACAGAGGCACTTCTCTCTGGTGACACTGATAGGACTTGAGGGAACAGCGTGAAGTTGCATCAGGAGAGGTTCGGGCTGAATATTAGGAAAAGGTTCTTCACTAAGAGGGTGGTCAGGCACTAGAACAGGCTCCGCAGGACAGTGGTCACAACAACGAGCCTGCCAGAGCTCAAGAAACATTTGGACAATGCTCTTAGACATATGGTCTGAATTTTGGGTGGTCCTGTGCAGACCCAAGAGTTAGACTCGATGATATTTGTGGGACCCTTCCAACTTAGGATATTCTATGATTCTATGTTTCTAATATTAGTAATTATAGAAGTATAGTAATAATCGTTATATGTTGTTATAATTGTTATAAGTTATTTAATATCCATAAGAGTTGTCTTGGTTACTACTAGAAATATGGACTTAAGGACTTCCTGGGAGACATAGACTAGAAAATTCCACCAATATCTGTGGTGGATCAGGTCTGATCTTTCTTTGTATTTATAATTTATAGTATCAAATTTGCAAATAAATATAAAACTCAAAGGTTAATCTTGTAGACAACAACACTGAATGTCCAGTTTAAGGTCTCTTATGTACTTGCCTTGTTGTTTTCCAGATCCATCATTCCCTCTTCTGAAGTAGAGATAAGGAAAACCTTAATTTATTTGTGAATGTCATCCAAAGTTGAGAAGAACCATTATTTTGTATTGCTAACCATTTTCTTGGACTGTTTCCTACTCTAATTTTCTGGTACTGTTCTCCCTGCACTTTTATTTTCTAAAGTTCTGGTCATCTGCTCACCAAGTTCAAACCTTCTCCACAAAAGTCCCATAGTTCCTTGTTTTATGTTGTTTTTGTTCTAAATTAAAATATTTCTCTACAACAACTGCTTGATTTCTTACAAACAGTGGAAGTTACTAAGCACACCACAACCCTTTCTGTATGACTGCACTCTGCGTCACATATCTTATTCACAATATGTTTTAGTCAAAAAATCTTATGGGTTCTGTGAGAATATTTCATATTTCCTACATAACATACAAAAATTACAACCAGGGAAAGATATAAAATGTTCAGTTAGAGAAGCCTTTTGATTAATGTAGGTAAATAGAGTTGACACCTACACCCAGAACATTGGTGGGTTGGTTTTCAGACCCACCCGTGTTTCAAAACCTAACTCTATCCAGAGTGTGGTTATCACAATACGGGAGGGGAGTGGGGATGAGGACAGAAACACCCAAAGCCTTTTTATTGATAAACCCGATACAGGTTTATATATAATTTTCTGTATTTAAAAGTTTGGATCTTTTAGTTTCTCCAGTTTTTGAAACACTTAGCAGTAATTTGCATTATGATGCTTCCAAGTAAAAGCCTGATAATAATTTTCCCTGGAGGAATTGTTCTGCTTTAAGGCATGTTCTTAGTAGAATTATTTCTAACTTATAGCAATACACACAGTCTTCTTATGTGTCACATGTCTCCACCAACTGATAGACATAAAAACCTTTCAAGGCTACATCTAAAATACTTCTCTGCTAACAACGTTGAAAGTTTACTGTGAGAATATACAGACACAAAAAGGAAGTAGGTTCTAATCGTATTTTTGAATTAGCATAGGTATGGTTTCTGATTAAATTTTCTCACCATTGTGTAAAAACAATTTTAAAGTTAAGTAAATATTTTTATGGAGCACAGTACAGATATCTCTTGCTATTCTTTTGGGCAGTGCTGTCAGCAAAAGATTTTTTCCACAGTGGAACATGTACCTAGTCAGAATTTTGTTTATATGAATTATACACACATATAAACTAAGCATACAGATTTATGTTTTGTGTGACCCTTTTAACTCTCTGTACTTGCTGTTAAGTTGTATATTTTTCCATAGGAGCACTGTAACTCATAAGAAAATAACTAACGCAGAAAACTCAGTTAAGTCTCAAAAATAGGCATTAGTTCTGAGGTCTGGTGCTCCTTTTGGGAAATCAAAGTTTTTATTGCCAGATAAATTAGTGTTTTGAATGTATGAATACAGATGCAGTTTGCAAATTTGTCACAATCTGTCTTCCAGCAGAAAGAATTTATACTGTATATAGTAATGGAAAACAGAAAACTGCATATTTCACTAAATTACAGCTGTGTATGGTAAGATTTATATGGTTGTTTTGTGTCAGTGAAACATGTAGGTCTACAGTATTTCAGTTCAATATTCCACACAGAAATGTGGTATTCTTATTTTAAAGTTATTTTATACTTGTTAATAGAACAAATAAAATATTGCATTTGTTGTAGGAAAAAAAAAAACATACATAATAACTATGTTTATCAATGTTTTACTGCAGAAGATCACTGTGGTAAAAATCTTGTTCTTCTCAATACAGGCTAGACAGACCATATCTGAGAATTTCCAGCCTGCGAGCCATTTTCCTAAGTCGGTCTAAGGCCTAATTCCTAAGTGTCTACTCAGTGCAGATTTAAATGTTTTAGATGACTGGTATATCGTGATAGGTGGCCAATGCTAAAAGAAATGCCCCAAATAAGTGATGAAGTCACACTTTTATTATAAAAAGTTAATTTAGAGATTGAAAATTCTCCAATAATAAAAAGCTACACCCAGATGACCAGTTTCTTTTTGCTTTCATGCTTCCACTTAATGGACTCCTACGTTTTATTTTATTTTTCCCTGTCAATTCTCTTACAGCAACCAGCCTTCAAAACAGGAGTTAACAAGATTTTTATTCTTTTTTCCCGGCTGTGAAGTATTGGATCCAATTACTTCCAGCAACTAAAACCAGGGTTTATTTTAATAGGATTTGCAGTAAAACAAGGCATATAAAAATCAGTTGCATAGGCAAAGAATTTTTCATCTTTAATCATTAAGCTACCAGTACAAATTGAGCCCTGCAGTTATTTCATTCCCAAAGGAGATCAGAGATTTAAAGAATTCACAGGATTCAATATTTGTGTTTGAGTGAACATGTTAAGTGTTTTTTGTGGCTGCTATCATTAAAACTGTATTTCAGTACTTTATTTTAAATGCATACAATGCTGATTCTCTTTAAATGATAACTTGTAACTCTTACTAGACATAGAGCGTTAAGGGCATCTGTGTTACATTACCACCCTTCCCACAGATGCCTACAGTTTGCCTGGTTTCTAATGCATTACTACTATTTGTCAATATGGGCAATTTAAACAGCCTTTTTTCTTCAGTGGCAAAGAGCTACAAACTACAATCTGTTATTTCTATGACAAAAAGATGTATTACTGGAAAAAAAAAAAAAAAAGTGTTCTTCCTCTGCAATATATGAACTCCTGAAAATCAAAATATGCTCTGTCCAAATTATTCAAAATATTTGCCAAATGCCAACAATTTGTTTTCCCATGGGAATGTGAATGTGGAACAGTTGAAATTTATATTACAGTGCTGTTGAAAGAGACAGAAATTAACAACTGGATAACAAAATACTCTCTCTATTATGAGAGAATTGCACAACAATTTAGCTCAAATATAAGTAACATGGGGCCAAATGCAAGTCCTGCATAAAGGGATTAACATTTCTTCTAGAATAAAATATGATGCATTCCCAAAAAATTTTTGATTCCTGTGTAATTAATATATTTCTGTATGCAACAAAGATGTTCCAGAGTCTGAAACAAATTATTCGCCCCCCAGCTAACTATAACACCTAGTGGTCTGCGTTGTCTGTTAATCTAATGTTTTAATTTATGTTAAATCCTTTTTTTTTTTTTTTCAAGAATCTCCTTCTCATACATGTTTCAGCTACTACAGTGACTTACGTTACACCTCTTGTTGCAGATGAAATATGACAAAGAAGTATTTTTTTTTTCATGGTCTTAATTGATCTTCCCTTCTATTCCTTTTTTTTTAGGCTATCAAGTTACACAACAAAATTAGGCAATGCTTCCTAGTGAAGGGTTAAAAATTTCAATAGAGTACTGAATCTGTCTTTTTAAAAATAAACATGGAGGATGAGAATGTTCTGAGTTTCAGTATTTTCACCTTACTCAAAAGCCTTCTAGGGATGTATTCATGACTCAAGCTGTTGGACTGTCACATAGAAAACAACAAGTGCTATTATCCTTAAATATATTAAGTAAACTAAGAAGATGTCAGCCAGATAGTAAATAGGTCAACACTTTCCATTTCAGTTTTATATATTTCAATCTATACTCCTATTTCATAGTAATGAATTTAAAATAGCATACATACATATCCCATATTTAAATGAATTTTATATTTTTATTATTTATTTATTATGCTACAAATTTTGTGTCTTGTCTGTGATGTCTATAATTATAATTCACTTATAGGCAACATTTTTATATGGTCCCCACTCAAAAGCTTGGCACGTAGGCTAGAATATATATAATGTTTACATTTAAATAAGTGAATAAAGACATTTTCAAGAGCAGTTCATCTCCTTTTAATATAGTCATTTAAAATGAGAGAACTGAATAATACCCTAATATTCCCTGTTCCACCAAATGATTATAAAGACAGACTAGATGTATCAGAAATTGTACATTATTAAACTGAATGTTGTGTTTAGGTTGTATATCTATATGTATTGCCTCACCCTGACCCACAATTTTACACATTCAGGATTCCGTGTCCAACTCAGTTGTTCAAGTATCCCCAGTAAGGGGATCCCAGGAACGCTTGTCTTTAAATCCCAACTCCTGTTTTGGAAGTTTAGCAGCTGTTTTGGAAAATGTTCCCCTAAATGTTCACACTTTCTTCTCATCTATTGTATAGGAATCATTGACAAGAATCTCTAACTAGCAGATCTCTTGGAAAGCTTGTATAATAAACATTTGCAATGGTATCATCCTTGCATGAAGGCAATGGTACTGATAGGGTTATCCCAATTCATGATTATGAGTTTTGTATAAAGAAATCCAGATGGACTGGAATATGTACATGTGTAGGAGGGCAAGTGCAGGGAGTGCCTGAGAGAGAGGCTGCAGATGGTTTGACTGTTGAACTGAGAATATGTATCTGTAATTTATCTAGAAGATGAAGTAAACAGCACATTAATTAAATTTGCAGATTATACCAAATTGGAAAGTGTTGCAAACACTATTGAGGAAAGATATAAAACAAAGTGACCTAGAAAAGTTTAGAAACATAAGCAAGATTTTACAAGATGAGACATAGTAAGTCTCACTTCAGTGCCTGCTAAAATTATGGAGAAGATTATTCTGGGAGTTACTGAAAAACACCTAAAGGACAATGCAGACATAGGTCAGAGCCAGCATGTGTTCACTAGGGGAAGGTCATGTTTAACAAAATTAATTTCCTTCTATGAAAAGATCACCCAGCTCGTTGACCAAAAGAAGCCAGTCGATGTAATCTTTCTGGATTTCAGTAAAGCTTTCAATACTGTTCACAGTATCCTTCTGGACAAAACTGAGCTTGGCAAGGGATGCAAAGAATAACAGGAATGTATTCTATAGATACATTGCTCAGAAAAGAAAGGCCAAGGAGAGTGCACCCCCTCTGATGGATGAGAAAGTTGAACTGGTAACAATAGACATGGAGAAGGCTGAGGTACTCAACGACTTCTTTACCTCAGTCTTCACTGGCAATCAGGCTTCCCAAGTCTTCCATTTCCCTGAACCCATAGATGGAGTGTGGGGGATCAAAGTCCCACCAATTGTAAGTGAAGATCAGGTTCGAGACCACTTGAGGGAACTGAACAGGTACAGGTTTATGGGACTTGAAGACATATCTCAGTGTCCTGAAGGAATTGGCTGATGTAATTGCCAAGACTCTCTCCATTATAATTGAAAATTCCTGGCAGTAAGGCAAAGTCTCTGGTGACTGGAAAAAGGGAAACATCACTCCCATTTTTAAAAAGGGTAGAAAGAGACACAGGGAACTAGACTCAGGGAACTACAGACCGGTAAGCCTCACCTTTGTGCCTGGAAAAGATCCTCCTGGAAGCAATGCTGAGGCACATGCAAGATCTGAGTGATTTGAGGCAGCCAGCATGGCTTCACCAAGGGTGAATCATGCCTGACCAATCTGATGGCTTTCTACGATAGAGTGACTGCATCAGTTGACAAAGGAAGACCGACTGATGTCATTTACCTGGACTCCTGCAGGGCCTTTGACAGGGTCCCATATGACATCCTGGTCTCCACATGGGAGAGATACGGCCTTGATGGGTGGACTGTTCAGTGGATAAGGAGCTGGCTTGAAGGTCACACCCAGAGAGTGGTGGTCAATGGCTCTATTTCCAAGTGGAGGCCAGTGACAAGTGGTGTCCCTCAGGGGCCTATCCTGGGACTGGTACTGTTTAATATCTTAATCAATGACACAGATAGTGGGATCAAGTGCACCCTCTGTGAATTTGCAGATGAAACCAAGCTGAGTGGTGCAGTTGATACCAAAGAAGGAAGGGATGCCATCCAAAGGGACCTGGAAAAGCTTGAGAAATGGGCCCACGTCAACCTAATGAGGTTCAACAAGTATAAATGCAGGGCGCTGCACATGGACTGGGGCAATCCTGGACATGAGTACAAACTGGGAGAACTCATTGAGAGCAACCCTGCAGAGAAGGACTTGGGGCTTCTGGTGGATGAAAAGCTCAATGTGAATCAGCAGTGTGTGCTTGCAGCCTAGAAGGCCAACTGCATCTTGGACTACATTAAAAGAGGAGTGGCCAGCAGGTCAAGGGAGGTGTTTGTCCCCCTCTACTCAGCCCTTGTGAGGCCCCCCTTGGAGTACTGTGTCCAAGTCTGGACCCTCCAGCACAAGAAGGATGTTGATGTCTTAGAGTGGGCCAGAGGAGGACCACAAAGATGATCAAGGGGTTGGAGCACCTCTCCTGTGAAGACAGGCTGAGAGCACTGGGGCTGTTCAGCCTAAAGAAGAGAATGCTCTAGGGTAACCTCATTGCAACCTTTCAGTACTTGAAGGGGACTTATAAAACAGATGGGGAACAACTCTTTTCTCAGTCAGATATTGACAGGATGAGAGGGAATGGTTTTAAACTAAGAGGGGAGATTAAATTAGAGGTTAGAAGAAAATTTTTCACTCGGAGGGTGGTGAGGCACTAGAACAGGTTGCCCAGAGGGGTTGTGGATGCCCCATCCCTGAAGGTCTTCACGACCAGGTTAGATGAGGCCCTGAGCATAGGCAGGGTTGGTGTCATCCCTGCCTATGGCGGGGGGGTTGATCTATATGATCTTTGAGGTCCCTTCCAACCCATGCCATTCTATGATTCTGTGAAAATGACCAGAATACAATTAGATACAAGCATAATAAGATGGGTGAACTATTGGCTGAAGGTTCAGGCCCAGAGGGTTCTTGTAAATGGAATTACATCAGTATGGTGAGCTGTCACTAGTGGGGTTCCCCAGGACTCCATTTTAGGACCAGTCCTCTTCAGTGTTTTCATAAAGGATTTGGATATAGGACTTTGGATGAAAGATTTGAAGGTTTTTTGATTAAGTTCACAGACAATACCAAATTGGGTGGAGCTTTTGACTCTGTCAAGAGTGCTGAGGCCTTGCAGAGAGATCTGGACAAATTAGAGAGCTGGGCAGTCACCAGCAATATGAAGTTTAACAAGAGCATGTGTCAGATTCTGCACCTGTGATGGAGCAACCCTGCCTATACATACAGACTGGGGGATGAGATACTGGAGAACAGCCCTGCAGAGAGGGATCTGGGGGTTTTGATCGACGACAAGCTGGACATGAGCCACAAGAGCAGTGTGTCTTGGCAACCAGGAGGGCCAACTGTACATCAAGCATATCATTACTAGCCAATTGAGGGGAGTGATTGTCCTGCTCTACGCTGCACTTGTGTGTCCTCACCCTGAGTACTGTGTGCAGTTTTAGCACCCCACAGTATAAGAAGGATAAAAAACTGCTAAAGAGTGTCCAAAGGATGACTACGAAGATGGCAAAGAGTCTAGATAGAAAGATGTATGAGGAGCAGCTGAAGTCACTTGGATCGTTCAGCCTTGAGAAGAGAAGACTGAAGGTGTTGTGGTCTACAGTTTCCACACAAGGGGGAACGGAGGGGCAGTTGCTGATCTGTTCTCTCTGGTGCCCACCAATAGGACCCAAGGAAATGGCATGAAGCTGCAACAGGGGTGGTTCAGGCTGGATTTCAGGAAGAGGATCTTCAATGAGAGGGTGGTCGGCAAGTGGAACAGGCTCCCCAAAGCAGTGGTCATGACACCTAAGAGCCTGCCAGGGTTCAAAAAGCATTAGGACAATGCCCTCAGACACATGATCTGATTTATTTGTTTGTTTGTTTGTTTGTTTCTGTGTTTATGGATGGTCCTCTGGGGACCCAGGATTTGGACTTGTGGATGATCCCTGTGGGTCCCTTCCAACTCAGATATTCTATGGTTCTATTGTTTTAGAATGAAAGTTAATGTATTAAAAATATAGAAATTGAATACAGCAGAGATAACTTGAAAGCAACAATGAAACTGAAAGTGTAACACTGTTCATGGTAGGATCAGAGATCGATTTCTCTTTCTGTTCAATTTTCTCTCCTCTCCTCTCCTCTCCTCTCCTCTCCTCTCCTCTCCTCTCCTCTCCTCTCCTCTCCTCTCCTCTCCTCTCCTCTCCTCTCCTCTCCTCTCCTCTCCTCTCCTCTCCTCTCCTCTCCTCTCCTCTCCTCTCCTCTCCTCTCCTCTCCTCTCCTCTCCTCTCCTCTCCTCTCCTCTCCTCTCCTCTCCTCTCCTCTCCTCTCCTCTCCTCTCCTCTCCTCTCCTCTCCTCTCCTCTCCCCTCCCCTCCTCTCCCCTCCCCTCCCCTCCCCTCCCCTCCCCTCCCCTCCCTCCCCTCCCCTCCCCTCCCCTCCCCTCCCCTCCCCTCCCCTCCCCTCCCCTCCCCTCCCCTCCCCTCCCCTCCCCTCCCCTTCCCTTCCCTTCCCTTCCCTTCCCTTCCCTTCCCTTCCCTTCCCTTCCCTTCCCTTCCCTTCCCTTCCCTTCCCTTCCCTTCCCTTCCCTTCCCTTCCCTTCCCTTCCCTTCCCTTCCCTTCCCTTCCCTTCCCTTCCCTTCCCTTCCCTTCCCTTCCCTTCCCTTCCCTTCCCTTCCCTTCCCTTCCCTTCCCTTCCCTTCCCTTCCCTTCCCTTCCCTTCCCTTCCCTTCCCTTCCCTTCCCTTCCCTTCCCTTCCCTTCCCTTCCCTTCCCTTCCCTTCCCTTCCCTTCCCTTCCCTTCCCTTCCCTTCCCTTCCCTTCCCTTCCCTTCCCTTCCCTTCCCTTCCCTTCCCTTCCCTTCCCTTCCCTTCTCACTTTGTGTGTGTTCATACAGTACCATTTATATTTTTTTACATTATATTTAATGTGGCATTTATTTCAAATGCAGTATATTCACATCACAAGCAGAGAGACTGCCTTACAGTTTTCTCATACTAGCCCAACAAGTTACTTCTAGAGCTTCAAAAGCTGGAAAAAAAAAAAATATTGGCTAAAAATATTAATTTTCTTAGGGACTATAAAAAAAAAAATAGAAGTTCTTTATAGTCTGACAGTAAGATGGAGTTGTTCCAATTGTACGACAGATGTGTATTCTAATAGGTGGACGATGAAATCCAGGAACTAAGAATTGCTCGTAAAAACATAGCTTTAAGTACCTCATTCACAGAATAACAAAGAATCAAACAAAACCCAAACATACAAAAAACAATCAAACAAACAAAGAAAACAAAACAAACTATTTAAGAAATTCAGTTGGTCTCAGTGTTGACCTATTTTCTCCCAATGTTGTTTTGTGTAACCTCTTTTTTTACTATATATGTTCTTTTTTGGTTGTTTATCAGCTTTGATGGGTGATCTAAAGTTGCTTTTGATTTTCTCAGTTTTCTATACTATGTAATACTCAGTTATGATATGATAGATCTTATGCCCATCTCTTATTTGCACTCAGCATTTCTGTCATCCTTGTCTTTCAGGAACTGTCTCTTGGAAACTATTAACAATTACACTTTTTACTTTTTTTTCCTGAAAGAGACAATCTGTGGAGGAGATGAGAAATGATAACTTCTCCTCCCCCTTCTCCCCCAGGCCAGTTACAATAGCTCTTGAGTATTTTCAACATCCTGGGATGTTCAAACGAACTTATTGATATGTCTCGTCAGTGTGTTTCTGGTTTGTTCTAAGGTTAAAGAACTGTTTAAGAATATCACCCAGAGAACTGCCCTGTGACAGGATAGTTATGTGTGTGGAATGATATGGACAGGCACCTAGAACAGTGGGCACACTCGGTGCTTTGGAACTTTAGCCCTGAACAAGTGCAGAATCCTGAAAAACTGATAAAATGATGGGAAAAACTATGCCATCACCCTGGCACTTCCCATCGGATGCAAATCACTGCATCATACTTGGGCCTGGCCAAAGCTTACCAAGCCCTATTCAACACTTTTCAGCACCCTGAAGGGGAAGAGAAGGTCTCTGAATCTGTGGCTTTACTTGAGTGACCACAGAGATGACATGAGGAAGTGGGATGGAAAATCTACCTTAAACCTAGAGGCATGGGTATGTGGGTTGCAAGGAAAAGCTGTGGCCGAAAAGGGTTCTTCCAGGAAAATGACTGCTTCAGTTTCCAGTGGGTGGTTCACCAGACAGAGTTGGAGAACTGATCTTCTCATCCTAAGGACTTATGTTTTGCATTTGCAAGAGTTAAGTAATGAATATTATGATCAGGACTAGAGGTGCCTTGCCTCCAGCCAGGTGGAGAACAGGGACAACTTGGTGTAGATTCAGTGGCCTGACATATCAGATCAGACCCATATAACACCTAGGCTGTAGTAGACAGCAGTGCACAGTGTACCCTAATGGTACAAGCTATAAAGGCACAAACCCCATCTATATTTCTGGAGTGACAGGAGGATCCCAACAGTTAATTGTATTGGAGGCCTCAGTGAATTGTACTGGGAGTGAGTGGTACAAGCGCTACAATGTGACTGGCCTGGAGGCTCTGTGTACCCTTAGCATAGATTAACTCAGAAGAGGGTATTTCAAAGACACAAAAAGGTACCAGTGGACTTTATAGTTTATGGATAGTGATCCTTGCTTTTTCAAATGCTTAGGTAATTTCCAAGAACTACATTCAGCACTTGCATTTCTTGCTTCTTCAAAGAAAATAGCTTAAATAAGTAAATAAATTCATAGTCCTGGAAAACAGGGACAACAAGTCTAGATATCTTGATATCTAGGACACCCTTAACAATTATAATTGCATGGCTACATGGTATATTTATTTATATGGCAATATTTAATCTATATTATGCTTATATTCCTGGCTGCATAGTGACTTCAGCTTTATATATGGATTACAAACTACTCCCAGTTAATCCAGGTTTGGTGTTTTCAGGCTCAGAAATAAGCAGAGTCCGTAAATCTTAGTAGCAAACAGGTAAGCTGGTTTGCAAGAGGATCTGCAGTATAATGTATGCAGAAAATATATTTTGTGCTCGAGTAGCAAGTTACCATGTCTAACTGTAGGCAGTTCATTGAAGACTGAGTTTCAAAGGGAAGATACAGGCATCTAAGTCTCAGTCTGCAGTGAGACTTAATCTGCCTAGGGCCTCTCTCATGCCATGAGGAATGGCCCCCTGTTCTGCTGGAAACGTGTCATCTTGCAGGAGCTGTGTCATCAAGTGGAGGATTTACAGGAAGAAATAAGAGGCTGCAGAGCATCAGAGAAGATGGAAGGGAGATAGACAAGATTTTCTCTGAGACACAACATTTTGAAGAGCCTCAGATCCCAACTGTAGGAGAGAAGCAGGTGTTGTCCACTCCCTCTATTAAGGTAAACATAACCTCTGGGGAAGGATAGAAGCTGATGACTTCTGACATCAAGAGGAAGGCTCCTACCCCACCTACGAGTATATAAGGAACCTACAAAATAGGTCCACTGCACTCAAAGTTGAAGAGGAGCCAGATGTACCTGCACGCAAAGGATCTGGTCTACCTAACCTTAAACCATGTGAGACCACCAGGAAAAAACAGTAAGTCATCTCAATGGATAACTCAATGCTGTGGGGGACAGAAGCATCCATCTGTAGACCAGATTTATTAACTAGAAAAGATTGCTGCCTTCCAGGGGCCTAGATACAGAATGCTGTTAAGGAACTAGATGATCTAGACTAGATGATCTTTCGAGTTCCCTTCCAATCCCTAACATTCTGTAACTGCAAAAGCTTGTCCGACCTTTTAACTGCTACCCTTTGTTTTATTTCACGTGGGCACAAATTATACTGGTAGGGGAAATGTGGACAATATCAAAAGTGACTAGAGACCTCTAGGAGTCAGATGACCTTCAACCTCCACCATTCTATGAATGTGTGGATTCAGTTTCACAGAAGAACTTTTCTTAAGGTTTCTTAATCAAAGTGAGAAACAGATTCAGACATTTCTTTTTCTCAGTTTTGTCCTGGCTGATTTCTATATCCCTCCAGTCTGCAGATTAGCTGCTGGATAGCTTGTTGCCATATTCCTGTTATAATCCATAGGCAATCAAGAGCTTCCCTTAAAACTGAGAAAGCACTTACTACTTTTTTTCCCCTTCCCAAAGGAAACATATTCACCCTTACTTTGTTGAAGCCTATCAGTTCTCAAACTGAGCTGCTCTTAAACTGATCAGGGTGCATAGACACATATGTATGTAATGCCCCCAGAATCCTTTTTTATATTTGGCTGCAAAAGACATACTCTCAAAGTCCTAACTAAATGTCTGTAACATTTATACCATGATTAAAACTAATGTAACAGAATCTCAGTAACAGAAACAAAGATTTTTTAAAGACTGGTAAATATTGAGAAAAATAAAAATCCCTGAATTATTGGGAAATTCTAAGGTCAAAGTTCTCGAGAAATGTTTTTGAAGTACATTGACTGCAAATTCTTGAGTAAGTAGTGGAAAGGCATGTGTACATAGTTGAAAATATTTGGATTGCTTCCTAGCAGGAAGACAAAGCTGTAGAATCCATTTATATTGAATCTTTTTTATAATACATATTGAGTTTTTCTTGCCACACATGCAGAGAAAATCCACTTGCAAGAATAAGCAAGTGAGCAGTCACATCAGGAGACCATGCTTTCATCTTCCATTTATAGAGACTAAAATCAAATGTTCTGGTTATGTCTTAGTAGCCATTTATTCTCCTTTTTACAACTTTGGTGTCTTCCTGCGACATGCAGAGGGAGTTTGTTCTCTGTAGCTCAAACAGAACTCTGTGACACCTCTAAATTAAAATCATATTAATCAATATATAATTAATATTATTTTGCCTTGAACCCAAATAAAAGCATACTAAAATAATATAACTAACAATAATATATAACTGTATTATATTGTAAAAACTAATATAGAGTGGTCAGCTAAAATGTATAGGCATTTTGTAGAAGTAAGTCACCAATGTTATCATGATGTAGCAGGCATCTAAGTAATAAAACCTTGCCAAATAAAGGGCAAGATAACTTCTAAGGACTGCAAATATTCAGAACATCCTGCTGAATGCACAGGAAAGATGACTGACAAAACCAAAAACGATATAAGGAACACTGGGAGCAAAGGAAACACTTTTTGAAGGAAGCAGGTGAATTGTATAAAAACATCAGGCACGGGAGAGGAAAACTAGAGAAGAAAGGTAAGACAACTTCATTTGCAACTTGCCTTATCAAAGAGCTCTGAAGCCTGATCACCACATATTCAGTTTACCACCAAAGACCACAGTCATCAGCACTAATTGAATAATATGAACTCTACAATATTGTATTCTCACATCCAATTTAAAGAAGTAAGTCTTAAAGACTAAAGGTTTTACACATTGATAATGGTGATAATTAATAAGGTTTAAGAAGTAACCATTAACAAATAGTGTGCTGTTAATGAATGAATGAATTTAGGAAAGGTTAAAGTTTAAGGCTGTCCTGATTTATCAATCTTATGACATCATTTTTAATTTCTAATGTCCATATATATAGAGGCATGTATATATACATATATATGTATATAAGCACCTTTATTTAATGACAACACTTCTCTCTCAAGTAACAAACTCAATGGTGGTGTAAAGGTTAAGCAATTTTACTTGAGATATTGGGATTCTTTACTTTGTAACATTCTATTATTATTTACATTTACCATTAGGCAGCAAGAATTTGATTAGAGTATTTTCAGTATACCTCTGGTGAAAATTGTGCTTTGAACTTTCTATTACCATGCAGTACACCCTTTCATTTTTGTGTGAGTATGAAAGTTGGTTTTGAACAGTGATAAAGACTAGAAAAAGAAAGCCAAGATAATATTGCAGAGATATATGACTAAATCCAAATCTTTCTTTTCTAAATGATTATCTGGTTTACAGTAACTGTGAGATAAGTGTTGAAAACCTAGTCATTATCAGTAATTTTTAATCACAATCACAGCTTCACTATCAGTCTTCAGTGTGAAATGATTTAATTTTCTTCTGATCAGTTAATGTCTCACGAGTTTTCCGTAGTGTCTGATGGTAACATTTTGCAAGAGAATTTTTTTCTTCATATAATAGACAAAGCACAGACAGATTTTTATCAGATGACAGCTTACACAGTGGTGAAAATAATAATAAAAAGATATCAAACATATAGGTCTCTAATGTTTTTCTTCTTTTCTTTTCTTTTTTTTCTTTCAGCATCACTGACTATAGTGGAATGTCTGGGTTTTAAAGAGCTTTAAGCTTAGGGATGACACAAAATGGTACTAGCATGGATTTATTTATTTATCCATTTATTTATTTATCTATCTATTTATTTATTATCTGTGTGCCTAGACACACTGCTGAAGTCCTAAATGGAGTTATGCCATTTCACATTGACTGTGTTGACACATATTTGGCTGTGGATAAACTAAAGCATTTTTTGTCATATGTCTGCCCTGGGGTGCTACTGAAGGTTTTTGTCAGTATGACGAGAGCATACGAATGAAAATCTATTTCTTAACCAAGCCTAATGTATTAAACAACCTGAATTCAGCATTAGATTAACTTAATGTGGCTGGCTACAGGCAGTTCAAGAAAATGCTTGCAAACAATTCAGGTCTTTCTGATCCTGCAGTGGCATCTTCCACACATGCAATAGGTAGATAGAGACAGGTTCAAATGTTCCAGTGTAGCACACTGCAATTTCTTTCTGACGCAAAATCTCTTTTAGGAAAAGATCTACTTACAGTTTTTTGAGATAAAAGTTTGTTGTTCTTCACGGACCTGCTTGTTTCATTGTTTACCTGTCCTTTACTTTTTACCTGTAAAATGTTCTGTGTTAGAAAGCAAACTGGGCAATAAAAGAAACAAGACAACAAAACACACTGCTACTGGAAAGGTATTAACATGCTGGTAATGGAGAAGTTGATAATGGAAGAATGTAATCCACTGTCATGAGTTAAGCTAAAAAAAAAGTTTAGAATATATGACTCTGTAAAATGTGGTTCATTTTTCATTTTGAAGCTGCAGAAGCCAATCCCTGTTTGATACCAGGTGTCAGATGTTCGGTCTCCTACATAAACTGCACAGTGATGTGCAATAACTACAGACAACGGAAGTCCTTAAGCATATGAAATATCTCTTTTCAAAAAAACACATAAATATTGATTTTTAACAATAAATTTCTGCAATGAAAGCATGTGAATTTGTTTTCAGCCCTTGACAGACTTAACCTCTGATCCTGAAACATTGTTGCAAGTACTTCTACTAATACAATACTCACTAAAAGCTGACTAGTTCTGCAGAGCCAGTCCTTATATTTTTCTAAATAAAACATGCTGAACTATCTGAGAATGTAAAAGGAATTTGAATAATTCCCTAGCTAGTGATAATATGTTTTCCATGTTCAATTCTCAAAAATAGCTCAAAGATTTTAACCAATCTTTACAAAGTATTCAGTGTTGAGGAGGGAGAACAGACATGAGAAATGCCCTCCTGACAGGTAGTGAAATGAAGAGCATCTTAAAAATGCTGCTTAGAATGAAACTGCCATTCCAACCCAAATCATAACATCACATTACTAGCTCTAGAGTCACTTGCTTCCTTCTGAATATCCCTTTGCCTTTGAATGTAAACCTTTTATTAGACATTCAGCAGCCTTCCTGGGATGTTTGCTAAAACGCTAAGGGGAATAAAGATTTTTAAACAATAAATAAGCCACCTCAATACTGTTTGGTGGTAGATTAAACACAGAGATCACTGAGAGTAAAAACAGGATTTGACCTTCACTATCTCAGTACATATTCAGAAGACTGGAGTGCAGAGCAATGTGAGCATGCAGGCAGTCTGAGCAGGTGTTAAGATGACAACTCACAGACAGCAGAAAAAGGCGCCTGTGTCTTAGCCATCCTCAGCTGTACTCTAGTGAAGTAATATGAATATTTTCAAAATCAATTTTGCTGTTAAGCTTCATTAATTATCTTGATATATGAGACTATACATTGAGGTAGCTGAAGAACAGAAATAAGGTTTAGAGCTTTTTTTTTTCTTTTTTTTTCTTTTTTTTCCTGCTTCTCTAGCTTTATGTCCATTTGCAGAACCAAGGATGCAAATATACTCTGACTAGTTTTGACAAATTTGAAATCTTACAGTCTCACCTGTCTTCCTCATTCTTTTGACAGTGAGTACCTCCCTTACCACAGCAGCAACAGAGAATGGGGTGTGTATCTGGATGTTACCCATTTGTGTTCTTGTTTTTCTTGGTACATATGGCGTTCTCTGCCATTTCTTATAACATGGTATGCATGTTTGCATCTGTTACATTTGGGAGTGTCTGAGACACCGACAAATCTCTCTTTCATTGTCACAGCTGCCAGAGGATGACGATTACTACCAGAAGAGTGAGTAAATATAGCTAGTGAAAGAATTTTGAGTTTCTTATTAGAGGATATGCTTTTGTTGTTGTTGCTTGCTTGTTTTTAACACAGTGAGATGGTACTTGCACAAGGCTTTTTCCTCCCTCACCCCAAATAAAAATTGCAGCAACCAAAATATTTGCAAATGGAAATGAAATCGTCTAATGGCTGCCGTTAGGGAGAATAAAAGACATGAAAATGAAACTGAAGAAGCAAATGTCTGTCCTTATCTTTTTGAAAGAAACATTTGAACTATTTAATTAAATTACTTTTCAGAATCATTCCTCCTTAATTAGAGGATGTTGAAAAATTAGTAAATCTCTCTCTTTTCACATTTTTTTCCCAGCTTTTGTTTTAAATGCCAAGTTATTTATTTAATTATTTATTTATTTATTTTTACAATTGTAGTTCACTTCCAAAAAACATTTTGTTGACTTTCAATGGCATGTTGTTATGTTGCAACAATATTAGGTGGATGAAGTATTTACTTTGGTGTGATTAGATGATTGCTTCTTAATCATACTCCTGTATGTGATCCACAGCAAGCACTACATTTTTTTGGAAGAAATTTTCTCTTTCTCTTTTCTTTTACCTTTTTTTGTGGTTGTCACATTAAACCTTAAAAATATAATAAGAAATTGAAGTTTATTACCCAAAGTATGCAATAAATAAATTTGTATGCAACATATCACTATAGCTATCATATGTATTTGCTTAGAATATATTTCTGGAGTGTAATAGAATTTAAAACAAAAAATTGTTCACTAGTTTATCTTTCTGGACTTCAGAGCACACAGTAAAGCTGCTCTTTATTATTGTACTCACAACTTCAGAGCACCTTGACAACCTCTTTGGATTATTCAAGACAGAGAAGTCTCCTTTTGATATGAAAGTCCTTTGATGTAGTTCATTTCTCTTATTTCTTCCATCCGGAATAATAACAAATTGTATTCCTTTCCTCTAATTTTAAGAGCAGAGTATTATGTATCATGTTTCTGTCATTAACAAAAATATTTGTATGCTTCTCTAACTCACCAGTTCCTTTTTTTTTTTTTTTTTTTTGCCATTGTCAATATAACTCTCAATCTTATATAATACGTATGGTCTAGTATGTTATAAAGCAAATGTTACCAGGTATCCTGACTCTATTAAAAGATAAAATAAAAGAAAATAAAATAAATAAAATAAAATAAAATAAAATAAAAATGAAATAAGAGATTGGACAATTGTATGTTACATAACAGGACAAAAAAAACATTTTAAAAAAATGCAGCTTCTCATTATCAAACAGGCAGTTTTGGATGGTTGGGGAAAACTAGATATTATGAAACATTAGAAGTATTTTCCTTCTGTTGTAGAGTCTGGTTTGCCAAAGTATCTTATCTGTTCCATAGCAGCTGTCATCTTTGAGAACAAGTGAACACACAATTTTTTATGTCAAGCAATAATTAAATAATTTATACTGTAAATAGGTTAAAAGTTTACAATATAATTGCATATTTTGAATCTGTGAGGTACAACATATCACCTGTCGTTTTTTCACAATAATTTTCAAATAGAAAAAAATTTGTAGCCAAAACAAATCCCAGTAGGTTAATGACTACTAAAGCTATATCTACCAGTGAACATAAATCCACATAAATTTTGTCTGTATAAGATACGGCTGTATTGACTCTTTTTGCAGGAACAAAAACAAACAAGCAAACAAACAAAACAGACCAAAACACTCGGTGGGAAGTTTAATACAACAGTTTGTCTCATGTATACTTCTTTATGAAAGAAAAAATTACACTTTTAACAAAAATTGGGAATGGAAAGGCTAGGAATTGGTCACTCTCATTGAACTTAGAAGGCCTGTGTTTTTGTTTCTTCAGCTTCAAATATACACCCAAACTTCCACTCAGAATTGTACTCTCTTATGTATTTATACCTATGGATGGTGCAAGATATGGACACAACTAACTACGAATAACAATAAAAGGTGTAGCATCCTTAAAAAATTCACAGGATCACCTGTGATCTTTACTAACAACGGCTGATGGCTGATACTGGTTTTCCCCTTCTCTGACTTCTTCCTAAAAGTCTGAGAAGAAAACCTGATTGAGTGCAAAGCCTCAGATATGTATTTTGAGTTGGAGATAAATAAAATACCTAGTATGTCTGAGATCTATCAGATGCCTAGAAGATTTTGTCTATGAGAAAATAAGCAACTAATAACATTGAGGCTGTCTTAGTGGCCAATAAGGGGAAACAGACATTTTCAGTGACTGATATATCTTTGGTGTCTTAAATTAGTCTCAGTCTGGTATGTAATTTAGAGTTACTAATCTGTTTCCGCTAACTATAGAGATAATGCTTACAGTTAGCTTAAGCTAGATGTTTTAGATATAGTTAGTAAACCTAATAAAAACCAGTCACAGCTTTCAATAGAGAGTTTAGAAGACCCATTTTTTTGATTACTAGGAAAATTATGGAAACTCTGAATAATGAATAATTCACCAAGTATGGATACAGTTTCATCAAAATAAATTTATATCATCAAAATAATGATGGGGAGAGTTTTTAAATGTAGTCACATCAGTGGCAGAAGATTGATTGTACAAGACAAAAACAAGGATCCCCAGGGAAGTGGTCATAACACCAAGCCTGCTGGAGTTCAAAAAGTATTTGTACAATGCTCTCAGACACATGGTTAATTTTATGGTTTAATTTTCAGTTAGTTCTGTGTGAAGCCATGAGTTGGACTCAATGATCCACGTGGGTCCCTTCCACGGTAGTTGTGTTTTAATGGAAGGGGTAGGGTTTGTGAAGACTGCAGAGGCATCTTATCTGTTCTGTATTTTATGTTTTTGTCTAATATTCATTATGAAGTGGTTGTCTATCTTTGATTTAAGGAGAGGGAAGAAAAAAAAAAAAGAGTGAAGGAGAGAAAAATATAAAGTGTAAATTTTATTTTCATACAAATAAAATGATAAGACTATAGGACTAGTGGATTCCTCCAGTTTCAATCATCAGTAAGATAGGTAATTAAGGTAATAGTCATCTAGCTTTCCTCTCTACCTCAGAGTTTTACTAATCCAGTCCTAAAACAAATGCTTAGCTATGCGGGATGAGTAGTCCCTCCATGTACTTTCTTCTCCATAGAGAGAAATCTAGGACTTGACCTTGATTGCTCAGTTATGCACATAATACCCTAGGAAAGTAAGGCATCTATGTCATAATGGTAGAGATTATGAAGGATCTGTGGGAGATTCAAGCAGTAGCTGAACACCAGACAAGATAATGGAAATCTCAAATATTACTGGACACATAAGTTTAGTTATCTGAGTTCCCTTGCCTCCACTCCCCATACACATTATATATATTTAATTTAAAAAAAATATATATATTATTTATTTATATTTTTTTGAAGCAGTCAATGGCGCCTCATTCAGCTGCACACTCTTCAGAGTTATCTCATGTCATTTGCAAAACATGGAGTTGTTAAGGATGTCTTCACAGGGCTGACTCATATGACATAAATTTTATGGGAGAACCGCATATTCCTGAAGTGTGTATTGGGCTTATGAGGCAAGGTTTTACTAGCTGTGGGGCTGGTGACCTCTGTGAGAAGAGTCCAGAAGCCAACCATTTTCAGATAAGAACCAGTCCCAGACAGCTCCTAAGGGGACCTGCCACTGGCCAAAGCTGAGCCATTGGGTGATGCTAGTTTCACCTCTGTAAGAGCATATGAAAGAAAGAAAGAAAGAAAGAAAGAAAGAAAGAAAGAAAGAAAGAAAGAAAGAAAGAAAGAAAGAAAGAAAGAAAGAAAAAGAAAGAAAAAGAAAGAAAGAAAGAAAGAAAGAAAGAAAGAAAGAAAGAAAGAAAGAAAAAGAAAGAAAGAAAGAAAGAAAGAAAGAAAGAAAGAAAGAAAGAAAGAAAGAAAGAAAGAAAGAAAAAGAAAGAAAAAGAAAGAAAGAAAGAAAGAAAGAAAGAAAGAAAGAAAGAAAGAAAGAAAGAAAAAGAAAGAAAGAAAGAAAGAAAGAAAGAAAGAAAGAAAGAAAGAAAGAAAGAAAGAAAGAGAAAAAGAAAGAAAAAGAAAGAAAGAAAGAAAGAAAGAAAGAAAGAAAGAAAGAAAGAAAGAAAGAAAGAAAGAAAGAAAGAAAGAAAAGAAAAACACTGCTGCATAACGGCAGCTGGGAGAGAAGAGCAAGTAAATGTAGAGAGAAATAACCCTGCAGACGCTGGGGCAGAAGTTCCCCTGCAGCCAATGGAGAAGATCATGATGGAGCAGGCTGTTCTCCTGTAGTTCAGAGAACCATGTCAGATCAGATATCCACGCTGCAGCCCATGGTGGAGCCCACAGTGGAACAAGTAGATATGGCCTGAAGGAGACTGAAGCTCATGGAAAGCCCATGCAAGAAGCATACTCCAGGCCAGACCTGCAGCCCATTGAGAGGAGCAGGTTGTCTGGCAGGAGCTGCTGCCCATAGGGGACCCCTGCTTGGAGCAGTCCTTTCCTGAAGGAATGCAATCCATGGTATGGACCCATGTTGGAGGAGTTCTTGAAAAGCTGCAGCCTGTGAGAATCCCATGTAGGATCAGCTTTGGAAGGACATCATCCTGTGGGAGGGACTCCATGCTGAAGCAGGGTAAGAAAGTGACCATAAAGTAGCAGCAGAGGTGAAGCATTATGTACTGACCACAGCCCCCATTCCCTGCACAGCTCGGGGTGTGGGGAGGGGACAGGGGGGGAAGGGAGGCAGAGGAGGGTAGATGGGATGAAAGTGGGTTTAGTTCCCTTTAAGTTTATCACTGCTCTAATCTGTTATTAGCTAGGGGCAATAAATAACATTAATATGCCTGTGCTGAGTCTGTTTTGCCCATGACAGTAATTGGTGAGTGATCTCCTTTATTGCAGCCCATGAGCCTTATTTTCATCATATTTTCTCCCCCTGCTCTTTTGAAGAGGGCAAGTAAGAGAGTACTGTGGTGAAGCTTAGCTTGCCATTAGTGTGAAACCACAATAAAGTGTCAGATGGAGATAACAAAGAGTTATCCTGGAATCTCAAATAGCAGTAGGTACTTATGGGCAGGCAACCAAACAGAGCCTAGTGAAATTTGGAGAGACGTTTAGCTAAGGCAGGCACCACCTGTAACTTGATTCATCTGAATATTCATAAGCATAGAGCAGCATCTGAAATATCTTAAGGTATTCCCCTAACATGAGGCTGCTGGCTCAGAACAGAGTGGATTTACTTTTTATTGTTGCTGCTGTTTTTTCACTGTTTTTTTTTTTTTCCCCTCATCAATATCTATCTAGATATTGATGTCATCCTAAAAATTCACAAATAACACTGGACAACAATATTCAGATGACAGTATGGAGGTTTTAAATCTCTTTAGCTTAAGTGGTCATCAGATTACACTGAACGTATGTTCTCCATTAAATGTAATGAGAGTTTTAAAATCTAGTTTATAGATGAATACCTACATTGAAACATGTAAATTTTGGGATCAATACTCTGAAGCTGGACTTCATATTTCTAGGTCAATTTAATTTAGTTACCTATAAGTGTCAAATATTATTTGAAATGCCATGGATTATTGAAGAAATCCATAGGTAATGGCACAGAACATATGGGAAACCTGCAACTTTCCAGCAATTACAGGTCAGATGGGATGCCCTAGAATGTCTCAAACAGCAGAAAACAGTCTCTGTTCCAGCAACTAAATTCCAACCTGAATGCTGAGTAACAAAAATCTCAGCACAATTGACATCTTTGTGGCCAGGATTTTACAATAGTTTGTGAGAGGTTTTTGAATATTATTACTAAACTATAATAGCATTTTGGAAACATATTTGTAATAAGAGGCCTTGTAATAACCTTATTAATAGTGGCCACTCTTCCATTAATTTACCCTTATGTGTCTGAACAGACACTCAAAACTTTGTTACCATTCCATTAATTTCAACAGCTGATTTTTGTGTGTGTGTGCTGTATGTGTGTTATTAATTATTTAGCAGATCATTATTTTGTTTACTTTTGTTGTTGTCACTACAGTCTTTTGTAGATAAATGTTTTCGGGTAATTTTGTCTTTTGAGCTTCATAAACAGTAACAAATGCTTTTTGATTCACTTACAAATTATAAGAGAAGAGCCATGAAATTTTCCTAACCTTTTCTGTTGCTCAATAAATCACAAACAGACAAGAAAGTTAAGCACTGCTTCAGTGGAAAATCAGCAGACAGATGTAGCACACATTCCCCTCAAAATAATTCAGAACCTGTTCCAATTTATCAAATGCCTACTTTATCTGTCAAAACAATGTCCTTTCTCAAATAAAGGGCATTGTTTCTGCAGCAAGAAAAAGGTTCTGATGTATTGTTATCTGCAAATGGATGGTGGAATAATGGAACAACAGGCAGTGTTTCAAGCTAAGAGATCAAAGGGCAGAATACATTACAATTCTTGTTAAAATAAATTAGACTGAAATCATAATTTCAATAAAGACATTTATAACCTTAAACGGTCTCTAGAGTTTACAGATCCAAAGAAACAATAAGAAGATCCCTTTTAATATATTTTAAAGTATCTCATCCGACTGTGAGGACTCCAAACTTCAGAGAAATCAAGATGTACAGAGCTGTAATGTACATCTTGTGCTGACATTATACTATCTTGCATTCGCAGAGGAAATACTTGCAATTGCTTTATTCAGTTTTAATGTGTTTGCATTATCATCATGATATAAAAACATTCACAGATTTCTAGGTTAAGAATTTCCATAAGCAAAATATATTAATTTAAAATCTCCCAAGATAATCTTGATTGCTCAATGTTCGGTGATATAATATTAAGCCACAATATTAAATTAGAATTCCTTCTTTAGAATTATCCATGTCTTCCAAATTCCACTAGTAAAAATCTAGAATGAAATCTATTTTCTCCAGTGTAAACTAGGAAGAAAAAAAAAAAAAAAAAAGAAAAAAAAAGAAAAAACTATTAAGTTTCAATTAAATGAAAAAAAAACAGGAATTTTGAATATTCATCAAATCTGTGTACTCAAACCTTGTTCTATTACCAAGTGAATGTAATACTCAGACACTTTCTTTAACATAAACATGTCAGACATTTATAATGATTTCTGCAGCCAGCTTGATCCCGAGCTGAACTGTGACAACTTTGCACTGATGTATCTGTCTCCTCCATGACTGCATGCAGCTCTTTCTTTCTTACATTTCTCCATTTTTCAAATTCTTATTTTTTATGTAATTGTGACCTCTGCTAGTTCTTAGGTGTCTTCTCTCTGTTATGATACATTTTTAAGATCACAGATTCCTCTAAATATGGCTGAATCAACTTCTTTAGAAATGTATTCATTTATGATCAGCTAATGACAACTTCAAAATTTATAAATATACTTTTTTTTTTTTTTAATAAGCACTTTACTTACACCTTGCTTTGATATGGAAAATAGTATCTCAATAATTTTATTAAAAGAAACTCTATGATCAGAATCACAGGAAAGTACAAAGAGAACAGGTTTTTTTAATATCTTGTGATCACAATGCCAGATTTATTTCTAATCGTACCGGCTTTTATTTCAGTGACATTCCAGTGCAAGGCAAAAACTAAGCTCATTCATGACATCTGTTGAAGTACAGTTATGCCACCTTTTACTGAGCTGCATAAGTAGATGTCTGTATTTGTAAATAGGCCAGCTGAAATCAATTAGTCCTTATGCAGTACAATACTGACATCGAATTCTAGAATTAAGATTAACTAAATCAGAAAGATTACTAATACCAAAACAAGGTCTAGCCAGTGCAAAAGAGTAGAATCATGGAAAAAATATGGTATCCCCAGTTGCACATCACCAGACCTTTGCTAGGGGTAGTTCCACACACATTTTCACAGAATCACAGAATTGTCTAGGTTGGAAGAGACCTCCAAGATCACCTAGTGATCTCTGACACTAACAAGTCCTTCACTAAACCATATCACTAAGCTCAACATCTAAATGTCTTTTAAAGACCTCCAGGGATGGTGACTCAACCATTTCCCTGGGCAGCCTATTCCAGTGCCTAACAACCCTTTCGGTAAAGAGATTTTTCCTAATATCCAACCTAAACCTCCTCTGGCACAACATAGGCCATTCCCCCTCATCCTGTCACCAGGCACTTCCCTAGCCCTACTGGCCAGACTGCTTCTTATACAAGCCAGGATGCTGTTGGCCTTCTTGGCCACCTGAGCACACTGCTGGCTCATATTCAGCCGACTATCAACCAGTACTCCCAGGTCCTTCTCTGCCAGGCAGCTTTCCAACCATTCATCTCCCAGCCTGTAGCTCTACTTGGGGTTGTTGTGCCCCAGGTGCAGGACCCGGCACTTGGCCTTGTTGAACTTCATACAGTTGACCTCAGCCCATCAGTCCAGCCTATCCAGATCCTCCTGCAGAACCTTCCTACCCTCGAGCAGATTGACACACGCACCTAACTTGGTGTCATCTGCAAACTTACTGAGGGTGCACTCCATCCCCTCATCCAGATCATCGATAAAGATATTGAAGAGGACTGGCCTCAGTGCTGAGCCCCGGGGGACTCCACTAGTGACCGGCCTCCAACTGGATTTGACTCCATTCACCACAACTCTTTAGGCCCAGCTACCCAGCCAGTTTTTAACCCAATGAAGCGTACGCCAGTCCAAGCCATGAGCAGCCAGTTTCTTGAGGAGAATGCTGTGGGGAACGGTATCAAAAGCCTTACTGAAGTCAAGGTAGACCACATCCACAGCCTTTCCCTCATCCACTAAGCATGTCACTTTGTCATAGAAGGAGATCAGGTTCGTCAAGCGGGACCTGCCCTTCATAAACCCATGCTGACTGGGCCTGATTGCCTGGTTGCCCTGTAAGTGCCATGTGATGACACTCAAGATAATCTGCTCCATGAGCTTCCCTGGCACTGAGGTCAAGCTAACAGGCCTATAGTTCCCCGGGTCTACCCTCCAGCCCTTCTTGTAGATGGGCATCACATTTGCTAGCCGCCAGTCGACTGGGACCTCCCCTGATAGCCAGGACTGCCGATAAATAATGGAAAGCGGCTTGGCCAGCTCCTCTGCCAGTTCTCTCAGTTCTCTCAGTTCTCTCAGTACCCTCGGGTGGATCCCATCCGGCCCCATCGACTTGCATACATTCAAGTGCTGTAGCAGGTCGCCAACCATTTCCTCATGGATTGTGAGGGCCCCATTCTGCTCCCCATCCCCTTCCACCAGCTCAGGGTACCGGGTATCTAGAGAACAACTGGTTTTGCCGCTAAAGACTGAGGCAAAGAAGGCGTTAAGCACCTCAGACTTTTCCTCATCTCTTGTAACTAAGTTTCCCCCCGCATCCAGTAAAGGATGGAGATTCTCCTTAGTCCTCCTTTCTGTGTTGATGTGTTTATAAAAACATTTTTTGCTATCTTTAAGGGCAGTAGCCAGATTGAGCTTCAGATGAGCTTTGGCCTTTCTAATTTTGTCCCTGCACAGCCTTGCAACATCCTTATAGTCCTCCTGAGTGGCCCGCCCTCTTTTCCAAAGATTATAAACCCTCTTTTTTCTCCTAAGCTCCAGCCACAACTCTCTGTTCAGCCCAGCCTGTCTTCTTCCGTGCCGGCTTGTCTTTGGGCACAGGGGGACAGACCGCTCCTGAGCCATTAAGATTTCCTTCTTGAAGAGTGCCCAGCCTTCCTGGACTCCTCTGCCCTTCAGAACCTCCTCCCAAGGGACTCTGCCAACCAGTGTCCTGAACAGCTCAAAGTCAGCCCTCCGGAAGTCCAAGACAGCGGTTTTACTGATCCCCTTCCTGACTTCACCAAGAGGAGAGAATTCTACCATTTCATGGTCACTCTGCCCAAGACAGCTCCTAACTACCACATCTCCCACCACTCCTTCTCTGTTTGTGAGCAGAAGGTCAAGCAGGGCACCTTCCCTAATAGGCTCACTAACCAGCTGCGTCAGGAAGCTATCTTCCACGCTCTCCAGAAACCTCCTAGACTGATTTCTCTGAGCTGTATTGCATTTCCAGGATACGTCTGGGAAGCTGATGTCCCCCAGGAGGACAAAAGCTGACGATTTCGCAACTTCTGCCAGCTGCCTGTAGAACTCCTCATCCGTCTCCTCATCCTGGTTTGGCGGTCTATAACAGACCCCCACCAGGATTCTTGCCTTATTGGCCTTCCCGCTGATCCTAACCCATAGGGACTCAACCTTATCATTCCCAGCCTCAAGTTCCACAACATCAAAACACTCTCTAATACAGAGAGCCACACCACCACCCCTTCTGTGCTGCCTGTCCCTTCTGAAAAGCCTATAGCCAGACATTGCAGCACTCCAGTCATGACAGTGGCCCCACCACGTTCCTGTGATGGCAATCAAGTCATAGCCTGCCTGCTGCACGATGGCTTCCAGCTCTTCTTGTGTGTTACCCATGTTGCGTGCATTAGTGTAGATGCACTTCAGTTGGGCCATTGCCTTCTCCCCCAGCCTTGCCATTTTTCCCCCTGGCACACCTCTAACAAGCCTTATTTCAGCCCCGTCCCCCTTCTTACTTAGTTTAAAGCCATCTCAATGAGCCCTGCCAGCTCTTGGGCTAAGATCCGTTTTCCCCTTAGAGATAGGTGGGACCCATCTGCGGCCATCAGGCCGAGTGCCGAGTAAAGCGCCCCATGGTCAAAAAAAACAAAATTTCTGTGTTGGCACCAGCCTCTGAGCCACCTGTTTATCAGGTGGGCTTTCTGGGTCCTCTCTGTACCCCTCCCTGCTATTGTAGGGATGGACGAAAACACCACCTGTACTCCCGCTCCATCCACTAACTGTCCCAGTCCCCTAAAGTCCCGTTTGATAGCCTTCAGGCTTCTCTCATCAATATCATCACTGCCAGCCTGGACTATCAAAAGAGGATAGTAATCAGAGGGACGAACCAGGTTGGGAAGCTTTCTGGCAACATCCCTAACCATGGCCCCAGGGAAGCAGCAGACTTCCCTACGGGTAGGGTCAGGTTGACAAATAGGATCCTCTGTTTCCCTGAGAAGGGAGTCACCTACAACAATTACCCTTCTGTCTTTCTTGGTGGAGGCAGTCTTGAGGTGTGGAGTCGACTTCCCCACCCTAGGCATCCTCCTGGGTAGACTTTCTACCTCATCCTCACCCACCGGTCTCTCAAGCTCCAGGGCCTCAAATCTGTTGTGTAAGGGCACCTGGGAAGGTGGGGCTGGTAGGGGGGGGACGTTGCCTGGGAGGTCAAGCAGGGACCTGTCTCCATCCCTCCTCAACTCCTAGGTCCCCTCCCTCTGCCCGATAGTGACAGGGCAGGGGGTCCACCCCGATTTGGGGTGTCTCACCCCGGTACCTCTCCTTCAGGCCTTCAGGGAGTTGCTCCACCAGTCTATCTCCCGCTCACACTCCCGGATGGCCCTCAACCTCTCCACCTCCTCCCTGAGCTCTGCCACCAGGTGGACCAGGTCATCCACCTGCTCGCACCTCACACACACAGTATCTCTGCCTCCCTCAGATAGCAGCAACAGGCTCAGACACTCCCTGCATCCAGAGACCTGAACTGCCCCATTTTTGAGTCGCCAGTCAGTCTGGGTGGTTACAGACTTTGTAGAGAGAGCTTTCTGCCTAGTGTAGATCATTGCGGCCTAGCTAGCGGTAGACAGCTGTTAGATGAGTTGTTCTTATGGGCGGGGCGGAACACTCTGCCCTGCCTGAGCGTGCCCTGCCCATGCAAACTGCCGCACAAACTGCCGTGTCCCACCCTTCTGATGTGCCATGCCCTGTTTGCCTCTCCTGGTTGCCGCGCTCCTGGTTGCTCGCACTCCCTAGGGGCTGCTTTTGAACGTCAGGGTAGAGGGGCATTGCTGGCTCCACCTACGCCTCCTCAGCCTCACTCACGAGGGCTGCTGGGTCCTGGCGGCTCCCTTGGCTGCCTCGAGTGGCCTCGATGCCGGAGAAAAAGCCCTGCCCGCCTCGATCCCCTGCTCCGCTGCAGAATGCGTCTGCCCCGGAGCCGATCGCCTAGGCGATTTTGTATAATGTCACTATGTAAGAGAATTGTCTGGTTTGCTGCAGGCTAGCTTGAACTATTTAATTAAGAAATTTACACTAACACAACTGATTTTGCCCATAGGGTGAAACTAAGGGACACTCACATGAACAATGTCAGTGACTGTAAAATTGCAGGATGACTTCCAGCTAGTGGGTAGTGAGAAGCAACTGAGCCATAAAAATAATCTACACAGCACGGCCTGAATAAGAAGGGATTGTGCATTTAAGTCTCACAGATATGGAGTGTTAGGTTAGTAAACACAGACTAAAATTCAGTGAGAAATATTCAGATACATTCTTTCACTGATCTTTGCTGCTGGAACGATTCAGAATAGCACAAGGTTTTATTTTGTTTGTTTTTTTGTTGTTGTTGTTTTTGTTTTTGTTGTTTTGTTGTTGTTGTTGTTGTTGTTGTTTTTCCTAACCAAACAGCAGAGAATAGCCCAAAATAGTTTTGTTAAATTGATTAAAATTAATAGAAACCAACAAATAAACAAAGAATCCTGATAGCAGAGTAAATATACACTAATATTGCAAGGGAATGCTAGGCACATATTGTATTAGCAAATATTCAAACATCATTTCAAAATAGTCATATCCCCTATTTTTTGAAGAAACATTCAACACTAGTTACCATCATTTTATCAAAACAGAGCAGAACACTGAGTTTCAAAAGTTATTCTACTTAAGGACTTATGAATAGATACATATTTCTGACTGATATTTATACTTATGAGAATGATTCACAGATTCACAGATTTTTCTAGGTTGGAAGAGACCTCAAGATCATCGAGTCCAACCTCCGACCTAACACTAAGTACTCCACTAAACCATATCCCCAAGCTCTACATCTAAACGTCTTTTAAAGACCTCCAGGGATGGTGACTCCACCACCTCCCTGGGCAGCCCGTTCCAATGCTTAATAACCCTTTCGGTAAAGAAGTACTTCCTAACATCCAACCTAAAACTCCCCTGTCGCAACTTTAGCCCATTCCCCCTCGTCCTGTCACCAGGCACGTGGGAGAATAGACCAACCCCCACCTCTCTACAGCCTCCTTTCAGGTAACTGTAGAGAGCGATGAGGTCGCCCCTGAGCCTCCTCTTCTCCAGGCTGAACAAGCCCAGCTCCCTCAGCCGCTCCTCGTAAGACTTGTTTTCCAGACCCCTCACCAGCTTGGTCGCCCTTCTCTGGACTCGCTCGAGCACGTCCATGTCCTTCCTGTAGCGAGGGGCCCAAAACTGAACACAGTACTCGAGGTGCGGCCTCACCAGAGCCGAGTACAGGGGCACAATCACTTCCCTCGACCTGCTGGCCACACTGCTTCTTATACAGGCCAGGATGCCGTTGGCCTTCTTGGCCACCTGGGCACACTGCTGGCTCATATTCAGCCGACTATCCACCAATACTCCCAGGTCCTTCTCGGCCAGGCAGCTTTCCAGCCACTCATCTCCCAGCCTGTAGCTCTGCTTGGGGTTGTTGCAGCCCAGGTGCAGGACCCGGCACTTGGCCTTGTTGAACTTCATGCAGTTGACCTCAGCCCATCGCTCCAGCCTATGCAGATCCTCCTGCAGAGCCTTCCTGCCCTCGAGCAGATCGACACACGCACTTAGCTTGGTGTCATCTGCAAACTTACTGAGGGTGCACTGGACGCCCTCATCCAGATCATCAATAAAGATATTAAAGAGGACCGGCCCCAGTACCGAGCCCTGGGGGACTCCACTAGTGACCGGCCTCCAGCCAGATTTGACTCCATTCACCACAACTCTCTGGGCCCGGCCATCCAGCCAGTTTCTAACCCAGCGAAGCGTACGCCAGTCCAAGCCCCGAGCAGCCAGTTTCTTGAGGAGAATGTTGTGGGGAACGGTGTCAAAAGCCTTACTGAGGTCAAGGTAGACCACGTCCACAGCCTTTCCCTCATCCACCAAGCGCGTCACTTGGTCATAGAAGGAGATCAGGTTCGTCAAGCAGGACCTGCCTTTCATAAACCCATGCTGACTGGGCCTGATCGCCTGCTTGCCCTGCAAGTGCCGCGTGATGACCCTCAAGATAATCTGCTCCATGAGCTTCCCCGGCACTGAGGTCAAACTGACAGGCCTATAGTTCCCCGGGTCTGCCCTGCGGCCCTTCTTATAGATAGGCGTCACATTGGCTAGCCGCCAGTCAACCGGGACCTCCCCCGATAGCCAGGACTGCCGATAAATGATGGAAAGCGGCTCGGCCAGCTCCTCCGCCAGTTCTCTCAGTACCCTCGGGTGGATCCCATCCGGCCCCATCGACTTGCGCACATCCAAGCTCCGTAGCAGGTCGCCAACCATTTCCTCATGGATAGCGAAGGCCACATCCAGCTCCCCATCCCCTTCCACCAGCTCAGGGCACTGGGTGTCCGGAGAACAACCGGTATTGCCGCTAAAGACTGAGGCAAAGGCGGCATTAAGCACCTCAGCCTTTTCCTCATCCTTAGTAACTAGGTTTCCCCTCGCATCCAGTAAAGGATGGAGATTCTCCCTAGTCCTCCGTTTCGCGTTGATGTATTTGTAAAAGGATTTTTTGTTGTCTTTAACGGCAGTAGCCAGGTTGAGCTCCAGATGAGCTTTGGCCTTTCTAATTTTCTCCCTGCACAGCCTCGCTACATCCTTGTAGTCCTCCTCAGTGGCCCGCCCTTTTTTCCAAAGATTATAAACCCTCTTTTTTCTGCTAAGCTCCAGCCGCAACTCTCTGTTGAGCCAGGCCGGTCTTCTTCCACGCCGGCTCATCTTTGGGCACGTGGGGACGGACCGCTCCTGTGCCATCACGATTTCCTTCTTGAGGAGCGCCCAGCCTTCCTGGACTCCTCTGCCCTTCAGAACCGCCTCCCAAGGGACTCGGCCAACCAGCATCCTGAGCAGCTCAAAGTCAGCCCTCCGGAAGTCCAAGACAGCAGTTTTACTGGTCCCCTTCCTGGCCTCGCCAAGAATAGAGAACTCTACCATTTCGTGGTCACTCTGCCCCAGACAGCTTCCGACCACCACATCTCCCACCAGTCCTTCTCTGTTTGTGAAGAGAAGGTCTAGCGGGGCACCACCCCTGGTAGGTTCGCTGACCAGCTGCGTCAGGAAGCTATCTCCCACGCTCTCCAGAAACCTCCTAGACTGCTTTCTCTGTGCCGTGTTGTGTTTCCAGGATATGTCCGGGAAGTTGAAGTCCCCCACGAGGACAAGCGCCGACGATTTTGCAACTTCTGTCAGTTGCCTATAAAACTCCTCATCCGTCTCCTCATCCTGGTTCGGCGGTCTATAACAGACCCCCACCAGGATGCTAGCCTTGCCGGCCTTCCCGCGGATCCTAACCCACAGGGATTCAACCTTATCATTCCCAGCCTGGAGTTCTACAACATCGAAAGATTCTCTAATGTAGAGAGCCACGCCACCTCCCCTTCTGTGCTGCCTGTCCCTCCTGAAGAGCCGATAGCCAGGCATTGCAGCACTCCAGTCATGGGAGCGGTCCCACCACGTCTCCGTGATGGCAACCAAGTCGTAGCCTGCCTGCTGCACAATGGCTTCCAGCTCCTCCTGTTTGTTACCCATGCTGCGTGCATTAGTGTAGATGCACTTCAGCTGGGCCATCGCCTTCTTGATGATGAAATGTGAGAAGTGAGAAACTACTACCAATGTCATTTTAATTTAATAAAGATGTTCTGTAGCTATTGACGAAAGAAAATGGTCATTAAATAAAGATTGATGAGGAAATGAATTAAATTCAAAGAATGTGAAGATAAAATAAAGAATGTATCTGGAGAAAACAAACCTTTCTCTTCAAGATATTCTTAATCAAAATCAGACACAAAACCTAAATTGAAATAGTTAATTAGGGCCCAGGCCTAAATCTCCAGATAATCAAAATGCCAACTGAAATTACTGAGGTTTTCAGATGCACAGATGATTAGGAATAGGATGATCCCAGATCGGTACAATTCATACAGAGGACCAGAATCTTTATTGAAATCTGACTTTGGCTTGTTCTGGAAGCAAGCTGGAAGAATATAAAACACCCAATATGAATATTGGCCATAGATACTATCTGAAACTAAAGTCAAAAACTCCAATTTACATCCATGTAAATGGTTGGCAAAGAAATAATTTTTTGCTATAATTCTCTGTGGAGATGCACCAGAAACTTTTCCTGATGCAGAGAAAGAAAATTAGGACCTTGTTAACACCAGTCTCTGTTGTGTTGCCCATTACATCCTGACCTCCATGAAGCAAATGTAAAAGCGCTACTACAAATGAATGGGTAATTGTGATGTGATAGCATATTTCCCAGGGAAAATGACATGGCACTGGGCATCAAACCTTCCATATTGAGAATATTTTAAGTACTCCACATCAAGTGAAAGTTATTCACAAAACCACTATTGCTGTCTGTGGTACACTTTCAGATTCATATTTCTATGATGATATTTTACAAAAGAAAATCGTACGGGATTTTTGTTTTGGTGCTGTTTCTTTAACTGCATCTTGCTTTTGCTTATAAGCAAAAAGGTTTTCTTTTATTTATTTATTTTTTCTTTGTGAGGGAATTTCTCACTAATAGTTCAAAAAATGCAATGTATAAGCAACAAAGTAAAGAGAAAAAGTTTTTTCCTATTTTTTATAAGTAGCATTTTTTAAATGGAAGTGATCAACAGTATGTTGATGTGAACTGTCTGAGAATGAGTGCTGACAAAAATAAATAAATAAATAGAAAAGTACAAAAGATGGACTTCTTCAGGAAGTTATAGTATTCAGGAAATGCTTTATTCACTGATAGTCAAAAAAACAGGATCTTGCTGCCTTTTTTTTTTTTTTGTCAGTTATAAGTAATAGAAGAATAAAATAAACTGTATACAACTGATTGGTCAAAGTTCTTCCTAACTGTAGTAAAATTTCACAAGGTTGTCAAAACCCACATTGTTATCAACATTTCCCACCAATACAATTCTGCTCAATTATCATTTTTACTTTGAAAGCTAGATTCTTTCTTCAGAGATGAAGGGAAAATGAAGTCACGTGTGTCCCTCTCTGATACAAAAAAATTAAAAAATAGTGGTTTGTGGTTCATGTTTTCATCATCTTATAACAGAAATTCCCAGCAAATGGAGTATGAAACTGAACAGATACATAATATCCTTATTTTCCATTTGATGTTCATGTTTCTCTCTTAATTGGGGTAAAAAAATCAGGAAGACAGTTTAATATGACATCTCTTAGAAAAATTACTTGAAAAATACAAAGACGTATACAGCTAGTAAGAGTTAACTATGACTAATACATGTACAATCAGGCTTATGAAAAATTCTTCTCTTTTGTTAAGTAGTGTTATTAAAGGTGGTCACATATGGAGCTCCTTTTTCATATATCATTCAGTTGAAAAAGACCAAGCCATTTCATTTAAATTTCAACAAAATGTGTTGAGTCTGGTAGTGTATAGTATCAAATTAAATTGCTGCCCACCATGTTTTTCTCCAAAGATGAAATTAATTGTGACATTCAGTAGATACTTAAACAAACAGTAAAAATGACAATTTTAGAATACTTAATTAAAAAAAAAAAGTTATCAATAACTTCCTATTAGGAGTGTTTTACAGTTTTTCATCATTTGATATACACATCAAAACATGGAAAAGTAAACTCTGGATCTTCCAGTCTAATACACAGCTTACAGTAAAAGGAACTTTGAATATCCCCTTAGAGATTTCGGCAACGATTTTCCACTCCATTACACCAATTTCATACTGGGGTAAGTCCATTGATGTCAATGGTGTTACATCAGCTTAAAAACAATATGACAGAATAGAAGATCAAGGTTATTCAAGCTCTTATTTATGGTTATGGAAAATTACATACGCCTGATGTACATGTTGATAACAAGACTCTGTGTTGTTTTGTATTTCTTTGATAATGAAAATGTCCTTATATACAAAAAGCAGAAAACTGAAGTTGAAACATAACAGGTATTTACCAGCTAAACATACGTAGATGTAGACAGCAAATGCTAGTTATAAAATAACCATACAGTGTGACAGCTGCTCTGCTACACTAACATTAAACGTGAGAAAAGTTTGAATAGAGTGAATGTTTAAAAAATGAAATCCAAAGAAACTATAAAACAAAAAGCCAATAGATTTGAAGTTGTACCTACTCCTACATTACCTTAGAATTTTACTTTTATTTACTTTATGTTTCCAGAAAAGGTACCACATACATTAATGGGAATTTCTGAAATATATTACTCTTGACACAACATCCACGTAAGTAAAAATTCTGTTACAGTCATAAAATGAACTATGAAGATGAATTCCTGTCAGGAACATAACATTGGTCTCACTTTCTGAATCTTCACTGTAGCTGAGAAAATGCATCTGAGAGAAGCTTGAATCCCCTGTTTCTTGCAATGAACAGTTCTGTTTACACATCTCACCTTCCCTGTGGCAGACTATGTCTGGGACTTCTGCGAAGAACTCCCGAGTCTCTGCAGAGTGACATCAACTTTTTTGTCTTCAGATTCTATTGCTTACTACAAGCACAAACGAAACAGATGAAAACATATTATTCTACCTCTCCCAGTCCGTAATGTAAATAATTGATGCTGGAAGGACTTTAAGCCCTTAGAGACTTGTAGATATGCCATCAAAACATCAAGAAAAACATATACAGAGATAGGCATTATGGAGGGGTAGCTCTTTTATGCTCAAGCAGACCTGGATAACATTTTTCACAGAATCTTGAGCTGACTCATTAAAGTTTTGATTCATGTTTCTGCTGGTAGTACTTTTAGTTAGATTGTATCTGTGTAGTAATTTCTGTCTAATGAGAGTACTTTGCATTTCTAAATGTTGGAATTGTGTGCTTCTTCCTTGATTGTCATTATCTAATTTATTTAAATCTTTTTTACTACAGGCCAGTCAGTCTCATATCTGTGCCTGGCAAGATCATGGAGCAGATCCTCCTGGAAACTATGCTAAGGCACATGGAAAATAGGCAGGTGATTAGTAAAAGCCAACATGGCTGCACTAAGGACAGATCGTGCCTGACAAACCTGGTGACCCTCTATGATTGGGTTACAGTTTGGGTAAACAGGGGAAAAGCAACTGCCTTCATCTATCTGGACTTGTGCAAAGCATTTGACACTGTCCCCCATGATATCCTTGTCTCTAAGTTGGAGAGTCATGGATTTGATAGGTACACTACTCAGTGGGTAAGGAATTGGCTGGATGGTCACACTCGGTGAGTTGCTGTCAATGACTCAATGTCCAGGTGGAGATCAGTAATGAGTGGTGTTCCTCAGTGGTCAGTACTGGGATCAGTGCTGTTTAACATCTTTGTCAGTGACATGGACAATGAAATTGAACGCACCTTCAGCAAGTTTGCTGATGACACCAAGCTGTGTGGTACTATCAACATACTGGAGGGAAAAGATGCCATCCACAGGAATCTGGACAGGCTTGTGAGATGGGTGTGTACAAACCTCGTGAGGTTCAACAAGGCCAAGTGCAAGGTCCTGCATCTGGGTGGGAGAAATCCCAACCGCAAATACAGGCTTGGCAGAGAATGGATTGAAAGCAGCCCTGATGAGAAGGACCTGGGGGTGCTGGCTGATAAGAAACTCAGCATGAACTGGCTACGTGGGCTTGCAGCCCAAAAAGCCAACTGCTTCTTGGGCTGCATCACAAGAAGCATGGCCAGTAGATGGAGGGAGGTGATTCTCGCCCTCTACTCTGCTCTTGTGAGATCCCACTTCGAATATTGCATTCAGCTCTGGGGCCCCCAGAACAAGAAGGACATGAATGTTTTAGAACAAGTCCAGAGGAGAGCCACAAGGATGATCAAGGGGTTGGAGCACCTCTCTTATGAAGGCAGGCTGAGGGAGTTGGGGTTGCTCAGCCTGGAGAAAAGAAGGCTCTGGGGAGACCCTATAGTGATTTCCAATATCTAAAGGAGACCTACAGAAAAGCTGGGGAGAGACTCTTTTTTAGGGCATATAGTGATAGGACAATGGGTAATGGCTTTAAACTAAAAGAGAACAGGTTTAGAGTAGGTATTAGGAGGAAATTCTTCACTCTGTGGGTGGTGAGGCACTGCAACAGGTTTCCCAGGGAAGTTGTGGATGCCCTGTCCCTGGAGGTGTTCAAGGTCAAGTTGAATGTGGATTTGAGCATCCTATTTTACTGGAAGGTCTCCCTGTCCATGGCAGGGGTTGGAACTAGATGATATTTAAGGTCCCTTCCAACCCAAACCATTCTATGATTCTATTATTCTATCATTCTATCATTCTATTAAACAATTTGAGTTCTGCATGACATTTTTGAATTCTAATCCCAAAAGTGTCTCAGCTTCCTTTCGTCTGCAGCTTGTTACCATCTGTAGGACAAAGCCTAGTAAGAACATGTGCTTCAAAGAACACAATCAAAATTGGTAATGGAAATATGGAATAGACCAAGGTCACTCTCTCATTTTTCTCTCTTCATTTTTACACTATGATTGTGATCCTCTGATTTATACCTTTTAAATACTTTTCCAGTACTAAGCTTCCACAACAATTCCTAGACCATTTTGCCATAGGAAAATATAACATGAGATTATTGCAACTCTTCAGAATATGTGACATCTACTGCTTTTTCCGTCTTGTAAAGACTGTTCTCTTTTACGAAGGTGAATATTACATTGTTTTAAGATAAATCTGAGTAGTTTCTTGTCACCTTAATGTTTTGATGAGTTTGTATGTGTGTGGATTTTGGCTTAGTTGTTTTATTTTTGTTATGGTTGTATCCAGGTGTTCCAATCAGGCTCAGAAAGTTATTATTAAAAGGAATTGTGAGCAAAGCTACTCTATATAAATGCAGCAGTATTTACTGCAGCTTTATTAAATGTGCTTGCTGTTATATCTTCCTCTGGAATATTTAGGAGAAGAATGTGTAAAGTCTAGGGGTAATATATTTTTCTATCTTTTTTCTTTTTGAAGTATCAGCTTTCAATACCTAAATTTAGGGGTTTGCAGAGTAGGTGTCTACTTATCAGTAAGAAAATAGAAAATACATATTGAAGTAAAAAAGTCCATTTGAGGTTGTAGAGTAGAAAGCTACAGGATGATTTCTTATTTCTCCTTTATGAAAAAGTAGGTGAAATCAGACAAGACCCTCTATCAGATATTACTCCTCTTAGAAAATTGTTTCAGGATGAACTGAGTCACCTTCTGGAAACATCTATCTTTCTTCTTTGATGTAGAGGAAAGAGTAGCCAAGCGTTTTACACCAATAGCTAACATTTAGATGACTGGAGTTAAGTAAGATGAATTCCGTCCTGTACTCTTGATGTCAATTGTTTGATAGAATTATAATCATCTTGTGCTTCACATTTTGAATCAATGCAGCAACCATGGCTTGCCGTGAAACAATTTCAGTACTAACTGGCTTAGTTCATGAAACAGCATTTTTTTCAGTGATATATCAACACTTAGCAAGCACTTTCCAAAAACATTTTTCTTAGTTAGCAGTTTAACATCTCCAGAATTAGTTGTGTGGCTTTTTTTGTTTGTTTGTTTGTTTTTATTGTTGTTTTTAATTTATTTCTACTGCTGGTCAGCTGGAGGTATTGAGAAGATAGTATCTTGAACATCATTTTTCAATGAAGGCAAGTTTTTATATTGTGCTAGGTTGACTGAGTCTGGCTGCCAGACAATCACACAGCCGTTCTCTCACTCTCACTTTCTATCTTCACCAGGGCAGGGGGAGAAAACAAGGTGGAAAAGCTTATGGATCAAAATAAAGACAGGAAGATGATTTACCAGTTAGCACCATCGGCAAAAGAAACTTGACTTGGGAAAAAATAAATTAATTTATTGTCTATTAAAAATACCATAAGAAAGTGATAAACAAAGACAAAAACTAAACTAAAAATAACTTCTCCCTCTTATGCTCTTCTTCACAGGCTCACCTTCACTTCTTCACTCCCAACTCCTCTAACTTTTCCCACCTGGAGTAACACAGTGAGATGGGGAATGGGAAGTTGTGGTCAGTTCATAAAAATTTGTCTCTGCCACTTCCTCCTCCTCACACATTTTCCCTGTTCAAGCACAGGTAATCTCCACGAGCTGTGGTCCTTTAGGATAAACCTGCTCCAGCATGTGTCCTCTAAGGGCCACAGTTCCTCCCTGGAGAACCTGCTCCAGCATGGATTCTCCACAGGCTGTGGATCCTTTAGGAAGTATCCTCTGCTCCAGTGCAGGGTTCTCCATGGGCTGCAGTGCAGACATCTGCTCCACTGTGGGCCCCTCCATGGGCTGTAGCGAAATACCCACTCCACTGAATCCTCTTCATGGATTGAGGAGGAATCTCTGCTCTGACACCTGGAGCATTCCCTCCCACTCCTTCTCTGGCTTTGGTGTCTGTCTGCAGGTATGTTTCTCTCTCTCAAACTGCTGCCAAGTGTTTTGACCTTTCTTAAATATGTCTTACCCAAGGTGCCACTAGTGTGGCTTCTGGGCTCAGCTGTGCCCAATAGCGGGACCATTGGACATAGCTGGAACCAGACATGGCATCTCCTCACAGAGGCCCCTCTGAAGTCTTCCTGCTACCAAAACCTTGCCATCTACACAAAATGTCTCCATCTTTTTCTAAGAATAAATTATTTCCTATAGACAATATTCTGCTTTTGTTAAAGTTGTTTTGTTGTTGTTGCTGTTGTTGTTTTAATTTTCAGATATTTTATTTTGGGGCTCAATTAATTTTTCTTTTCCCAGGGACTTACCCTTAACAGTCTCTCCACTTTCACTATTCCTCTCCTACAATTCTTCTCTTTAAGAAGTTAAACAAATAAACAAACAAAGAAAAACAACAAAACAGCAACAATAACAAAAACCATACTGCTTCTTGCAGCTGCAGTAGATGTTGGCTTTGAAACTATCTTGGTTTCATTCTTTGTCTTGGAAGTGGTTGGTCATATTAATGGGTGACTATAAAGGTATGGACCACATCCCTAAATGTTAAGGAGGTAGCTTAGTTGTAACAGGTATTCTCTAACACCTGAAAGTCTCTTGATTTTACCGTGAAGATCAAAGAGGCAAAATAGATCTTCTTGGGATGTTAGTAACAAAGAAATCAAGCTTAATGTTGTTGTTAGTTATGACTACTTCAAAGTCATCACTGCTCATACTCTAAGTGTTATGCAGACAAAATAGCAATTCTGAGAGGCAAACTGATGAACTTAGCTTCATCTTCCTCTTTGAGAGTTTTCAGAATGGCTATAAACAGAGAACATTACATATTTTGTTCAGAATTGAAGGAAAGGAGGAGAATAACTATATTTTCTTAGCAGTTTAAGCATCAGATGTTATTATTTTCTTGTGGATGAAAAAACATATTACAGTTAACAATGCAAAAGTAACTAATCTTCACCACAATGGCAAGAAGGTTATATGAGATCAACGGAAATGTAATGAAAATATTCACAAAAAGACATTAGGGCTACATTTACACTAAATAAAAGAAGCCCAGAGCTTGGGTACAGGTACAAGATTTTCTAGACTGAGTTGGAACAGGCTGCCAAGGGAAGTAGCTGAATCACCACCACTGGAAGTATTCAAAAGATGTGTAGATGTGGTGCTTAGAGACAGGGTTTAGAGGTAGACTTGGCAGTGCTATACTAACAGTTAGACTTGATGATCCTAGAGATCCTTTCCAACATAAGTGATTCTATGATTCTATGTTCCTAAGCATTGTATTAAGCCATGGCAGCTAGCACTCTCACAGACATAGCTCAGATGCATCTCTGAAGATAATGTGCCAGTGATCACTAAAAGTAGGTAGTTTCAGTACAGATACCCTGTCTTGCATGCAAGGGAATTTATCATTGAACCATATCATGTCTCTTGGCTTCAGAGCTAAAGAACAGATTCTGATGTATAATGTTTAGTATTAAGTGCAACCTGAGAGACCAGGAAGCAGAATAACACTGATTAACAGTAAGAAGATTAACAATATAGAATCATTGCTTCGCAAGCTACAGATTCTAGAGCTTTACAGACTATTTTTAAGCTTTTAAATTCAACAGAAAAAAAAAAATGCTGTTTTTTTTCGCTTGTCTTGTGGTTTAACCTGTCCAGGAGCTAAGTACCACACAGTCATTTGCTCACCCTCCCCCAAAATGGGTTGGGGGAGAGAATCGGAAAAAAAAAAAAAAAAAAAAGTAAATGTTTGTGGGTTGAGATAAAGAGTTTAATGGGATAGAAAAGAGAGGAAAATAATAATAATGACAATAGCAATAACAATGATGTGTACAAAACAAGTGATGCACAGTGCAATTGCTCACCACCCGCTGACTGACGCCCATCCAATTCCTGAGCAGCAGTCCCCCCTGACCCCTGCCAGCCACTGCATAGTAATTGTTCAGCATGATCTCATAGAATCATAGAATGGCTTGGGTTGGAAGGGAACTTAAAGATCATCTAACTCCTACCCCCATAGCATAGATAGGGATGCCACCCACTAGATTAGGTTGCCCAGAGCCCCATCCAACCTGGCCTTGAACATATGGTTGGACCTGGTGCTTAGGGACATGGTTTAGTAGGTAACATTGTTAGTAGGGTGACGGTTGGACCAGATGATCTTGAAGGTTTTTTCCAACCTTAATGATTCTATGATTCTATGACCTCCAGGGATGGCACATCCACAACTTCTCTGGGTAATCTGTTCCAGTGCCTCACTACCCTTACAGTGATGAATTTCCCAATATCTAATCTAAACCTACTTTTATTTAAAATAATTCCCCTTTGTCCTATCACTACCTGTCCATGTAAAAAGTTGTTCTCCATCTTTTTTTTATAAGACTACTTTAAGTATTGAAAGACCACAATGCTCCCCAAAGCCTTCTCTTCTTCAGGTTGAACTTTCCCCATCTCTCTTAGCCTTTCTTCACAGGAGAGGTGTTCTAGACCTCTGATCATCTTTGTGGCCCTCCTCTGGACCCACTCTTAAAGGTCTATATCTTTCTTGTGCTGAGAGCCCCAGAGCTGGATGCAGTACTCCAGGTGGGGTCTCATGAGGGCAGAGTAAATGGGCACAATCACCTCCCTTGACCTGCTGGCCACACCTCTGCTGATGCAGCCCAGGACCCAGCTGGCCTTCTGGGCTGCAAGCGTACACTGCTGACTTGTGTTGAGACTTTTGTCCACCACAACCCCGAAGTCTCTCTCCACAGGAAGATTTTCACTCTCTCAGTGAATTTTTCTCCCAGTTTGCACTCCTGTCTGGGATTGTGCTGACCCAGATACAGGACCTTGCATTTGGACTTGTCGAATCTCATGCAGTTCCTCTCAACCCTGTCCAGGCCCCACCATCATGGCCCCACCTCTCAAGCCTGTCCAGATCCCTTTGAATGGCATCTTTTCCTTCTTTGGTATCAAATGCATCATTCATTTCGGTGTCATCTGCAAACTTACTGAGAGTGCACTCAATCCCACCATCTATGTCATTGATGAAGATATGGAAAAGCACCGGTCCCAAGACAGACCCCTGAGGGACACCACTCATCACTGGCCTCCACTTGGACATAGAACCATAGACCACTACTCTCCAGTTGTGGCTATTGAGCCAACTCCTTAATCATATGATATGCAATATCCCTTCAGCCAGTTTGGGTCACCTGTCCTGGTTCTGTCCCCTCCCACTTTCTTGTGCACCCCAAGCCTCCTCATTGTCAGGGTGGTATGAGAGGGTGAAAAGTCCTTGGCTCAGCATAAGCACTGCTCTGCAACAATTAAAACATCAGCATGTTATCAACATTATTCTCATCCTAAATCCAAAACACATACTGGGAGGAAAATTAACTCTATCTTAGCCAAAACAAGGACTTTTTTTTTTTTTTTTAATTTGCCTTTGTGTAACATGAAATATTCACAGAATCACAGAATCATCTAGGTTGGAAGAGACCTCCAAGATCACCTAGTCCAACCTCAGACCTAACACTAATAAGTCCTCCACTAAACCATACCACTAAGCGCTACATCTAAACGTCTTTTAAAGACCTCCAGGGATGGTGAATCAACTACTTCCCCGGGCAGCCCATTCCAATGCCTAACAACCCTTTCAGTAACTAAGTTCTTCCTAATATCCAACCTAAACCTCCCCTGGCACAACTTTAGCCCATTCCCCCTTGTCCTGTTTATATACTGAACAAAATCTAAGTAGACTAATGAAATGCAAATTGTTCCTCAAAATAAACACCTTCTTTTCAACTAGGAAGCTGACAACTGTACGAAACAGTTGGAACCCACGTAAATCTGTAATATTAGATTTATTTTTTAATATATTAAATATATTTTTAAGATATTAAAAAAAGTGTTTTATTTTGTTTTGTTTTTAATTTAAACATCTCACCACCATGTTTTTTTCTTCCTTTTTTTTTTTCTTTCTTTAAATTATACTTTGAAGTCTATGGGAATAATGTCAGTAACAGTACAAGTTAAAATGTTAACACAATATGAGCTAAAATGAATGGGACGGGATTTGATTTGATAGCTTTTTTTTCTTTCTTTTTTTTTTTTTAATGACTGGAATTTGATGGCTGGTCTCTCCACATTACAATGGCTATTGTTCAAAACCAATTACAATTTATTGCTATGAAAACGAATAGGATACAATAGCTCACATAGCTTTTGGAATCTGGTAGATATCAAAGTTTATTTCAGATGAGTGGTTTGCTGCCTAATTCCTGATGGTTCTTTTGAAATCTTTGTTTTATATACTTTTATTATTAAGTAGCTGACAAATCTGATTATTTTTTGTGCTTATATTACTTATAGTTCGTCTTTCAAGGAAGAGGAAGTAGGTATCAATTCCCTTAAAATAAGACTTCATACTTTTTTTCCTCTTTTTATTTTATTTTATTTTATTTTATTTTATTTTATTTTATTTTATTTTATTTTATTTTATTTATTTTATTTTATTTTATTTTATTTATTTTATTTTATTTTATTTTATTTTATTTATTTATTTTAAATACACTTAAGTTCTAATAGTTCTTTCATGGCTCCTGATCCTGCAAAAGGCACATACACACAAATCTACACATTTACAGAAGCATCCTTCTAAACCTAAGTACTAAACTTTTTTTTTTTGTATTTGTTTTATATGTTTTATTTTGTATCTGTTCATCTTGTGAGTTCAACAGAAATGCTTTCCTGAGTATGTAAATTCAAAGCACTGGTTTTCATGAAGGATATAGGGAGGATGTTCCCTGTATACTGAGCCTGCCTCAGCGGAAGTGACTCCTAATCACTTTCTAACTGTTGCGAACCACATCCTTTAACAAATTAGGCAAGACTGAGCTAAGAGAGGGGTAGTATGCAAGTTTTATTTCCCTGGTGTTAAAATAAAGAGGCCAAGAGTTGGAGAGATGAGACTGGTCTATGGTGACTTAGTGGATTATTCTGCAGTTTAGGACTCAGGAGACATTAAGACAAAATCTGGCTTGACAGAATAAAAAGGAGCACACATATTGTCTAGCCTTACACACATCACATAAGGAAAAAGAAGAATGTTTTGTGTTGGATGTACATTGAATTTGATTTGATTAAAGTAAGTGTCTTGTAATATGTACAAGAGATCCGGTTAATTTGTTGTAGATCACTGGCCTTAAAATACCTCAATCTACATATTCGAAGAAATGTCCCTGTATTGACAGATGAGCAATGAATGATGGACTTCAGCTTGAATGTCCCTTTACGGTAAAAAAAGTCACTGAAATCAATAATATTCCCATCATGTTTGGTCACTCTACATTTTTAAAGGGCTTGGAGGAAGTGTCCTTATAAGAGAAGCCCATAAAGTGAATTATTCCAATAGGCAATAAGAAGGGAATGTGATTCCATGGAAAGGTCTATGGATCTCCTGGTTCCACACTGAATCCAAAACAATATTCCATGTTGTTTAATAATGAATTACTGCCATGTAGTAAGTGCAAAGGATGTAGTCAATCTTCTAAATTATTCAAAATGACACACAAAGGCGCATTATTTATCCACAATACACTTTCGGATGTGGCAAGAAGTTAGTTACACGTCTTGTAAAAGAGACTTTTCCAAACTCTGTAGGGTCTACTGAATGTTTTTGAATTTAAAGAGGATTTTTTTTTTCAGTCACAAATTATTTAGTATAAAATGTATAAACACTCCAGAAGTACAGAGAAAATCCTTTACTTAGTTCTCTGAGGAGTTTGCCAGAACTAAGTCATGTTTTAATTTCATTGAAAATTTCGTTTTGCCAACAGAGCAATACCACTTCATCAGAAGTAAAGTGGTCACCACACTTCACATTTCTTCCTCTATAATTCCTACTGTATATGATGATACATAGGACACTCTCTTGTCCTGTTAGAATTGTCAGTTTAAAATCCTATAGATTGAGCAGAAAATGAAGGCCCTATCTGTAACTTTATGAGAAAGATTGTTTACCAGTAACCTAGATAATCTTGGTTTTACTTTATTTCTGCTCCTCATACATGATGTGAAGCTACAGGCTATTTAGATAGTTGAATCCTGCCATTTCATTCTGCCTAAGCAGTACTTTATATGATTGTGTACGATTTTTATCATCACATCACATACTTAGTTACACAGATGTGTTTATATATAAAAGAAAATCCACTAGTTTGTCCAGAACAGTAAGTCTTCTTCTCTGTATCTTAAAAGCTATTAGCTTATCTAGCATGTACTTTGGAAAAAAAAAAAAAAAAGTGAATTATGGGTGTTGTGGTTTGACACATCAGGCAGCTACCAACCACACAGACATTTGCTCACTCCCCACCCCCTACCCAGTGGGATGGCAATGAGAATCAGAAAAATAAAAAGGTAAGAACTCATGGGCTGAGAGATAAAGATGGTTTAATAGGACAGAAAAGGAAGGGAAATATTACTACTACTCGAATATACAAAGCAAGTGATGCACAATGCAGTTGCTCACCACACGCTGACCAATGCCCCACCAGTCTCCAAGCAGCAACCTCCCAGTTTTATTGTTCAGCATGACATCATGTGTTATGGAGTATCCCATTGGTCCATTTGGGTCAGCTACCTTGGTTCTGTCTCCTCCCAGCTTTTTGTACACCCTCAGCCTCCTCGTTGGCAGGGCAGCACAAGAAGTAGTAAAGACCTTTACTTAGTGTAAGCACTGCTCAGCAACACTTAAAACATCAGTGTGTTGTCATCATTATTCTCATCTTAAATCCAAAACACACCAGCTACTGGGAATAAAATTAATTCTATGCCAGCTGAAACCAGAACAATACCCACAACTTACTCTATATCATTTATGTCATTCTGAGGTTCTACACTTTCCAATATCTCCTCAATAATCACCACCACCTTTTTTTTTGTCCTTTCATGACACACAGTGTCCTGGTTTCAGTTAGGACAGAGTTAATTTTCCTCCTAGTAGCTGGTAGGGTGCTACGTTTTGGATTAGGATGAGAAGAGTGCTGATAACATGCTGATGTTTTAATTGTTGCAGAGCAGTGTTTACACCAGGCCAAGGACTTTTCAGCTTCTCGCTCTGTCCTGCCAGCGAGCAGGCTAGGGGTGCAGCAGGAGCTGGGAGGGGACAGACCCAGGACAGCTGACCCAAACTGGCCAAAGGGGTATTCCATACCATCTGACGTCATGCTAAACAATATATAGGGGTGGCTGGCTGGGGTGGGGGGCCGGCTGCTCGGGGATAGGCTGGGCATCGGTCAACGGGTGGTGAGCAATTGCATTGTGCATCACTTGTTTTGTATGTACACATTATTATTATTAATACTATTATCATTATTATTATTATTGTTATTGTTATTATTATTTTCCTGTCTTAATAAGCTGTCTTTATCTCAACTCACAGGCTTCACTTTCCCGTTTCTCTCCCCCATCCCAGAGAGGGAGGGGGGAGGGTGAGCGAACGGCTGTGTGGTGTTTGGCTGCCAGCTGGGTTAAACCACAACAGTCCTTTAGGTGCCCATCGTGGGGCACGAAGGGTTGAGATATCGACAGATTTGACCAGAGTGTGTTAAACTAAAATTGGTATCAGTATTGGACCTGCTTAATAGTTGCTAGTCACAATGTTGACTGCCTTAATCTCCAGTCTGCTGTGCGTGTTTTCCAAATTGAGTTTTATAGCATATTACTTTCTGTATGTGCTCTCTGTCTCACTGTTTATCCTTTCCGGGCCCTGGTTTAAGATTGTTATGGTACTGTGCGGTGTAACGATGGCTTATGAAATGATGAGATTTCTGGTCATGACTCTAACCTGGTATTTGTACTCAGCACTGTCGTCAACTCTATACTTTGGAAACCATATCTCAGAAACTATTAGCAATTACACCTATTGCCTTTTTTCGTCAGGGAGCCGATCTGTGGAGGGGACAGGGGAAGACATGTTTCCCTACCTGTTCACTCTCCCTTTCTCATTCAACACCCTCTTATCCCCCGAGCTAGTTACGGTAGTTCTCCAAGATGTTGAATATCCTTGGGATACTCAGACCAGCGTGTTCTTGTTGTTATGTCTCCTGCATGCGCTTCAGGTTTTGTTTAAGGTTAAACAACTACTTAGGAATCTCATCCGGAGATCTGTCTTGAGGCGGGATAGTTGCAAGTGGCAGGGAGTGTGGGAGGATATGGGCAGGTTTCTAGAGCAGTGGGCACCTCCAGTGTTTTGGACATTCACCCCTGAACAACTGCAAAATCCTAAAAAGCTGGCAGAATGCTTGAAAAAAAGGTGTCATGACTCTGGCAGTTCCAAAGTGACACAAATCACTGTAGTGTGCTGGGGTCTGGCTTGTGCCTATCGAGCTGCAATTGATGCTACTATCAACCTAGCGACAGACCCTGCAGCCGCTCCAGCTCCAGCTCCTGCAGCTGCTCCAGTTCCAGCTCCTGCAGCTGCTCCAGTTTCAGCTCCTGCAGCCGCTCCCACTCCTGTGGCTGGGTCAGAGAAACTAGCTGTAGCAGTGCAAGCTGGCCCTGCAGAGGGTATTCCAACCCCTGTGGCAGACCCTGTGGCTGGGTCAGAGAAACGAGCTGTAGCAGTGCAAGTTGCCCCTGCAGAGGGTATTCCAACCCCTGTGGCAGACCCTGTGGCTGGGTCAGAGAAACGAGCTGTAGCAGTGCAAGCAAACTGTGGCCTGCACTCTGCTGCTAGAGGGATGGAGAAAAATGCATTAGCGATATCAATTGTGGCATACCACTTGGCTGCCTTTGATTCTAGTTCATACTGGAGTTCTAGCATGTCCGGCACTGCCACACTCAGTGGTGGCGTGACTTCGTTCAGGCCACGATAGTCCACTGTTAGTCTCCACTCACCATTAGACTTTCGCATTGGCCATATGGGACTACTAAAAGGTGAATGAGTCTTGCTGATCACTCCTTGGCTCTCCAGTTGATGAATTAGCTTATGGATGGGAATCAGGGAGTCTCGGTTGTTGCGATATTGCCGCCGGTGCACAGCTGTGGTAGCGATTGGCACTTGCTGTTCTTCAACCCTCAGCAACCCCACAACAGAAGGGTCCTCTGAGAGACCCAGCAAGGTAGACAACTGTTTAATGTCCTCTGTCTCTAAGGCAGCTGTGCATTCCTTATTCTATGAGGCATCCTGAGACAACCCTCTAAAATGTCTGTTGAGTTCATTTAGTTGGACTTTAGGCTCCATCTCATTATCTCAACCCTTCTTTCTGCCCTGCCTGAGACCCAAAAAGGGCTATTGTTTTAACCCATCAGGCAGCTAAGCACCACACAACTGTTTGCTCACTCCCTCTAAACCCCCTGGGCCTGGCAAGAGAATCAGGGGAAAAAAAAAGAAAAAGAAAAAAAAAAAGTAAAAAAAAAAAAGTAAAAGCTTGTGGGTTGAGATAAAGACAGCTTCATAAGACAGAAAATGAAATGAAAATAATAATAATGATAAAAGAATATACAAAGCAAGTGATGCACAATGTAATAATTATGTAATAACTGATGCCCAGCCAGATGCCAAGCAGCAGCCTACCCAGTTTAATTATTCAGCACGGTATCATACATCATAAGGTATGGAATATCCCGTTGGCCATTTTGGATCAGCATTTCTGGTTTTATCCCCTCCTAGATTCCTCTCACTGGCAGGGAAGCATGAGAACCTGAAAAGTCCTTGACTTAGTGCAAGCACTGCTCTGCAACAACTAAACCTTCAGTGTGTTATTAGCATTATTCTCATCTTAAATCCAAAACACAGCACCATACCAGCTACTAGGAAGAAAATTAACTCTTTCCCAGCTGAATACAGGACAATGGGACAAACTAGATACTTTACGTTTTCTTTCATATTCTGATGCTACAAATTCTTCTGAAACACTGAGTTCCCAATATCTTCAGCCATTACACACACTTTTTTTTTTTTTCCCCTTGGAGTAAATATATGACAGTTTTTCAAATCTAGCAATAGAAAAATAGTATAAATATAAATATAAAATATAAATATGTAAAATTAAAAAAATAGAAAAGAAAAAAAATCTTCACAAAGTTACTAACTGTAAGCTTTTCATGTATCACTAGATATTTAATTTATTGCCTTAGTGGAAATTCAGAGAAGGAAACATTGCTTCAGATGAAATCAAATGGAAATGGTGTAGATTATCATTTTTACAGAACAGGAACTAGAAAAACTACTTTGGATAAATTTTTTACATGTATTTTTCTTGCGTTGTAATCTTCTCAGTATTATTCTTGAGTTTAACACTTTCTAATATTTCATCTAATGACAACTTCATATTAATTCTGGACTGACTATCCAAGTATATTTTGTGGTAATCTTAAAAAATTAGTCTGACCTACTCATCTTTATTTTAGATCCTTCTCATTTATTTCTCAATTAATCTCTCAGAATTTCAACATATTTTGGCCTTGAACACATTGTACTATTTCAACATATTTATGTTTTCTTTACCCTCTAATTATAATCATATTATTTGCTACAATTTGCCTTGGAAAGCACTTGTCCCCTTTCTTCTTATTTTAGGAATAAAGCTTCCTTTATCTCCTTTAACTAAAAATTAAATACTCATTTTTTTCAGAATGAAGGATTTAAATTTTTTTTTTTAAATATTCTCTTTAGCTGGCATCCATTGTTTTTGTATGAAAAGTAAAGTGTTTTCTAAATGACTTCCCATTATTCTTTTTATGAGGTAACTGCTTCATACATCTCAAGGTAATTTTCCTAGTTCAGAGTACTCCAATTACTATGTCTCAACAATTACTCAAAGCAAGGAACTCTTACAGAGGTCTGACTATGAGTCCTCCTAAGAACAGTTCACCCTCTTATGAAATATGTTTGAGGTAGGTGAGATAAATATCCTCTTGAAGAGTGGTTTTTTTTTTTTTCATTGACTGCACAGGCATCAATGTTTAGGGCTTGATACAATTGCTCACACTTCAGCATGCATTCCCATTTGAAATCACCAGAAAGTATGCCATGTGGTCCCTTGCTATTCACATAACTCATGTGTCATATTTTCAGTCTATTGTTGAGCAGTACTGGCACAGCATCAGGACTCTTTCCAATGCCCTCCACCCCCCACCAAGAGCCAGCAGGCTAGGGGTAGGCAAGAGGTGGGGAGGGGATATCACCAGGGTAGATGACCTAAACCAATCAAAGGAACATTCCATACCTTATGATATCACACTCAGGAAAAAAAAAAAAAAGAAAAAAAAGAAAAGGCCCTGCTTCCCAGGAGGTGGCTGAACATCACTTGTTGATGGGAAGTAAAGAGTAATTTCTTCTCTCTCTAAAGAGTAATTTTTCTCTCTCTGTGTTTGCTCATGGCCTTTATTTTTTTCTTTTCTTTTTTTCTTTTTTTTCCCTCTTTTTCACTTCAATTAAATAATCCTTATCTCATACTTTCTTCTTCCCTTCATCTTCTAAGGGGGGGGGGGGGGGGGGGTGCGGGGAGAGAGAGTGATTGTGGTGGAGTTGTTCAGCTGCCCAGCAAGGTGAAACAATCTGTGTCTTTGTTCAAACTCACTCAAATTATACACAATACACTCAAAAATTATTCCAAAAAGTTTGTGTAAGACATCTCTTAGAAAGTAGCTTCCCATACTTCAAGTATTTGTTAAATACTGTTGATATAAAGAATAGTTCAGTCTGTGTCAGAATTGTGGGCATACTCTTTATATTCTTCTTCAAGAGGCAGTTATTGATTAGATGTGTTTATTTATTTATTTAATTATTTTAAAATTAATACTCTTCCTAAACACTTAGCCAGAAAGTGACTTGAAACAAGGGAAATAAATTGCTTTTTTTTTTTTTTTTCAAATTTATTTAGAAATGCCATTGACTCAGTATGTCCATACCTTAAGGGAAGGACTGACTCATATCAGTTAGCAATAAGCTATTTGATTTCTTTAGAAGAAACATTGATAGTGTTCCCAGGTTTCCTTGGTCAGAAGAGATTTCCCTGGCCTTATTATGTTTTTTGTTATTTATTTATTTAGAAGGACATAAATATCATTTTATCACATATACTATTTGAATCATATTAAATCATATTGAATCATAAAACTGCGTAAGTTTCGTTTAAAACTTCACCTCTGAAAAAGAGATACTTCAGACACTTTAATTATTAATATTCTAAGGTTATCCTATTAACATTCTAAGGTTATTCAAAGCCTGGGTATGGCCTGACAGTCACATAAAAAGGAAAATTCATGAGCAGGTTTTCCTGCTCTCATAGAAAACACTGCCTTGGTGGTGGTAACATCCAAAGAGTTATCACTGCCCCCTTGCCAATATGTACAAAGTTGTGATCTCCAGCAGCAAGAATAGGAGCATGGTCAGCTCAGGTCAAAGAAGAGCTGGGGATGTAAGGGAATATGTTGGCTAACTGGTGCCACCAGCCTTCAGGGCAAAGGGAGAAAGTGATTCCTTGTGATGTGAGTGCTTCTACTTCAGTCTCAAAGAAGTTTGTTAAGAAGGTAGTTTCTGAGGTCACATTGACAAGTTGCACAGACATATGAGAAGAGAGGGTGACAAAGTGACCTTTTGGCCTGAAACACTCTCTACAGTGATGCACTGAAAGTTATTAAAAATGGTTAAAGGGTTTATTACTATTATTTTTAAATCTAATAAAACATTTCTGTAAAGCTTTTGCTGTTGTTTAGAATGTTTCAGTCTTTGGTAAAATGGTCTGAAAAGAAATAAATGTTTCAATTCAAAGGTTATGACTATACTGCTAATAAAAGAGAACAAGAGACCAATCCCTGCCCCTGAGGCTCAGTGGCATTAATGGCTCACATTGCACCTGATTAAGGATAATACCTCTGTTGCAGATTTGTCTTGGAGACAGCTAGCTGAAGCAATTCAGAGCTGACAATTCAACAGGGTGCACAATCAAGAATTTTAAGTAAGTGTTCAAGCTTACTCCCTAGACATTTTTTATGTAGTGGTAAGGACTAGAACTGAGAGAACATTTTTTGAATTCCCTTCATTTTGTGTTACAGACAAATGAAGGAATTGAGATTCTATTGAGATCCCCTTTTTAGTGCTCTCTCTCTCTCTCTCTCAGGGAGGGAGAGAAAAAAGGGGAGTAAATATAAAAATAGTAAAAATATAAGTAAAAAAATGAAAATGGTAATTTTGTTTAACACTGTTTTAATGAAAAAGAAACAGAAATGTGAACTAAAATACTCTATTTAATTCTAAATTGTAAGAGAAAATGTTCTCAGTAATAGTAGATTATTCCATTGAGAAGGGGAAAATATGGTCTCTAATAAATTGCAGAATAAACTTTTTTCCCTCCTAATATATCTCTGTGTTTGTCAGGACTTTATATGAATTATAGAGACAGACAGCTAAACAATCACTTAATCACTTAAAAGAAGGTTTTAAAATGGCATGTAAAAGCAATCTGAAATAGTTTCTAAATCTTATACTTTGCAAAACAATCAATCTAGAAGCAATCAAGATCTCTCCCAAATCTTGAATTTAAGGTAAACCAACTCACAAAAGAGGAAAATAAATACCTCAAGGAGCAAGATCAGTGCATATGATCTATACCTGGTTTCCTGTAACACATAATCAAACAAAAAACATTTATAAACTTTACATCTGTTAAGATCTGAATTCTTAGACAATCTCAGAAAATATTTAGTTTGCTGTAAAACTAAGTGCTATATTCAAACTTATTCAAAACTAAGGCCAAGCTTCATCCACTTTTATGGCACATGTCTGTCTGTAGATTCAGCAGTAAAAGCTCTGCTTGCATATTTGGATATATATTGCTGTGTATCACAGGATAAGCTAATTCTTTACTCCACTTTACTCCTTAAGCATTGCAGATCTAATGCAGGTAAGAAAAAGACAATAAATTTCTGATACAAAAACTTTATTCTTGATGACACTGATTATACCAGAAATAATGAATCTTTATTTCTTCATACTAAGATAAAAACACATATTGCTTTACAAATAGCAGAAATATTGTATGGGAGTCAGTGATAGTAAGTATAACAATGCAATTATTACAAAGCCTATGTTCAGAACAAAAGCAATTTTTTATATTTTCATGCAAATAATTACAATGAGGTAATCTATTGTCATCCAGTGACTTTGTTTTCAAATGATACTTTTTTTTTTAATGAAAGTAGACTTTTGGTTGATACAGGTAACTGTTGCTATAGTACATTGTCATATGACTTAATTCCATTTGTCAAGTTGTTAAAGAATAAACATGACAAAAATTCATTATCTCATTTCATGCGATCACACACAGAGAAAAGTAAATTGAAAATAATTATTGAGTGATATTCCTTCTAGAGTGCCTTAATATACTTGGTGTAACATATTCAAGACCTTTCTTCATGGTCCAGGAAAATAAATAAATAAATAAATACTATAATTACTAGTAAATATTCCAGGATGTTAAAAAGTTAGAAATATTAAACAATAGCAAGACCTTGTAAGCTGTATAGACAATGTCTGGACTGTTTGACAAAGAGAATCAAATGAATCATAGGTATTTGAGTGTGATTTAATGGATCATAAACATAGCAGGAAAGAATGCAGTCACATTCAACATTAAGTTCTGAAATCTATTAAGACTAAGGAGAATTTTGAGATCACTGCAGAGAAACACAGTAGGTAGTCATATGAGGTCCCCATGCAAAGTTGTATCCAAGGGAATAACATCATCTTTATACATTGAAAAATCTAAACCGAAGTAGGATACCAGAAATCTTTACACCTGTATATGGTATTCATGGAAACATCAGCACAAAACTCCAGAGATTTCTACTGTGATTTTTATTTTTATTTTTTTTATTTTATTTTTAATGATACTGGATTTTTAAAATTATGTTTAGAAAGATCAGAGAGATTCAGAACTACCTAAATAACAGGAATGAGTGGAGCACAGTGAGGCATGTGGCTCATATAGGAAGGCATTATCTTCAAGGGAAAAAAGAAAGATCAGAGGAAAATACAGGTGGGTTAACCCCACCTGACTCCCTGGGAAGGTGATAGAGAAATTCCTTCTGGAAAACATCCCCAAAATATAAGAAGGACAATAATGGAGCAGTTGTCATGGATTTAAGAAAGGGAAACCATGCTTGACCAAACTGATAGCCTTCTAAAATTAAGCGATTAGCTTGGTGGATGAAGGAAGAACAGTGGGTGTTATTTACTTCAACTTTACTAAAACCTTTAACACTGGCTTACATGATATCTTCACAGACAGTCCGACAACATACAGATTAGAAAAGTGGATGGTGAGGTAGATTGAAACCTGGCAGAGAGCTGAGATCAGCGGTGTGAAGTCCAGCTGGCAACCAATCACTAGTGATGGAACAAAGGGGCTGACACTGGGGTCAACAACTTACATCATCTTCATTGGTGATCTGGATGATGGAACAGAATCATAGAATCATAGAATCATAGAATAGCCCGACTTGGAAAAGACCCATAAGGATCACTGAATCCAACTTCTGGCACCACACAGGTCTACCCAAAAATTCAGACCATATGACTAAGAGCATAGTCCAAATGCTTCTTAAACTCTGACAGGCTTGGTGCCATGACTACTTCCCTGGGGAGCCTGTTCCAGTGTGCGACAACCCTCTCAGTGAAGAACCTCTTCCTGATGTCTAGCCTGAACCTCCCCTGTCACAGCTTGACACCATTCCCACGGGTCCTATCACTGGTCACTAAAGAAAATAGATCGGCACCTGCCCCTCCTCTCCCCCTTTGAGAGGAAGCTTTAAACTGCGATGAGGTCTCCCCTCAGCCTCCTCTTCTCCAGGCTGAACAGACCAACTGACCTCAGCTGCTCCTCATATGTCTTCCCCTCTAGGCCCTTCACCATCTTTCTAGCCCTCCTCTGGACACTCTCCAACAGTTTAATGTCCTTTTTGTGGTGCCCAGAACTGCACACAGTACTCGAGGTGAGGCTGCACCAGTGCAGAGTAGAGGGGGACAATCACTTCCCTCGACTGACTAGCAATGCCGTGCTTGATGCACCCCAGGATACGGTTGGCCCTCCTGGCTGCCAGGGCACACTGCTGGCTCATATTCTACTTGCTGTCAACCACAACCCCCAGATCCCTCTCTGCGGGGCTGCTCTCCAGCGTCTCATCTCCCAGTCTGTACGTATAGCCAGGGTTGCCACACCCCAGGTGCAGGGGCAGTAGATTGCACCCTTAGCAAACTTAAAGATGATACAAAACTGGGATGATTGCCTGAAAGACCAGATGGTTGTGCTGCCATTTAGAGGGACCTTGACAGGTTGGAGAATTGGGCTGACAGAAATCTCATGCAGTTCAACAACGGGAAATGCAAAATCCTACATCTGGGAAGGAACAGCCCCATGCACCAATACGTGTGAGGGACCAACAACCTGATAAGCAACTCTAGAGAGAAGGATTTCAAGGTCTGGGTGGACAACCAGCTGTTCATGAGAGAGTGATACACCTTTGTAGTGAAAAAAGAGAACAGTATCATGGTCTTAAAAAGAACATTGTAAGCAGGTTAAGGAAAGTGATCCTTCCTCACTACTCAGGATTGGTGAAGCCATACCTGGAATACTGTTTGCAGTTCTGGGCTCAACAATACTAGAGAGACATGGGCATACTGCAGAAAGTCCAATAAGAATGGCCATAAGAATGTCCACAAGAAAGTCCAATAAGAAAGGCCATAAGAATGATGAAGGGACTGGAGCATCATTCATATAAGGAAAGGCTGAGACAGCTGGGATACCTGAGCCTGAAACAGAGAAAATTAAGGGGAGATCTTACAGTAGAATAGAATCATAGAATGACAGAATGCCTTGGGTTGGAAGGGACCTTAAAGATCATCTAGTTCCAAATCCCCTGCCATGGGCAGGGATGCCACACACTAGATCAAGTTGTCTAGGGCCTAATACAAACTGGTCTTGAACACCTCCAGGGATGGATCATTCTTGAAAGGCCACTAAGTAGTCTACCAAAGGTGTTTTCTTCTTTAGGCTGAAGAAGAATTTCCTCCTAACACATAATATATATCTACCCTCTTTTAGCTTTAAATTATTCCCCTTTGTCCTGTCTTTGTCCATGCAAAAAGTTGTTATCTATCCTTTCTTTATAAGCCACCTTTAAGTATTGAAAGGCTACAATGAGGTCTCCCCAGAGCCTTCTCTTCTTCAGGCTGAACATCTTTCAGACTTTCTTCACAGGAGAGGTATTCCAGCCCTCTGATCATCTCTGTGGCCCTCCTCTGGACCCACTCTAACAGGACCCACTCCACATCTTTCTTGTGCTGGGGGCCCCAGACCTGGATGCAATACTCCAAGTGGGGTCTCACAAGGGCAGAGTAGAGGGGGACAATCACCTCCCTCAACCTGCTGGCCATGCCTCTGCTGATGCAGCCCAGGATGCAGTTGGCCTTTTGGGCTGCGAGCCCTCACTGCTGGCTCATGTTGAGTTTTTTTGTCCACCAGAACCCCCAAGTCCTTCTCTTCAGGGCTACTCTCAATGAGTTTTTCTCCCAGTCTTCAGTCATGTCTGGGATTGCCCTGAGTCTGGTGCAGCACCTTGCACTTGGCTTTGTTGAACCTGTTTAGGTTCACATGGTCCCACTTCTCAGGCTTGTCCAGGCTCCTTTGGATGGCATCCCTTCCTTCTGTTGTGTCAACTGCACAACACAACTTGGTATTATTGGGCAAGAAGTTATCCAGATTGCACTCTAGGAGTCTTCTGGTTTGCTTACAGCCTGCTCTGTACTTTATTTTCCAGCAGACATCCTGGTGGTTGAAGTCCCCCATCAGGATGAGTGTGCTTCTTGTAGTTGAAACAATAAGGCCTCTTCAACATGCTCCTCTTCTTCAGGTGGCCTATAGTAGAGTCCATCCAAAAGGTGTCCTTTATTTGTCCAGTCCTTAGCTTCTACCTTCAAGCTCTCATCTTGTCCGTGTCTATTTCTCAGACACATCTCTTTGCAGTCAATCTCTTCCCTAATATAGAGGATAACACCCCACCCCTCCTTCCCTGACCGTCTCTTCTAAAAAGCTTGTAGCCCTCTATTCAAGTGCTCTAGTTATGTGATTTGTCTCACCATGTTTCTGTGATATAAATTAGGTCACAATTTTCTAATTGCACTGTGGTTTCCAATTTCTCCTCTTGTTCCTCATCCTGTGTGCAGTGCTGTAGAAACACTTCAGCTGGGCTACCAGTCACACCACTTTTTCAGAATAACCCTTCTTGATTGCTCTGGGACAGTTCTCAAGTATTTCCATGTTGTTTCCAAAAGTGACAAAGCTCCCAGGCTTGCTTCCATCACTAAGAGGTACATCTCCATCCCCTGCTGAATCTACTTTACAGTTCTACTAATAAGCCCAGCCAACTTACTGTCCAGAACACTCTTGCCCCACTGGTCCGATAAGACCCATCTCGTGTCAGCATGCTCAGTCTCTCAGATCTGAGATCATAGAACCCCAAACCTTGAGTATGGCACCAGCCATGCAGCCAATAGTTCACTTGGTCCATTCATCTTGTTCTTGGGTCCCAGTCACCAACTGGGAGGACAGAAGAGAACACTACTTGAGCTCCTGATCCCTTCAGCAGCTTTCTAAGGGACATAAAGTCCCTTTTGACATTTCAGAGTCTCTTTGTTGTAGCCTCATTTGACCATAAATGAAAGAGTGGGAATGTGTATTCTGGCCCCAGAAGGCTTGGTAGCCTCTTTGTAATATCACGAATGTGGGCCCTAGGCAGGCAGCAAACCTCTCTAGAGAAATTATCTCGACAGCAAATGGGTGCTTCAGTGCCTCTCATTGAGGAGCTTCTAATTCCTAATACCCTTTGCGTCTTTTTTGTGGCACTGTTTCTGATACAGGTAGTTGACTGGGCCAACTTTGTATGGTTGCCCTTTCCTAGGGTTTTACCATTACTCACATACTCTCCTTTTTCCAGCCCTAGAATATTGTGTCTGTTGTGTAGAGGCACTTCAGGGGCAAGAGGGAGACTCCTCCTTCTGCTTTGTGCAGAGACAAGCGTCCAGTTAGTCTCCCTTGTCTTGTGAGTCAGTCAAGATTGTTGGTTCAGGGTTGGAAGCTAACTTGCCTTCTCCTTGACAGTATTTAAGGCAGGGAATCAATGTGCATAAACCTGATGGAAGGAAATGTAGAGAGAAACAGGCTTTTTTTTTTTTTTTTTTTCTCAGTAGTGCCCAGTGACAGGACAAGATGCAACAGGCAAAAATTAAAATACATGAAATTCCATCTGAACACAATGGAACTTTTTTTAAGGAAACAAACAAACAAAAATAACCTGTGAGGGTGAATTTAGCAGGTTTCCCACAGAGGCTGTGAAGTCTGCATGTGTGGAGTTGCTCAAAACCCAACTAGACATGGTCCTGGACAACTGGCTAGCTGAACTGCTTGAGTAGCACACTTGAACAAGATGATCCTATGAGGTGCCTTCCGACCTTAACAATTCTTTGATTCTGTGATTGAGTGAGTGAAGAACTGGAAATCTGCTTTGGTAAGATGTTGGATTTATTCATCTTATCCACAAAAATATATAGTCTGTAGACATCTATTTGAAAAGTGTAATAATGAATATTTCATTAACCCGCCAGTTACACAAAATTCTGAGGTTAATAGCTTAAGCAAGGTAAATTCAGTTTAGAAATACAGGTCAAATTAAAATATCAAAATAAAATATCAAATAAAGTGCATCACTTTATATATATATATAAATAAATTATCATTATTATTATTTTCCCTTCTGTTTCTATCTTATTAAACTTTCTTTATCTCAACCAACAGATCTTTATTATTTTTGCTTATGATTCTCTCTGCCATCCCACTGGGTGGGAGAGAAGGAGCAAAAGGCTGCTTGGTGCCTAGCTGCCAGCCAGGTTAAACCAAAACAGGGTTCCAGAAAATAGGAGAACTCCTCTGGAAGGTAGAGGGGAAAAAATAAAATAAAATAAAATAAAATAAAATAAAATAAAATAAAATAAAATAAAATAAAATAAAATAAAATAAATAAAATAAAATAAAATAAAATAAAATAAAATAAAATAAAATAAAATAAAATAAAATAAAATAAAATAAAATAAAATAAAATAAAATAAAATAAATAAAATAAAATAAAATAAAATAATTAAATAAATAAGAAAACCAAACCAAACCAAACCCAAATAATGGAAGAAGGAGTAACTGCACTCTGTCAGATAATGAAAAAAGAGTCCCTAAATCTTCTTGCCAAGTATCAATACAAGATATTGTGCTAAAAGAATGATCTGTCACTTTTAAATATCTGCCTCGGCCATTTATTTCCACAGCTGAATATCACAGGTAAAATTGTAGGGCTTACTATATTGCACTCCTGTAATCTGGAGAAGTAAGAAAGAATTTGAACTTTATTAGTAATATTTAAATGAAATACTTTCTATAATTTTAATTCAAATTTGTAAGCTTAAGTTTTGTTGGTTTTGCTTCTGCCTGTCCAATGTAAAGTAGAAATAAACTGTGATTAGTGATCCTCTTTGTTCCTTTACAAACTTCTTCATTTTAGAAGGATGAGTCCTTGCACCTTAGAAACATTGAATATGTGGCTTCAGAGGCTCATAAACACATTTGCTGTTGAAGAATAAGCTTTGTATGCTGAGCACCTCCGATTAGAATCTCTCACAGCGTTAGCGTATTCATCTTGCTGAGAGGCTTCATCACTTCCAGTAACGAAAAGCAGAGTCTTTACACATTTGTTCCGTCACAATTTTTGTGGTCTGATCCACACTAACTGGAGTGCAAGGACATTTGGTTGGATACACTACTGAAACATTCTTTGTAGTGCATGCTGTTATTCATTAAATAGGAGATTTTTTTTTTTTTCCCTCTAATAGGGTGATGAAATAAAACACTTATATTTGGGGGTTGAATCACACGGTCACAGTCACCACAAAAG